>NC_137738.1:64164337-64590622 GCF_963264785.1 Psittacula echo | reverse complement strand
ATAATTGTATTGTATTTTATTTTATGTTTTTAAAAGTTTAACTGACCTTTCTGGTCACCAACTTTCTTTGTGGTTCACTAAAAGGATCGCTCTCCAAGAACAAAAAAGAAATCTCGGAGCTTTGATAGAGACTCTGGATGAAATTAAGAACTTCAAACCCCAGATTTTTGAAAAGAAAAACAGATGTCCTGTTTGTTGAGTATAAATAACTCCGTCCGTTGAAAACCTTTTTTTTCTTTATTTTTTTTTACGCTGCATTAAATTTTATTTAATGCTGGGTGCATTTAAAAAGGAAGGCGGGAAGGCAGCAAAATATGTGGGTGACAAACCTCTAAATCTTTTCCCCCTCTCGAAAGAAACAGACAGATGGGAAACCCTTCATGTAGATGAAAGTGCTCAATGTGTTTCCTAGCAGACCTGGTCAGTGCTGCAGCCAGGGGCTCAGCAGCCGTGACAGGGGAACGGAGAGAGGGGGGGGGCGGCGGGGCTGAGGCCGCCAGGACCGGGCACAGACAGGTGCCCGGCGCTCGGCTCCGCTTGGCCTCTCTGCTCCGCACACCTTGTAGCGACCCGCAGGTTGACTTACGTGAGGACGTAGTTGACGCTGACGATGCAGTGAGGGCGGGAGGAGCGGCTGTTGTGCACGATGGTGGCGTAGCTCTGCACCCACACCCAGCCTCCGTGCTTTGCCAAGAAGCGGTAGTACTTGGTGGTCACTTGCCCTTTCACCAGCACTGCGGGAACAAAGAGGGAAGAGCCTCAGCTCCTCTGTTTTCGTCGGCCCTGGGAAGTGGGTACAGACACACCCCAGCCCCAGACCCTCCTGAGCTACCAGACGGGGTGGGAATCCCCCTAGCATCACATGGGAAAGTGGCGTGGACAGACCTCCCCATGAGCAACAGTGGTGGAGACCCCCAGGGCAGGGCTGATCTCGGTCCCTGTAGGCTGGGCCATTCGTGATCAGAGGCTGTTCGGGGAGACTGGTGGGACGCTGAGCACACCGGGGGGGTGGGGTGTGTGTGAATGCCCTCCACCACCCCCAACACTGACATCTCATCATCGAGATTTAATTCTATAAATCTGGCTTTGGGTTTTATCTCGTTATTTTCTCTGCAAGGAAACTTACCTGAAATTTACACCTTTTTATTCATCTATCCATGTATTAATGTCATCATTATATCAAAACATAATAAAGAACAGCTCTCCGAATCGGGCTCACTACAGCAGTCGAAATTAGATGCACAGATAAGATTTGTGAGATTTGGTGGAAGTAGAGCAAAAGTAATTGAATTTCTCTGGCATGGCTTTTTGGAGCAAGAAAAAGGGTTTTCCTAACAGGAATTTGAAGTGAACAGAGAGCCTAAAGTTTGTGTAGGGGACTTCTTGTCCCACAACCGGGAGCTGAGGAGGGAAAAACAGCCTTTCATTGCCGATTCCCTTCATCCTGCTTCCAGCTCGGTGCTCAGTCTCTAACGACTTGTTTCATTAAAACCTGTTCCAGATTTTGCTTATCCTCCCCTTCAGTAAGCTGGCTTTCCCAGTTCCGACCTAGAGGTAGATCCTAGCAAGCCCAAAGTCCATCTGCAGAGGGAGAAGGTGAGGGGCAGATTGTCTAAAAGATCGTCATCTCCTTACATAAATGATGTGCGCAGCGCAGGTGGAAGGTGTCACAGCCATGGACGTGGTGGTAAAGGGTCTTCTCTATCAAGTCCTGGGGCTCGTAACCAGTTAGCTCAGCTACCCTGCAAGAGACACAGGCAGCACATAACACCAGAGTGGATGATGATAGCAGTGGGTGAGAGGACATGAAAGGAGACCTGGGAGAGAGGAAGGGAGGGGATAGGGAAATGAACTTGGAAATAGCCCCAGCTCTACCTGGAATCTAAGAATATGAGCTTCATGTCTAGGCTGGCCCGAAACATGAACATATTGCTATGGAGCTTGATCTCCGTCACGGCACTGGGCGGCAGCGAGTGGCCCACGGCAACCAAGCCAACGTTTTGGTAGCAGCCGTCGAAGGGGGACATGTCCAGGCTGTACTGGCGGATCTTCAGGTACCCACTGCAGTGAATGACCTGTCAGAGACATAGAAGGCTCGGGAGCTGCTTGGCAGGGCAGGAGGGGCTGTGACAGGAGTCTCCTGTCGCCCACTCCCACCTACCCCTCCTCAGGGGGGACCCGGACGGATCCCCCCGTCACCCTGGCTGGTGCCGGTGCCGCCGCCGGGTGCCCTGGAGCCACTGCCCCTCCACCGCTTTAGCAAAGCAGCACTGTCTGCGGGCTTTTTTCTGTTCTGTTTGGGTTGGGATTGGTTTTTTTTCCATACGAGATTTCAGCACTGATCTAAGGCCCATTAAAGTCAATGAGTTTTGTTGGGTTTTTTTTTTTCCACTTTCTTAAGTGGTTTTTGGACCACCTCCTAACTACGCTTTTATTATTATTCTAAAAAGGAAAGACGCGGAAGTGCCAAGCCAGTTACAACTTTGTAATGAAGAGTGTATGCGTGTGAGAGAAAGAGTTTACATGTGTGCTTATGTCACATGTGCAAGATACGTTTATTATATAGATTGAGCAGACATCCTTAGCCAGGATGTATCTTTGGACGTAGATTTAGGTATGTCTCCTAAATGTATCCTTGCAGTGATATGTGTATCACAGTATATGACTGCTGTGTATTTCTACCCTTACTCCTCTATTATTAGAATGTTTCTTCCCAGAATAAGCTCAACAGATGTTCTTGTTCTGCGGCACAACACAGGACAGCATCTCCGTGGTATGTAGGTACCCACCACTCTTCAGCGCCGTGCAGCTGACACGACAAAAGGGAGAAGGTGGGAGAGCAGGGGCTGTCCTCGCCCAGGAGCTCTGAGCAGAACCACCCGGACAAACACCTTAACCTAGACAGCTGGCCTTGAAGCTGACGAGTTACCCAGTTAAGAGATAAATTAATCCAGCACTCCCATCTTGCCGCCTAGCAGCCTCCGCAGACACCTCGAGACCGTCAGTGGTTGTGCGAGGTTCAGTATAGAAAGCAAAATAAAACAACAACAACAAAACCAAGACCCACGGGGAGCTCGGGTTTGTGGTTTGATTCCTTTAACCTGGAACTCTCAGAGAAATTCTGGCTCTGAACCACATGAAAGAGCAACGGGCTGGGACAGCCCCACGGGCAGAGGGCTAGCCCCACGCCTGTCCCTGTTTCCACCGCCTTCCCCAAGTGCTCGGCGCTGCTGGAGCAGGGGGCCAGGAAGGCTGGGGGGGAGGCTCCTGGCCGTGGACACGCACCTTGTAGCCCCCGCAGGTCAATCCCGCGTTCCTCTTGGCCAGGACGCACTTCATCCTCAGGAAAAAGGACCTCTCGATCTCGTACTCTAGGAGGGGGAGAAGGCAGAGGCGGGGTGAGGCACGGGCTCGCTCGTGGCCTCGCAAGCCACGCGGAGCGGAGGGCTGGGTACTTTACCCTGCACAAAGTGCGAGTGGTAAGGCTGGTGGGCCGTGAGCACCGCCGTCATCTCGTCGTGGTCGGCTGGGTGGATGTACTCATAAATGCTATTGCCAGTCAGCTCTACCTGTGAGAGAGGAGGAGGAAAGAAAGGGGTTCTTTGCCGGCACCGACCATGCTTCCCGCCCGCACCTCCCTTGGCAGCAGGGGATGGAGGGAAACCACACGACAGGCAGGCACGGGGGCTAGTGACTCCCCCCCGCGTACCTGCGACAAGCCCAGGTGCACCGAGGCAGTCTCCGAGATGTACATGATCTTGCCATCCGGAGCCACAACAAATATAAAACCGTCCAACGTCTGCAGAAAAGGGTTGAGGGATGGGAAGTATAAATATATCAACAGATTGACCCACCCACGAAGACAGACAAATCCATGGAGTACCTGTCCCTCTGATTTGTTTTAGCAAATAAGCATCTCTTTTCAGCTGTCATGATTCAAAACGTCGAAGGAAATGGGCAAGTCCTGGCCAGGTATCCCTCCGAAACTCCTGGAGTCCTGAGATACAACCCACTTTGCAGAGAGGACGAGCTCAAAAGTAATGCTGGGTGCCTGGGAAACATCTAAGAACAGGTCCCAGCTACATGATAACTGATACTTCAGTCCCAGAAATCCTGAATATTTCTACCCCATTTCAAAATTCACTGGGGGTTTAGCGCTTGGGTATTTTGCTAAGGAGACTTTAAGAGAGCGAGGAGGATACGAAATTCTTCACAGTGTAAATAAAGGAAGAGACAGTGTATCAGGCACGTTTCAGAAGCTATAGGTGGGACAGAGGGGTGTGCCGACGGCAGAATAGGCCCCCAAAAGGCCACATAACCCTGCCAAAAATGCTTGGTGATGGTCACTTCTAATATTTCTTAGTATATCAGATGGCAGCGAGTTTTCAGGTGTGTCCTACCTAATTTGTGCGTATGCTCATTTCTGTGCCGGCTGAGCCCTTCTGTCCAGGTCAGCCTCCCCCAGCCTGTCCCTAGAGCTGCTCCCTGTCTCTACACCACCTTGTCAGCACATTGTCGGGACTTGTCACCTTGTTAATAATGTGGGGAAGAGTCATCGTGCCCCTGTATCCTGGCACACCCGGACGCACTGGGAATCCCCCACTACAGACCCTGTGTGGGACGCTGCTGGGGCAAAGGACCCGGAGGAACCAAACCACAGCCCCACTAAAAGAAAGGCACGACATTCAGATTGTCCCACTCCTGTGTCGTCCCCCTTTCCCCTACCCCTTCTGTTAAACACCTGAACAGTTAAAAATTAGTCAAGGTGGCAATTAAAACTCTGAAGAGGGAATGATTTCTTTAACCATTAATACCGCATGGCTGTCGTTTCCACACCAGTACCTGCAAAAGATGGGATCCCAGTTCCCGTCCAACATTATCAAGTGGACTGGTTCGGCTGGAGTGGCCCCAGGCTTCTCCAAGTCCTGTTTATTTAAGACACACACACAAAAAGGTAAGGTGAGGAAATTAAAAATTGCCTACTGTTTGCCAGCTAGAGAGGAACTTCCCTCCTCCTAAATTTTTGCTTGTATTCCCTCTAAAACATGTACACATGTAATCTTTGGAAAACTAGGTATCATTCTGTTGCATAGAGAAGCCTCTTGTGGTTTTTTTTGTTGTTTTTTTTTTGTTTTTTTTTTTTTTTTTTTTTTTGTTTTTTTTTTTTTTTGTTTGGTTGGTTGTTTTTTTTTTTTTTAAGACCTAACTCTCGTGAGAGAAAAATACCAGAATGTCTATTTTGAGTTAACTGTGAAGTTCATTCCTGAGACCTTAGTGAAACAACGTGCCAGCTAAAAGGGCTTTTAGTGCAGCCTTCGGCTGCTGGGAACCGGCTCCCTGCGCTTCAGGGGAAGAGCTTTTCTCCTGGACCCGTCACCGATCCTGGACAACACTGAGGACTATTTAAAATGAAAGAGAGGTGTATGGGGAAGACCTGCGAGGCAAGGATGCTGTTAACTTGGCACGACGGTGTCTGAGAAGGGAAAGCTCTCGACGGCGGGCAGGGCAGCCATGAGGACCGGTCCTGCGGCACCCGGGGAGACCGCGGGGGGAGGAATCACTGCAGCAGGCAGAGCTCAGCCGCAACCTGCCCGGTAATTAGCCAGCAGGTTATGGACGGGGCGGGCTAAGGATGGGCTGAGACCCCCTGCTCGCCAGACATCACTTTCCAGTTTGGTTTGTGACCTCCTGCCTCTTTCTCTCTTCGGGGGCACTGTCCTCTCACCTGGAAGATTTGTAATTACGTATTTGGGGAGGGAGAAAGGCGACTCATTCAGCCTCTACATATTCAGCCCTATGTTAAAACGCTTTTCTTTTTAGTCATCCTCACTCAAGCCCACGAAAAGCAAACTATCTGCCGCTGAGACGAGCGCAGTTTCACGGCTGCGGTAAGGCACTTCGCCGAGGCACATGCAAAGTCACTGTCATCCTCTCTCCTGCCCCACGAAGCCACAACTCCGGGATTCACCTTCCTCCCTCCATCCCTCTTCCCGCTGCGCTGGTCTCTCCGCTGGGAAGAATGATTTGCCTTCAAACAGCCCCCTCCAGAAATTAATCTCTCTGGACTCGTCTAATGTTTCAGACGCCGCTCATTTTCTCTTATGCAAAGTGAGGAGGAATAAAAGCCAGATGGAAATGACTCCACCAGAGTAAAACTACTTATAGGCGATGCGTTTTCACAACGCTATCGCTGAAATAGTTCAAACCATGCTGTTAAAACCTTTCACTCTTATGCCATGAATTAAGATTCAACCTGACAAACATAGACACTAAGGTAAAATAAAAAAAAGAGGGAAAAACATACAAATCCTGATTGATGGCTGGGGTGGTGATCGCCCAGGGGAGGCGAGAGCCCAGCCGGCAGGGTCTCCCTCCTGCTGGGCGGGCTCGGGTAAGGCAAGACCCCGTTTTCCGGCTATTTCGAGGCAAACAGGCAAGGTAGCGAGAGCAGGCAGCCACAGGCATCCCTCGTTATCGACCGACTTCACCTCAGTGTTTGCCGATTTCAACTAAGCTAACGATTTCCCCGGCACTGTCGGAGCGCTGCAGCCCTCCCCGCCGCAGGAGCCATGCGCCCCTCTCCTCTCCTCCCTTTCTTGTCTACTTCTTCTCGCCAACTTGTCTCTTCACCGCTCCTACACTCCCTTCCTTCCTCCTTAACTTCACAGCCCTACAAAGGCAGGGTCACCTCTCCGGCCTGGCTCCCATCCCGCAACACCAGCGTGTACCAGGGTGCCAGCCAAAACCAGGCTCCTTCCCAGTCATTCCTTCATGCCAATTAACAGGGACCCAGATATTTCTTTCCTGTGTTCCCTGGCTTTACTCCTCCCTGCACCCTCCTGCGCGGGCGGACCCGTTGGGGATGCACTCGGGGGTTCCGCTGGCACCTCTACCCTCCCATTCCCAGGACTGTCATAAATCAGCAAGGAACTGGCAAATCTTGCACAGGTTTCAAGGAAGGAGAGAAAAACCCGCAGTGTATTTGGGGCCAAGTCGACCTGTTAGAGCAGAAGTGGCCAAGGAGGCTCTTTGCCACGTTCCCCCACTTGGTTGGAGGTTTGAACGGCAGGTTTCTGTATTCGGGACTAAATCTGAGCTCCCCGCCTATGATTTAAGTTGCTTATTAATCGAAGTTTATAGCTCTAATTATTCTTCTTCTAAAAGGGAAAATAACCCGAGCCTGGAGGGTTAATGAACAGCTCCCGGGCAGCACAGGCTAATTCCCCCGCCCCGGGAAGGCGGTTCTTCACGGGACGCTGAACTCCTAGCTATGCTTCAGGTGGAAACCCGGCTGGGTCTATTAATGGTTTATAATTAAACGTTTTCGCTTGTCTACCCGAACAGGCTTTTTGAAACCCTATCACATGAGACGATCCTTTACTTTCCAGATGTTTCAGAACTTTCAAGTCGGAGACTATTCGTATTCCTTGCCAAGCCCAGCCTCTCCCAAATTGAAGGGTTTTCTTGGTGCCCTTTAAATACTAGTTTTAAAGATTGTACGAGAAAACCTCTCCATTAATATTCCCTTTTAGTTTTCCCCCCCATCTATTCGCTTTAACATCCAATTTCCTTTTATCGAGAGGGCAAACTGTGATTTCTTGCACTTGACCTACCGCAGAAAATTCTGCAAATCCTTTGATTGTCTATTTAAAACAAAACAAGGAAATCAGCTCTCCCTTTTGCTTCAGGATTATGCTTGGAAACAAGATCTAAAGATTCTCTTGTAATTTGGAGAGCCAACAGCATAATAGGTTTGGAACAGAAACAAGCAGCTTTGTGAAGGGAAGGATAACTAAATCTTTTTTAGGCAATGGATTTTCCCAGCTAAAGTGGCCGAAGACAAGGCAAAACGTAATTTATTTTGGAAGATTTCCAAGATATTCCACATTAACCTTAGCAGATAAAATTTGCTTTCTTCCCCGCTTCCCCTCCCCCACCAGGGTCTGCTTTATCATATTTACATAAGTAGCCTTAGAAGGGATGTGTCTATTATGGATGTAAGGAGCTGGGTGAGCTCACATTTCATTTGGAAACAGAGGCGAAGTTTCACTGTTGCTTAATACTTAATGCATTGTAGAACCATTTCCATTTAAATACCACCGACCCACGGATTACCTCGATGGAATGGTTGCATGGGTTTTGTAATTTCCTGAAAATGAGATTTCGATTTATAAAACAAGAAACCAATTAGTAACCAAATGAGGCGAAGTAGATCCACTAAAATTGACCTAATCCCACAGGCACCATTTAGGCCAGTTCTTGGCGAATGAATGATGAGCAACCGCCTAACATAAGCTTAAGGCATCATCCAGCTGTGTTATTCAAGCAGCAAAAATAAATGGATCGAGCTTTTCTTTCGGAATAGATTTGATATTCTTGACAAAATATTGATTATAGGATCCTACCTAACAATCTCCTCCACTCGAGGATTTAATTTTTTTTTTTCCCTAGGAAGGTGAAGAATTTGTGTCACAAGAAAGTGTCCACTGTCATGGAAGAAAATAAGTTAAAAAAAAAAAAAATGGGTGGGGGGCGGGGGGAATTTTTAGCCAGGCTCTCGGTCAGATTGCAAACAGCAGCCTGGTTCCATAACAGCATGCGCCGAGACTGCCCGGATCCTGCTCGGAGCGACCGTGCTGATTCAGCCTTTCTCTAAGCATTTCCCAATAGAAAACCACTCCTCTTTCCACATCAAAAAGCATCTCCATCGGTTTCACGGGATAGCTACACCGGCGGGTCCATGTGAAATGCCTTCACCCCTGCAGCTTGCCCCTCAGCAGGGCTCCCTGCGCTAGGCGACGTTGACCCTCGTTGCCTGTCCTTCCCCGCCATCCTTTGATTGATGTGAGCCTTAGTGCCGGCAGCCAATGAAGGGGTTGGGTGGATATCGTCCCTACCCAGTGGAGATATTGTCGCAAGAAGCTCCTCTGTCCCACAGAAGGGGAAAGAAGAGATTCCTCAATCATTCCTAATTTGATCTAAGGAAAGACAGAGGAAGGCAGGCGCAGCGAAATGATACTCCAGGAGGCCAGGGCAGCTCCTTGGCCCCGGCTGATCTCCGCGTTGCTTGTCCCTCTGTGAGCATCTGCAGCGCAGAACCCACCTCGACCCCCTCCTTTGTCTGACAATAGTAAAGGCGGGGTGGGAGGTTGTGGGGGAAGTATGGAGTGGCCAGAAGATGCGAGCCCTTATCTACCTTGTAGTGATTTGCCGGCTTTCAAAAGCGGCTACTGCGATTTCCCCAGCGGACTATCCGTCACGAAATCTCAGCGCAATCCGGGTTCAGGGGAGTGAAAACAACGGCAGAGCGGGTGATTAGACGTTCCCGTTTGAAAATACCGTACTGCAGAGCCCCGCCTGAGCCCCAGAACAGCTTCTCGGGGGGACAGGCTTTGAGGGACGGGGGAACCTCTGGGGACTCTCCCAGGAACGTGTCCCTGCGCTCTGCCTGGCCGCACGGCCCACAGAGGCCGGCGGGCAGGGGTGGTACGGGGAACAGGCCCACGGAAGCCATGGACTCCAGCTAGTTGCTGAGTTGGGCACAGAGCCCCGTGGGCAGAGAGTTTCCCCCCGTTTCTGTAGATGGGAAGGAGGAGAGGCGCAGGGGTGATCGCACGGAGGCAGCCCGCGAGGAGCGAAACCGAAGCAGCAGCCCAGACTTTTGCCTAAGCCCGGTCCAAGAAGCTCCAGGAGCTTTCTAAAACCCTCTCTCCGGACAGCTCTCCGCCTTCCGGGGGCAGCGGCCCGGCGACGTCTCTGCTTGCTTTTGTTTCGCTGCGTTTGTTTTGCCCTTTTAACAACCACACTCTGCTTACTAAAGCTGGAGGAGAAGCAGCCCGGCCGCCCGCCCCTCCGGGGATGCTGACCCGGCGGAGGACGAGGGGTGCAGGACCCCGGGCACCTTCGCCCGGGGCTCTCCTCTTCCCCGCTACACCGGAGCGGCCGGGCCCCTCTCCCCTCCTGGCTCTGCAAGCCGGCTTCGCGCAACCTGGTCGGCGAAGCTGCTCGTAAAGCTTTAAACAAGACCAGGGGCATTCCACCTCGGTGTGCAGCACCCTTCCCAAATCCCCACCGCCCCTCACTGCTGCCTTGGATCCCTCTCTGAGGCTGCTCCAGGGAGAAGCGGGGCCCTGCCATTTGTCTGGGGAGGGGGAAGTCGGACAGCTCGGTCCCCCTCCCCATCACGGCGGTCATCTTTGCTTGCTGCCCTCTCAGGAAAACGACAAATAACAGCGCCGAGAGCTGCAGGGACGGAAGCTGAATGTCCCAGAAAAGGCAACTAGATGTCGTATCGAAGAATTAGACTGATTCGATTAACCATTTAATTAAATAGCCCACCGCCAGAGCTCCAGATTTGCCATCACCCAGCGCCCGACGGGGCTGATTTCTCAGTTAATTTAACAGGCAGTGGTTAATGATAACTCAAAAGCTCGGCCAAATGAGGCTTCTGTGAGGGAGTGGGTCGCCGTCGGAAGGTTCAGATGAAATGGAATAAGCTATGTTAAAAAAAAATGCTGCTCATTTCCAACTGCCTGCGGATGTCATTAGCAAAGTTTTTTAAAGATTTATTATATCGGTAAATCACACGTGTTCATTTGAAGCAGAGATAAGTTAGCATCCCGCTTTCTTCAGAAAAATAATAATGAGAAAGAGGAAAAGTCCTGTTGACTAAACAAACAACCCTATTGAGAGAACGGTAGTGGAAATAATGCCGAGATGGATTCACTCTATACAGAAATACCAGCATTTTGGCACACACGGGGTAAGGAAATCGCGCTCTGAAATGCAAACAAACGGAACCATGCCCAAATTGGAGAGAGGGGAGGAATCGGGGAAATTTTCGAGCTTCAACTACTTATTCGCTTCTACAGAAAATGCATATTCAAATAGCCTTTATTCCGAAGAAATTAGGAAGGGAATGGATTTCACCGATGTTATTTGCTAACGCACGCTATTTATATACAAGTTGAACGATATCCTCCAACATTAAAACGGCCGTTTGTTACTAAGAACAGAGAGGATGTTTCTAAAGAAAATATGATTTTTTTTCCCCACTCATATCACTTTTTGTTCTTTCTAACACCTAAATATGGTTTGGGTTGGGGTTTTTTTTGTTGTGTTTTTTTTTTGTGACGACCATGCGAGCAGTTTAGTTCTGCACTGCACGTTTTCAGTTCACATCAAAACTGGAATTAAACACAGAGGCAGCGTGGAAAGTAAACTGCAGCTTAAATGAGAAAAACTTCTGTAAGAAAATAAACACTGAAACCCAACGCTCAATCATTTCCCTTAGCAGTAAGAAAAACAGCATTAAATCACCTATCCACGTGGGAAAAGGATTTCCCCCCCCCCCCCCCCCCCCCGCTCTTTTCCTCCTTTAAAATAGAATAAGGTTAAGGGTTTCAATATTGAAATGTTAACCATCCTGATTCGGGGAAAGTTTATGTAAACGGAGCCTCTCCTTTTGTCTAGAAAATCAAACGCCTCTTCCCGCTGAAAGGATCCATCCCCAAAGGATGGAGGCTGCAAACCCTACTTTTTCCTCCCTGTTCGCCTAAGGAGAATAACACCCTTACAATAATCTTCACTAAAAAAGAAAGCCCAACTAACACAATATTTTTATTGAGGCACTTGGGGTGTTTGGGGTTTTTTTAATTTTTTTTTTTTTTTAAATAATCTCTCCCACATTCACTTTGGGATCCTGCCGAGGGTCAGTGAAGAATTACCCAGCTAGTTATAGCGCCCGAATATTTTTTGAAAGAAAGCTCATTAGTCTTTCGACACCCTGGAGATGTTTTCAGATATTTTTTGAGTGTATGTTACTCGCCATTAAGAGTTTAATGTTAAATTGCAATTTTAAGATCTTTTAATGAACGTTAAGTCACGAATAAATTTATTAGGAAATTCTGCTTTAAAAAGAAAAAGAAAAAAAAAAACAAACAAACAAACAAATAAAAAAACCCTAAAACTTCCTCCTTCCTTACTGTCCTCAGCAATTTAGCAGACCGTCAGCCTTTCCAAAAGCTGCCTGATCACCCAAAACTACTGTATGTTTTACAAGGTTTCTCCTCCTGAGATGCAAGAGTTCTAGCACTGAAACGATGCAAAGCTACCTCAGCCGCTTATCACTTCACGCCCTTGACAGTCTTAATCCGCTGGAGAACTAGTAAAGTGAAATCAGGAATAGAGAGAGGACAACCCGAGCGTTTTAATAGCTCGTGAGAATTACACCGCCATTTCCAGAGAGACCTCCCTGGAAAAACACTGCTTGGTTTAGCAAGTTTATACAGTGACACTAGTTTGTGTTTAGATTTCTGGGGGTGAGACAGAAACTTCACCGTGATTCTTCTGGCGTTTTATCCCCAGAAAACTTTCGTTTCCAAAATGAACCCGAAATCTCCCCACCTTCTCTCTCTCTAGGAACCTTACAGACACATGACTACGCCGACAACTGCAGTCCGACGCTGCCGCCTCTTCCCCAGTCCCCAGCCCCGCATGTACGCGGCGGTGAGGAGCGCGCGTTTGCCTGTACGTGGTTATTTACAACCAGCCCCTGTGTAGGCACTGTCCGGGCAGATGGGAATTCGCTTTTGTACCGGGGAGAGAGGAAGTAAGTTACACTGGAATTGCAGTTCTCTCCTAAGGAGACCACACTTCGCTGTCCCGACTCCTCCACTATCTCTTTAACTGTATAACACGGCATTTTGCCTGGCTCCCAAACCTCCTGCTGCCCATCTCCTGCCGTTTGCCCAGATCATCGGCTCTGTCCTGAGGCTCGTATTGCTTTCCTCCCCAGGGAAAAACAAGCAAACGTCTCCCCCTTCATTAAATTCATCCGAAGTCCCACTTCTGCCTTCTACTTTCATTAAGGCTTTTCCTCTAGGTGCCACTACCTGTCCTCCCTTCCCAGCAAAGCAATGACTTATTTTCCTGGCTGGGGGGCACCGGGAGACCAGGACACCGCCTCCCTCCGCCGCTTCTCTTCCTCTCCTTCTTCCCCACTTTCCTGCAGCCGAAAGAGCGGAAACTGCCGGTGCAAAAGCCCAGCCGCACCGGGAGCCCGAGAAGTCGCTCCTGCTCATTCCCAGAGCTCCTGCCGCCCCCCGGGGTCCCGGGAAAAACAATCGTCCTGGTGCCCTGCATGGGCAGAAACCGGCGAGAGCCAGAAAACCCGCCGGACCACGGCGCGCTCTCCGCCTACTCCGAAGTGCGTGGAAGGGTGAAGGAGCCCGCGCGGGGCCGCGGAGAACCCGCCCGGCCCCGCGCCATTCCGCGTTCCAGCTCTCGGACCTTTGTGCCCCACCCCCTGCGTAGGGATGCACGGCTCCGAGGGGAAAAGGGGGGACGCGGCTGCTGTCCTGCGTGGATCTGCCGCCTGCCCGCCCGGCGCACGGCCTGCCGCGGCGTGGAGAGCCTTTCCGTGCCTGCTCGCTGCCTTTCTTTTGAATTTGCCTTTTTGAGTTTGCCTTTGACGAGGCTACGAGGGCTTCGCCGTCCCCTCTGTCTCCGCTCTCAACATCTGCTGCGGCAGGGAGCGGCGCCGGCCTCGGCACACTTGGCTACAGGGCTCCCCAGGGCATTCAAACATCCTGCGCTGCCACCGAGGGACGGGGAGCAGCTATTCTGCTCTTTCCCTGATTACTCACAGCCTACAAGCAATACCATATGCTTCTTCTGATCAAACAACCCGCTACATAGGCACCAGTAATTGACGAGACCTGCTCGAAATCACGCAGAAAGGTAGCCTACTGAGACCGCCGGAGCTGACAAATCACTGCTAATAATCCTTTTAGTAACATCACGGGCATCAGAGCTTGCAATAGCTTTATTTTTATAAAGTATGCGCTGACATTATAAAGGACAACTCGGTCTCCTTTGAAACCGAGGGCTGTCCCGCATAATGATCCTCACGTGGTAGCAGATCACATCGGAAAGTAGATTGATAGAGGCTTTAATTAGCACTATTTTTAAAAGCTTTCATTGTCCCCTTCTTTGGTTCTAAGTCACTAGTTTGAAGAAACTATTGCAAGATGCACTCCGTTGGAAATTACTGCTGTGGACTTAAGGTGTAAACTTTCATACCTAATGGTGTATGGGGCGGGAACCTTCCCCAGCCCGAATCATTGTCCCATCGTATATTTACTTTTAAAAAGTAGAATTAGCACCTGTAGCTCAAAGACTTATTCAGGTTAAAACTACTACCAAAAAATAACAAACACACACCACCATCATCGCCCCCCCTCCCCCACCCCCCCGCACACAAAACCCAAACCAAAACCAGGCCGTATACCCAGTCCTGATTTATAAAACTTTGTAGACGGACAGATCGACTGACTCGAGTTACAACTACGGAAAGCAGAGGGGGCATGTGTATATTACGTTGTTTCTTACATATACACACTTCACAACAAAAGATGCAACATATTTTGTTCTTAGGTCAAGAAAAAAAGCTCTTAATTTTTCTTTCACGCAGACTCTGTGTTGAGTTAGCTAAATAAAAGAATGTGAAATACTTTTGATTCATTCCCCTCCTCACTTCCCCATCTTATAAAAGCAATAGAACGAGAACACAGGAGAACTTTATTCCGACTCTCTCAACTTTCTGTGCTGTTTCCTTTAGCAGCCGATCTAGAAGACCCAAGACAGTCGCTTTAGAATCCTAATTCTACTTAAAAGCAAGACGTAGTTTAGGACGGCGAAATCTGCTTTTGCTAGACAAACGGGACATCGCCGCGGCTGCGAAAGCCAACGGGAAATTCACTATTTGCTGCTGCCCGACTGTCGATGAGAATCCGGCCCAGGCTCAGGAGCTGGGCTGGCAGCTTGTGCGTGTGTGTGTATGTGTGGGGAATATATCCAAATCCAAAACGCCTGTTAATCGACCTAGGAAATTTTTAATGCCCTCAGACTGCCCTCTGATCCTCAGAGCGAGACACATCACATTCACGATGCGAATCGGTGTGCCTGGCTTATTTATTTAGGCTTTGTGTGTGTGTGAGCACGGCTGTACCTGTAAACCGCACCTTTGCTCCACAATTGAACTAAGGCTTTACGACTTTGCATAGACTTATGTAAATATTTACCCATATATTAACTCCCCACCCTACAGTATGGCTATAAATAGGGGGCAATCGTCCCCTCTTCTTCCATGCACGTGCTCTGAGGTGGACGCACATCTTACAGGGGGACTGGGGGAAAAGAAATCCCCTGTTTGCTTTAGAGCAACAGGCAGCAGAGCGCAGGGCCTTCAAGTGTTGACCAAAGCACCCTCAGTCCTCAACCAAACCTGTCACAAAAACTGAAGGAAAAGTATTTACGACAGAGAAAAGTGACAGCGGAGAGCACCCTGCCTCCAAGCACAACACCCCATGCCATTTACTTCTTTTTTGTTTTAAATAAAAGTGACAAGAGACTTTTATTCGGATCGGAATGGAAACAGAGACGAATAGATATTCCCACCTACCTTCTGGAAAAACCACCCTCATTTTTAAGTAGCTGGTGGTGAGCCTGATTATGGATGCTTTGTCCAGCTGAGAGGTGATAGCGGAGGGCAGGGGTAGCAACTTAGCCAGTTCATAAAATTCACTGTTTTCTTTCTCCCGTCTAGTCCGGGCAGCATTTTTGGACTTCTCTTTCATCGTGTTTTTTTCCCCCTTGCTTCCTACAATTTAAGCTCCAGAGATTCATCCAAAGGTGGAAGGGAAACTCAGCTGCAATTCATCTCTCCGGAGCATCAGGTTCTGAGCGCGGCCATTGCTCTGGGAAACCGCTTGGTTGCGTAAAATGCAAACAAGTATTGAAGATCAGAGAGGTGTTCTTAAAACGAAAAAATAAAATATTCTCTGGAAAGCAGAGTCAATCGGATAAGAAAGGCATTTATCCAATGCAGTTCAGAGACTCCAAGGAACTGCAGGGAAAAAAAAAAAAGCTAGAAGCTTGCGGCATCAGGCAGCAACCAAACGAGTTTTTTCTGGCCCTTTTTCCTACTCATGGCGGGCAGCACAGCTCCTCGGAAGAGACTCATCATAATCCCGTTTCTTCCCGTGGTCCGCTGTCAATCCGAGGCCCGAAACGGCGGGCCGGGGGCAGCCTCCCGGGGGCCTCTGTGAAGACAACAGCAGTCTTGGGGTGAAAGAGCCGACGCACAACGCAGCAGCGGGACCGCGAGAAATAATCAAGAACGGGCCTCCGGCGGGTGTAGTATTTTCTCCCACCAGAGGGGAAAGAAAAGAAGAAGAAGAAGAAAAAAAAAAAGAGGATATTTTCCTGCCACCCAGCTCGCCAGCTGAGGAGCCTGCCCCGTGCTCCCCTCCCACAGCCTTCTCACTTCCCGGCCCAGGTGCGCACTTCGTGGCCAGAAAGAAGTCACGGCAGAAAACAGCCCCCGGCTCACGGTTACCGGCCGGTTTCTGTGCTGGCGGGGCCGTGCCAGCCCCCCAGCTCTCGTCCGGGCTGGCACCGCTGCCGCGGCCAAATCTCCCCTGCTGCCATCCCGAAGTATTTTTTCATTCTTTTTTGTTTTCTCTTTCTTTTCTGGCTTAAATTTTCGCCTCGTCTTGGTTGCCCTCCTCATGTCCCGGGTTGGGGGGAAGGGTGCCTTACCCCAGCTGCACCCCAGGCAGCGGACGCATGCTCTGCCGAGCCCCGTCCCGAGCCGGAATGCACCCAAACATCACATTTTCCCGAACAAATCATTATTATTTTTTTTCTTATTTTTCCACCGGGGGATAGCGACCCCCAGCCCAGACCCACACGTCTCTGCGGCTCCTCGCCGAAGCTGACAGCTTGCGGTGGGCTGGCTGTGATCTTCTTTGTACCTACCTTGAGACCCTGAGCCCGGCAGCCTGCAGAGAGCTCTCCCGGGGTGAGGAGCCCAACTCTTTAATTGGCTCATTAATGGCACGGGGAAAAAAGTTTGCGCCTGTCACTGCTCCTCACACCGACGGGCAGACAGTCATTGCCGCCTCCCCAGCCCCTTTATCGGCTCCCAGGCTCTCCCTCTCACATAACGGGGGGGGGGGTGGGGGGTGGATAGGGTGGAGTGGGGTGGGGGGGCGAGGTTGGTATTAATGAAGAATCCCTAATTTGCGGCTGAGAAATGCCTAATAACTTCTTGATGGCTAAAAGCCTTTTAACACAACTTCAATGCTCTCCCAGCCCCCCTCTCACCCCCCCCGGGCCGGGCCCACTCACGGACCCACCTCGCTTCCCATTGGCCGCCACCACCCCGCGCCCGGCCTCCTACTGGTGGAGGGGGCTGTGACGTCACCGAGTCCCGGGCACACCCCCTCCCCTCTCCTCTCCGCGTCCGCCCTCTGACCTGGCGGCGCCGCGGGAAGGGAGAATGGTGGGCTCAGCGCGGGGACGCGCAAGGAAGGACCCCCCACCCGTGCTGCGTTCAACACCTTCCCCCCGCCCCCGCTGTATTGGGGTTTAGGGTTTTCGGGTGTTAGGTGGTGGAGGGAGGAGGGGTTGGCTATGGTGATCCAGGAGCCGCTCCGTTCTCCCCTCTGGGCACGGGAGAGGGGCGGCCAAGGTTCGTTGAGACTGTGGGTTGTGAGGAGGGGCAATTCCCCACCCCAGAATCGTGTTTGGGAGAAATAAGGTGCAGCCAGATTCTGTGTGTGTGTGTGTATGTCTCCCCTACCTCCACCTTTTAACGGGGTACAGTTCATTCTATATCACAAAGTGAACCGAGTGGCGGGGGAGCAGGAGGAGGATAAACGCTGGAAAAACAAAAACATTAACAAATTATCCCACAAACAGACCAAAGAAAGAGCTAAAAAAACCCCTCAAAACCCACCCAACCCAATCCTACCTCAGGAGATAGAGGCACTTTAAAACTGTCCGCAAAGTGGATGTGGAGTGAGGGGGTTTCTTTCTTTCCCAGGGAGCAGGACTATCCCTCATCTCTCTAGACCCCGGAAAAGAAAAATCCCCAAACCCACAAAAACCCCCAGACGCGGCTCTTAAAACTGCTGAATCTAAGAAGAGTAGATAGAGCAGAAAGTGATCGCCTGGGGCGGAGAGAGGAGGAGAAGGGTTGAGAGACTTTTCTAAAACCATAAGGGACGCTCCAAAGCCTGAACTAATTGCCAAACCAGCCGATGCGAGATTTCGGCTAAAACAATTTAAAATTAGATTGCATTGGCAAGGCAACCGTTGGAATATTTCGAGAAAGAAGAAACGGTCTCTGTTTTCGAAAGATCAAAAACGTCAACAAAACCCCCAGCCTTTGAAGCACTCCCCCCTATCCTTCTCACCCCACGGAGGGGCTGCAGCTCCAGGCTTCAAGTGCCGACCGCCTGTTCACTGCTTATCACCTTGAATCTCCCTTCGGTTAAAAGCTTTCCCTGTGTTCATTTGGGTAAATAAAGGGAGGACGGGAGGAGAGGCATTCAACAACTCCTCTGGGTGTCCGGGAGTCTGTCTACAAGCGGCGGAGAAATGTATCCGCGTAGTCTCAAATGTTCTTTTGATTGTCTTGTTTACCGAAGCGACCCGTTGTTACACAAACACGCACGCAAGTCATTTAGTGAAGGTATGGATTTAAAAGAAAAAGAAAAAAAAAAAAGGAAAATAAAATCCTCCCAACCCCAGTCATATTGCGAGGGTGATATGGGGAAAGTGATACTCAATATTCCAAAATTTTTTCTGGGCATTACTCCAATCAGGTGTAAAGCTGGTTTTGGGGGAGAAGAAAAAACTCCATCTTTCTTCTAGTTTTCATTTGAGGTAATTCTCTCTCTAAAAGGCATTGACGTCTCTTGGAGGGTATTTAGACATATGGGCAACAACTGGACTAACACTGTCAGGTAGCTCACGAGTTATTTGTCAACATGAGCCGCAGAGGATGTCTTTTATAACACCCTTGGTTTCGGAAAAATAAATAAACCAGTAGGATGCACTTCTGCTAATTTATACCAGGGACCATGAGCATCCACCTTACCCGGCCCTTACGGCCCCAGCGAGGAGAGCAGCTCACCGAGGAGCCGCTTTCCCAGTGTCCCAGGACCTGGTTTCTTCCCCGCAGCGCAGCCCGGTGGGTGCCAGCGGCCGCCCCGCCTTCCCCCGTGGCCGGAGCCCGGTAACTGGGGTTCCTGTGTGGATTTTTAATGTACAGATGCTAGGGTAGGTACAGTACACGATGTGTGCGAAAGACAAACGTTCAACTTTCGAGGTTACACTGCCGCGTTGGAGCGCTAAAGGCGCGGGGCAGCACTGGGGACGCTTCCCAGCAGCCTGCAAAAGGCAGATCTCGAAGGACGAGAGAATTTGGCCGCTTCAGAGGCGTTAGACTTGGTTTCTTTCGTCAAAACACGCGACATCTGACAGCGAAGATGAGAGCTAGCACTGGCCTGTCCTAGGTATGCAGAGCAAGGCAGCCCACAGAAGCCAAATTGCTAGTCTTCGTAGCGTCCAAGAGCCCCATGTCACCCGCGGCGGGCTCGGCAGGGCGCCCGGTGGAGCCCGTCGGTCCTAGAGGGGAGGACAGGATGCTGCTTTATAAATAAAGTGGATGCATCACCGTACATCGGGTGACCGTACCGCGGTTACTCCGAGGAGTAACCCTGCCGTCGAAGCAGACACCTGAGGGCTGAGGGTCTAGCCCCGGGGGACACAGGGGGAGCACCGCGGCTCCCCGCCCCGTGTGTGTCCCTGTCGTCGTCACCCCGCGAAGCAGGGACCGGAGCTGCCGAGCGGGGGGCAGCTGTGTACTGCCGGTGCCCCGCTGTCGGCAAGTGGAGCCGGACACCACGGAGGAGTGGGGGGGAGGCGAGAGAGACCCTCTGGCCGCCTGAAGCGCAGGGATCGCTGCGCTCAGTCCAGATGCATTCATTCCCGGGCAAGAATACTCTGGAAAACAGATAATATTAGGAAATTGAGCTGGTACCGCAGCGCAATGTGACTTAAACAGACACAAACTAAACCGGGATATGTCAAGAAAGGCTGCGTGAAAACAAAGCGTTTCAGGCAGGTTTCCAACGAGATGTATAGAAAACCTGGTGTAGCCAGGCGCAATATGCAGAGTATATTGCGGCTTGCGTGAATGAATGTGTGTTTGTGTGCGGGGAGGGGGGGAGGGGAGAGAGCTGTACAAATCAAAGCAGAGGAAAAAAAAAAAACCCACCAAAACCCTCCTGCTGGGTCATTTCCCTATAGGACAAGTCTGATCCAGCTTCTTCTCCAGCACATTCTGGCATACTCTGATATATTTATGAATTTGGGTGCGTCTACTAATTCCCGCTCCCATCCCACAAAAAAAAAAAAAAAAAAAAAGAAAAGTGACAATTTCTTACGTAGAGAGAAAAATTTTGTCACGCATAACCCATCGCTCATACACCGTTTTCGTCATAGTGCTTGCAAAAGGTGAGTATAATCGAACTAACCGTGAGGGTCGCTCTCACGATTGTTTACAACAAGCCCCTATCGGCCTGGTATTCGCCACAGCCAGACGCTGACATGCCAATCCTCACCCCTCTCGCTCTGTATCGGCAAGAAGGCGTCAGGGCCTCTGCCGAATCCGCACTACTTGTGGGGGAGTCCCGGTGTGACTGCACCGCCGTTACAGGCCCTGCCCGGCCCCGGGGTGCTGCATCCACCCATGCCCAAGAGACCGGTAACCTCGGAGCCAGGCTCCACTCGGGTATCTTGGTAAATCGGCGTGCCAGGGAATTTTCACCCGTGCCCTCATCAAGGCTTTATTGACACACACGCACGGCAAACGCCCTTAGAGACCATTCAGAAGCAATTAATAGGTTTTAACTGATGTAAATCTTAACCTCCAAGATTCGAGCCGTGCTCTAGGTGCTTTACTCCTGCTCTTTTGCTAATATCATTAGGACGTTCAGTGGAGCAGGGCACCGAGAAAGCCGGTTCTCTGACAAAACGCAGGAAACACTTTGCAGACCCACGCTTGGATAGCAGCCCTCTGACAAAGGCGGATCCGAACGCATCTCTTACAAATAATTATAGCAACACTGCAAAATTATAGTACTCCACTACTAACACGATTCTAAGCTATTTTCGGTGACTCAAACAGTTTTTGGCGACATATCTATGGTTTTTAAGCAATGCTTTTTTTTTTTTTTTTTTTTTTTTTTGGGGGGGGGGACCTCTCTTGACCACACACACCTTTCAGTTTTATTGGTTTGGGCATGAATGTAACGAGATGATTTATATTCATTTTTTTCCAGTGAAGTCAAAGGTCAGTACCTTTTAGCACTTACCTTATTGAATACACTCTCGCTAATGATAGGAAGTCAAGCTATCTTACTCTTACGTGGAGCAGTGAATGAAAACATGAACTATAAAGAAACGTTTTTTAAAAACTCTGCTTTGTGATCAGTAACAATTACCCTCAAACACATCTTTTTTGCTTTCTGCATTTCCAAAGGAGCCTGGTATGCTGAACGTCCGAAATGAGCTGAAACGACCTTGGTAAAGGAAGGATATGGGACTGGAAACGAACTCTTGAAGAAATTACAGACTTTAAGAAGTGTTTCCTGCCCTCCCTGTGTTCTCAGACACCTCGCTTAGCTGCTGTACTCCTTCCTGCTGCACCAACGTTCATTTTTTCCCTCCTGCCGGCGTACGGTGCCAGCGGCCCAGGCGGTGTCGGTGCTTCGCTCTTTCCACTCCTCACCTACGGGGGGTTTCCCCTTACCCCACTGCCTGCCCGGCTTGGGGAGGCGCCTCCGAGATTGAGACTGCCACGGCGTCCTCGCTGCCCCCGGCGTGGCCTTCCGCGCCCTCCCCACGCCGCGAGAAGCCACCCCTAGGGGGACGAGTTCCCCCGATTTCGGCCGTGAGTGGCCCCTCTGCCTTTCAGGTAGCCGCGGCGCTGGTTCTCTCCCCCGCCCTTGGTGCACAGGCGGGGGGCCGCGAACGCCCCGCCGAGACCCCGGCGCACTTCGGGGGAGGCTTCTCAGCGGCCGAGGGCTTTGTTCGGCTGCGGTGTTTCCGTCGGGCTCTCCGGTGACTCGGCAGCGGCCCGCAGAGAGCAGCGTGGCCCCACACCGCCTCCCGGCCCGGCCCTCCCCGCGACACGCCCGACGCCAACGGCCCCTGGACCCACAGCGCTACACGCGCCGCGACGGCTCCCGACACGAGCGCGCCTGTGCGCGCCAGCTCGCCCCGCCCCGTCTCCGCAGCGCCCCGCACAGACGGACGCGAGCGGACACACATCGCGCTGCGCTGCGCTGCGCTGACTCGGCGCGGTCCTGCTGTCACAATTAGCATCCCCTCACCTGCAGCGCGGCCCGGGGGGCCTAACGATGGCACGACGCGAACCGCCAGTGCTAGCCCCTCCCCTTCTCCTTATACCTCCTCCCCCCCTAATTTTGTACGTTCATCTGCATGGGGTCGGGCCCGCCTTCCCCAATGCGAGGGGATTTGCAGAGGAAACGTCCCTTTTATGTTATTTTACTCACTCATAGGCTTGCTAGTTTGGATTTCACCCTCCCTTGTTGGGGTTTTGTCCTGGTATAGGGCCTGGGGGGAAACCTCCTCAGGTACAGCGTGATACCCACACTTACGTATGCTAGTGGATCCAAAGCTGCATCAGGCTTCCTCCAACCGCTATCACTGAAATCTCCTTTCCCAAGGCCTGGCTTTCATTAGCAAAGAAGTTATTTCATTAGTCAGGGGAAAATCTGTCATCAGAAGCCTGTTTAAATTTCAGCACCCCAAAGAATAATGCTTAAAATAGTGGGATCCGTTCCACAGTCTGTTCTTACTAGCAACCTGATAATTAACAGGTCACAAATAGGCTTGTATCACTGCTTTGTTTCAGAGGAGGAAAGCAGCTTAGCCCCCCTTGAGGACACACTTTGCTTCAAAATAACAAATGCAGTTTGAGATGAAATCGATGGCAAGAGGAACCACCCCCCTCTGCTGCTCTGAAACTCTGCCTTCAGCCTCCCATCACCTCAGAGAATAGGCTTAATCAGACCAGAAAGGAGAGATGCAGGGTGTGAGGTTGCCTGGTGGCTTCAGAACTGGTGCCCATTGTACTTGGTGTGTATCACAATCATCAGGATGCTTACAGTTTTGTTGTAAGGCAAGATGGGAAGTGTACCCTGTGTGGGTTTTAATAGGAGCTTGAGTTGTTTTAGTCTCATATCTGTTTGTGGCCACAAGTCTAATTACGTTCAGGAGCACTGCATGCTAAGCTGGGAGTCTGACCCTCTGTCACTTAACAGTTTCTCAATTACTTGGGCACTCTGCAAGGGCATCTCTGCTCTCCTTTGCATTCCCCATGAGGTGAATAGATTCCTTATTGCAACTGCAGTACGAACTGAGTTTGTAGACGTTTTCTTTGGAAACGATGTGGAGAAGATGATGTCTCTGAGGAAAACACTGTGGGATGAATTGCTTAAGGTGGAAGGAGGCACAGGGAAACCACCAGATTTGTAAGCTGGAATCTGGTTTTAACCGACTTCAAACTGTGCTGAATCTGCTGCGCAGGGGTAGGGGTGTATTTCCAAGGACGGGTATATGCCTGAGATTAATACTTTTTTTATTTAAGTTTTACCTCTCTGTTGAAATGTTTTGTCTGAACCCTGAATTCTGGCTCTTATTCACTGATGGTGGGACTCTGTTTAGACAATGCTATGGCTGGGTATAACCAGCTAAAGCTAGAGCCTGTTAAAAGGACAGCTTCCCCACATTGCCTCTCCCAAGAAGTGTCCACTACTTGCACCCAGATGGAGGAATCTCCAGGGCTTGCTCACTCTGTGTAGTTCCTGTCAGATGTATCTAGTAGGTGAACAAGGAGTTATTATTTATTTGGTCTGGCAGTAGCTCGGTGATGCTAATGCCACATTTTTGAAATGTGACAAATCCTAAGGATATTCTGGAGTCTGGTTTAAATTTTGGCTTCAGCACAAAATGCTCCTGGTGCATGGCTTCACCCAACCACTTGTCAGAGCAGCCATACTGGCAAGACAGGAGACTCTGGGTGTCAGGTCCCTGAGCACACTAGTAAGCCTTAGTTGCCCTGACTGGCCTCACCTGGCAGCAATGCTCACACCTTCCCTGAGAGCTTGCCTGTAGGGATTCCTGGCTCTGGCAGCACTGCTATGATGGCTGTACCTCACTAGGGACCTTGTTGATCTGGACCCTGACCCATGCATGGACTGACTTCCCAGCTTGAACTTGCATCTGCCTCGTCACTATGGACTTTCCTGATGACCTGTGCTTTGGCCTGAGCCTGACTGTTATCCCTGTACCAACCCAGATCTCCTTGCTCAGGTAGTGTGGGGTGGGCCCTGGTTAGTGAGGCCCATGCCCTAATGGCCTGGCTGTCATGCTTGGCTTCTGGCTCCCTGTCCTCTTCCCACAGCTCAGCCCTCATTGTTTACTAATGCTATGCTGCTTCTATTCATTGGAGGGCTCCAGTGACAGTTCTGTTTTCCCTCCAGGGCAAAGGAACCAGTCTGTAGCCTGCTTGTCCATGCTCTTTTGATTTTCCAAGAGTAGTGCCTGTTCCAGAAGATGTTGCTCTCTGGGGAGCTTCCTGAAAGTTACCACAGGCCTTTTGGTGGGTGCCAAAGTCTACCTGCAGTTATGGGACCTAATTAGAAAACACAGGGCTGGAGGGAGAAGGGTGTTGCATGGCACCGAGCTTCCTCTGTTTTCCTGGCAGGAACAAAACTTTTGAGTTGGAAAGATGTAAATAAGGGTCAGAAGTTTGGTGAAATAGTGGACTCACCTAAGCTTGGGTGTAGTTCAACTGCTAAAGGGGGGGAGAGGAATGGAATAGAAAAACTCAGACTCCCTGCATCCAAAGCTTGCTTGCTGCTTCTCCATATAGGAGGGTTATGCAGGAAGCTGACTGCCTTTGAGGGCTGGGGGACTCTGCAGGGGCGCAAGAATCTATCTGCCCAGCTCATTTTACAAGGCTGGGACCATTCAATATAAGCTCTTGGAGGCAAAGGCTGTATTTATCTCCATACAATGTTGATCACAGTAGGATCCTATTTCTGTTTAGGGCTTCCAGATGCAATTCTAGTCAATGTCTATTCTATGATTCTATGATTCTATGTTTATTATAAATAATAACATTAATAATAAGTATTAAAATGCCAAGCTGCAAATCACTGACATAGTTTTCTAATATTGCTGGCTACTTTCCAGTATTGTCCTCCTGTCCTACTGCAGCACACTCTATACAAAAGAATTGAAACCCAATAATCAGCATGTCAAGAGTATGAAGACATGATTGCATTTTTTCCTCTGAAATCCATCTATTGAAGCTGACATCACAACAAGTAAGTTCATTGGCCTAATGAACCCAGTGTCCAGCATGGACACGCTGTTCTGTGTACCAGGATGTTAGGAATTAGGCTGGTAAAGGGGCTGCTGTTGCATAGAATAACTAGTGTGAAATGGTAAAAGCTAAGCATTACGGGAGATAAATATATAAAAAATGTAAATAGTAGACATCATATGATGTTTATTTTCACTTACTGGAAGACAGCTGAAAGGACGACTTCAGCTAT
Source organism: Psittacula echo (assembly GCF_963264785.1). Taxonomy (NCBI): domain Eukaryota; kingdom Metazoa; phylum Chordata; class Aves; order Psittaciformes; family Psittacidae; genus Psittacula; species Psittacula echo. The sequence continues at coordinate 64,565,117 of NC_137738.1, read as the reverse complement.
AATTTGTTTTTTCTGCTTTACTGCATCTATAAAAAGTCTACAATGATTTTGTTCTTCTGACTGCAGTAATGTAGCTTTACATTTGAACAGAAATATGGCTTTAAATTTAGATTTTAATTTCATGTCTGACTGCAGACATAGTAGAAACTTTACCTTAAAATAACATTTCTTCTATAGCCAGCTCCTTTTGTGCTACTGAAACAAATAATAATGAGAAAGTATTCCAGCAGGAGGAGCTGGTTTAGAAGCAAATGGATTCCATGGCAACTCCTGACTCTACATGACACCTAATAACTAGCATTTATGCTGGAAATTGTCTGTGTTATCTTGTACCCCAGATCTGATCTTCTTATAGGGTTTTCCCCTCATTTTGAAGCAAAACCCCATAGGTGTAGTCGTGTTATTGTCTGTCTGTTTGTTTGTTTGTTTTGGTTATTTTTAATATAGATTGAAGAATTAACATGAAGTGGAATGAGTTTGTCTCCCTCAAACGTGTGCTTAGGTCAAATTAATGTAATTAATTTTTTTTTTAGTTATTTCAGAAATAAAATATTTGCTGAGAAATTTATTGATCTGTCAAGGGAAGAGTTGTATAAGATCAGGACACTGGAACTGTGTATGTTTTAGCATCATGAGATATCCATATTCAACAGTTTGAAACATAATGCAAGAGGATCCAACTGAATCGGACCAGTATATTGGTTCTCACAGTGCTGAATGCACCAGGGGAATCTTGTCATGGGCAGCTGGAGAATAACCCAGTCCTATGATGGTCTGCAGCCAGTCAATCAGTTTGACTGATTTATGATCTCAAGAATGTGGATTTATATCCTTCTGTGCCATGATCCAATCTCATGCATGTGTGGGCCTGACAACTGTTGTTGTTTGAGTGTGGAATATAGGAACTTGCTATTTTATACCTAAATTGAAAGGAATCTGTTCTCAAACTGTCATGTGGTAAGCAACCTTTGCCTAGGACAGTTTCCAGTAATACTTTATGACTAAGAGAACGTTAGCTGAAATTAACCCTGGAGATGAGGTTTTCTATAGACACTTTGTGGCCTGACTGGTTTCTCAGTCAGCTGTTGTTTAACAGATTGCCTGAGGGCCTCAGATGGTAAAAGAGCATAGCCTAGGGCTGGAAAACAGTATGTATCTCCTGTGGTCAAACGGAGGCTGATTCAGATTTGTGCTCCTTATCCCTCTTCAGTATAAGTGAAGGAATGAAGAAAGTGTGTCTGAAACATGCTCCACCCCTGGTTTTGTGATTGTTTGGCCACAGAGAAGCAGAGATTGTATTCTGTGCAATCACAGGTGGTATTCTAATGTACAAGTGAAAGGTGGCCAACAGGAGAAAGATGAAAGGCTCTGCGGTAGTCTAATCTTATTGCTAGGTGTTACTGATAGCATATGTATTTACATATTGATACCTCTTGAAGATGCCTAATACTATCTAAATTTTGCCCAGGGGAAGGAGTGTTTTTTCCTCTTTTTGTTCATTTGGACAAGATAGACTTTATTACCTATTGCTCAAAATATGAAGAATTCTGCAGCAAATACACTAAATGGATGGGTAGAAAAGGGAGAGCCTGATCTGCCACAAACAGATTTGTGACTAGCACTTGGGATCAAAACCAAACTGCTCTAAGGGTTGTAGCAGATCACATAACAAAAGGTGATGAGGGAAGAGTGAGGGGAAAGGCGAGGCCTCAATCAAGCTTTGGAACACAGTTCAAAGATAAAGGTGTAGAAATGTAAAAGGCAATGAAAAATACAGAAAGCCCAGAGAAAAGTGCTCTGGGTAGCAACAGTAGTAAGAAAGTAATTTTTAAATTGTTTAGGTGTATGTTTATTTTTGTCTACAAGACAAGAGAAGGTACAGCACGGAAAAGAGAAAGAAGGGTAAAATAAAATAGAAAAAATACTAAGGCAGATTGAGAAATTGAAATAGAAATGAAGGCTGAAATGGAAGAGTGGGATTAATTATGGGGAAAGAGGAAGAATTAGGAAAAAAAATCAAACAGGAAATTACTTGATTTATTCCTGTATCTTACTTTATTTCTTATACTCTGAAGTTTTATGGCTTGGAGCAAAGATGGCAGAACAATGTTGCATTGGTGTTCTGAGCTGGACAGGGAAAGGATAAGTGGCACATAAAAGAATGGAATAATGAATGTGGACAAAGTGTGTGTGTGTTGGTTGTTTTTTTTTTTTTTAATTGCAGGAAAATAAAGGGGTTTAAGTAAAGAAATGGAGCAGTGAAAGCTATTTTTAAAGTAGATTATCTTCAGCTATGCATAAACCAAACACATAGGCAGGGATCTAATTCCTGTCAGTAATTTCTTTGCTCTTTCAAGAGATCAAAGCAATGTTTCTCTTCTGAATGTTAGTTTTGGTAGGTTCCTGCCTTCCTTCAGTAGTGGTAGAAACAGTAACTGCTAACTTCAATGGTTTGTTATGTACATGTTAATAACATGAATGTTTTACTAATTACTAATAACTGGTAACATGTTCATGTTACTATAATAGTTATGTATATGATTATACATATATATGTGAATCTGTTTATTCTTTCTTCCCTGAGAAATTTTGACATAACTGACTATACTAATGTCATATGTTATACTTCCAAATGTAAGCATAAGGACCTTTTTTAATATAATTTTTAATCTGAAATACTTATTTTTAACATTGCTTTGGTATGATGTAACGTGAGGGCTACAAGCAAAGGTGTGTAAAACGGAAGGAAGATCATACATAGTTTATAAAATGAAGAGTATACACTTCTCTAGGGGTATAGCTAAGAAAGGATTTTTAAATACCAAGACTCTCACCTCTGAATGTACCCAGAGTGGAATTCAAGGTGTGAGGTGCTGAAATTTCCCTAGCTGGTGAATATGGAAAATTTGGTATCTCAAATGAGACTGCACAACTGCATTTGAAGAGGGAAGCCTGGAACAATGATGGAACACAGAAATGTAACTTATGTTTGATACCTTGCCTAGGACTACAGGAGAGGTGTTTGTCTGGTTAGGATATGTTAACTTGGAACCTTCCCCTGAAAATGGAGGCTCGCTGTCTTTCAGGATGAGAGAGAAGACTTGTGCTTTCTTTTTGAAAATTAGCTGCATTCCACTATCCCATCTACTTCCATACAAAATTCCCTCCTTGAGTTCTTTCTTCCCTTTTCTGACCATGATTTCCCATAATGTGCTCTATTGGAAAGCATGCTTTTGTGGAAGGCGTGCCATCATGACAGAATAATTTGGTGTAATGAAAGCAGATTGTATAACAAAACCAAACAGGTCTGTTGCTGCACAGCAACCATGTCTGCGTGAGACAAAGCTGTGTCCCTCCTTGGAGACGGGATTCTTATCCTGTGTTTCCCATTAGGGATATTTTTTTCATCTAATTTCATCTGATTAGCAATTTTTCATGGTCATGAGTTCTTAGTCTGTTTTTGTAAAGTCAATGGTTCCTAAGAATTAAATAACTTTAGGACATTACCTACCCATCCAAGTAAAGAAAATACAATTTATCCCTGAATTAGAAATGTTATGAAATCTGCAGCTGTTAATCTTTGAGTCCTAGGTCTGAGTGAAGGATTAGATAATACTAATGCTACTGTCTATTCACCAAATCCTTTGAAAATAAGAGCAGAAACTAAATTTGATCTGCTAATAATATTTGTTGAGAATGCATTTCATCCTCCAGACTCTGAAGCAAAAGGGCAATGCATCAACAGAAAACAAACTTCAGCATAATTTTGATCACTTAATGTTGGGATTTCTTTCCAGGTTCTGTTCGTTTCCTTAGCATCACCTATATTTCCCAAAAGATTTTAATTGATTTGATTAAATTAATCCAGCTGTTCCCCCAGAATTTCAGACAAATACGTAGGTACTACGTGGTTTTAAAAGGAAGAAACAATGTGGGATTCTTGTTAGTATCCTTTTGGTGAGGTTTTTCCTTTTATTATCTCATGTTTACAAAGAACAGAATATTCTAGCAATCCATATAGATAATTTATTTCTAAAAAACCCCTACACCCAAACCCTATTTCTTAAAGTTTTGGTTCTTTAAGTTCAGCATTCCTTGAGGACCCTCATCCTGGAAAATTTTGGACAAGGTTCAGTTTAGTTGAGGTGCATTTAAGTTTGGAATGGACATTTAGGATACCCAACAGCTGGTACCTGACTGAGCACTTCCTACAAACCAGGTAGAAAATGAACTAAATGCTTAGTGTCAAACTCTTTCAGAGCGGTTCTGATCTTGGAGTATAGGGTAATACTGATGCAGACATTTCGGTTTCAGCAACAAAAGGGAAGAGCTGTCATTGCACATTCTGTTACAGTTTTCCAGGGAGGTCCAGATCGGATCTATGTACCAAAGATGATGAACAGCAACCTGCTTTTCTGTCCTCAGAAAGCTAAACAGCAAAACCCCCCAAAGCTTTCCACACATCAGTAAAATAAAAATCATTATCTTGTGACTTTGCAAAGGTATGATCATACTTTATTCAGCTTGCATAACCCAAATGTAATTTTTCCTACTCTTAAGCACCTACGAAGTTCGAATGACATTGCTTTATGTCTCATCGCTTTATGAATGGACATAACTCTAGGAGACTGGTAGCATTTATTGGCTGTATTGGGCTGAACTAAATGAATTCATTAAGTTGATTTCTTTTACCATTACAACTAATTTCATTCATAATTTAGTTGTTTTAAAAAACCATAGTTTTAGATTTAGCAGTCTTTTATCCAATAATAACTTTTGACAAAATGACAATAAATTTGTGTATTAATTTAAAATTGCATGATCTGGATAGTTGAGAGCTTAGATTGCTTAATGCTAGGTGTGAAGCTGGGGGGAGTGGCTGATACACCTGAAGGCTTTGCTGCCATTCAACAGGACCTTGATAGGCTGGAGAATTGGGCACAGAGAAACCTTATGAGGTTCAACAAGGGCAAGTGTAGGGTGCTGCACCTGGGCCAAGTACTAGTAAGTCTGGAGGCTGACTTACTGAAGAGCAGTTCAGCTGAGGAGGACCTGGGAGCACTGGGAGATGCTAAGGTGAATATGAGCCGGCACTGTGCCCTTATGGCCAGGACGGCCAATAGTATTCTGGAGTGCATCAGGAGGAGCGTGGCCAGCAGGTTGTGGGAGGTGATCCTCCCCCTCTATTCGATCCTGGTGAGGCTACATCTGATGTACTGCATCCAGTGCTGGGCTCCTCAGTTCAAGAAAAACAAGGAACTATTGAAGAGGGTCCAGGAGAGGGCTGCAGATGACTGGGGGTCTGGAGCATCTGTCTTATGAGGAGAGATTGCGGGAGCTGGGTCTCTTTAGTCTGCAGAAGAGAAGACTGAGAGGGGATCTCATGAATGTGTACAAATATCTCAAAGGCAGTGCCAGGATGATGATGCCACACTCTTTTCAGTGGTGCCCAGAGACAAGATGAGGAGCAATGGCCATAAACTGAAACACAAGAAGTTTCACCTCAACATGAGGAAGAACTTCCTTACATTGAGGGTGGCAGAGCACTAGAATAGGCTGCCCAGGGGGGTGTGGAGTCTCCCTCTCTGGAAATATTCAAAACCCACCTGGACACCTTCTTGTGTAACCTGTTCTAGGTGACCCTGTCTTGGCAGGGTGGTTGGACTAGATGATCTCCAGAGGCTACTTTTAACCCTGGCAATTTTGTGATTCTGTGATAATTATTTGTAGGTGGCCATGTCTGTGTATAGTTTATCAACAGGAAGCAAAAATTGTTAGCAAAAGTTTCAGAAGCTTTACCTAGTTGTGATTCCTTCTGAGTTACTGTGTGGTGTTGCAGTGAATGGCACTGCAACTACATATATATCTGGGCAAAAGGAAAGTCTGAATCCTTTGTGAATGTGTTTTGCAGTTTCTAAATCTTTTTCCAGGGGAGCCTTCATGAAGTTGTGGGGAGCATTTGCCTTCTGAATGCACACGTTATTGTATGTAAATGGAGAGTCTGTTCTATTGAGAGGGGCATGTATTTTAAGGGTACCACCAAGTATGAGGTTTAAAGCTACTGTCAATGTTTGCATGGAGTAGTCAAGTAAAAAAATGTGAGAGATGCACAAAGACAGAATTTGTCTGGACTAGATGGGTATCACACACATGGATATGGCCTATGTCCTTTGGTCAGTTCTTAACATTTTATTACCAAGGAGAACTGAGAAACCACTACATCCCTCTTTTCCCAGATTTGCTCACCCCCTCTTTGAATCAAGTCACTTAGAATTTAAATTGAAACTGTCGTTTGGCTGAACTGTAGAGCTAACTGTGCTGTGAATTTTGTATCTGTCTTATTTGTTTAATATATTATTGGAGTAATATTGTATCATATTTTGAGTTTAGCACAGAAGAGTCTTGTGTGCATTTTTTTTCTTGTAGATTTCAGTTTGCAGAAACCGAATCCTGGACCAGGACTTCCTCTGTGCTACGTGTCCTATAAACAGAATGAAATCCCCCCAAAGATCCTATCCCAGAAAGCTTCATCCAAGTATACCAAGAGAGATGGTGTTGGCAGGGGTAGGAGGATGGAGTGGGACAGGGAAGAGCCATGCCAAAGAAACAGCAAGATCCCATAACTATGGTAAACTGTTAAGTAGCCATGTAGTCTCTTTTGGTACAGAGTTGAACTATTTTGTGTTGTATTTTAGATAAGGCAAAATAGCAAAACCCCCAGACAAAACAAAATTAGAGAGAAATCTTGCTTTCACATGGGTAAATAAAGGGGCCTTCTTATGGAGATAGTAGAATCCTTTTGGTGGTTTTTCCAGCTCTCTTGTTAGCCATAGCAATCGTTTGAGAAAATAAAATAAGGCTTAATTGCAGAATCTTTACAGCAACAAATATGACAGTTTACCAGAACCTGACATTACTGTGCTACTACAATAGGTAACTAGCCCCTTCATTATTTCATTTGCTGATAAATACATGATGGAAACTCACCATGTGTTATTGGCCTCTGAAACTGTTTTATCCTATTAGCTAGAAGAAAGTACCACTGTCAAGTAGGTAAGTCTAATTTTCCCACATTAGCATTACACAGTAGGAACTGAGTTACTTCCATTCCAAGGTGCAAATTTGCTAGTCTGTGAAGACCTGTGAAGTCTGTTGTGAACACATGACATCCTTGTCTCTAAATTGAAGAGGCATGGATTTGATTGATAGACAACTTGGTAGATAAGGAATTAACACTCAAAGAATTGGGATCTTCAAGATCCCTTCCAATCCAAACCATTCTATAATTATATGAATGGGAACTATAGACCAGTCAGTCTCATCTCTGTGCCTGGAAAAATCTTGGAGCAGATTCTCCTGAAATTCATGCTAAGGCACATGAAAAACAGCAAGGTGGTTGGCGACAGCCAGCATGGCTTCACTAAGGGGAAATCCTGCCTGACCAATTTGGTGGCTTTCTATGATGTGGCTATGGAACTGATGGACAGGGGCAAAGCAGTTGACGTCATCTACTTGGAGTTGTGCAAAGCATTTGACACTGTCCTGCATAACATCCTTATCTCTAAATTGGAGAGACATCAATTTGATAGATGGACCACTTGGTGAATAAAGTACTGGCTGGATGGCTGCATGCAAAGAGTATGGAATTCAGAAAGGAATGGTGTCCCTCAGGGATTGGTGTTGGGTCTTGTTCAACATTTTTGTTGGTGACATGGACAGTGGGATTGAGTACACCCTCAGCAAGTTTGCCGATGACACCAAGCTCTGTGGTTCAGTTGATACGCCAGAGGGAAGGGATGCCACCCAGAGGGACCTCGACACGCTTGTGAGGTGGGCTGATGCCAACCTCATGAAGTTTAACCATGCCAAGTGCAAGGTCCTACACCTGGGTTGGAGCAATCCCAGGCACAGCTACAGGTTGCGCAGAGAAGAGATTCAGAGCAGCCCTGTGGAGAAGGACTTGGGGGTGTCAGTCGATGAAAAAATGAACATGAGCTGGCAGTGTGCGCTCACAGCCCAGAAAGCCAACCGTATCCTGGGCTGCATCAAAAGGAGCGTGACCAGCAGGTCGAAGGAGGTGATCCTGCCCCTCTACTCTGCTCTCGTGAGACCTCACTTGGAGTATTGTGTGCAGTTCTGGTGTCCTCAACATAAAAAGGACATGGAACTGTTGGAACAAGTCCAGAGGAGGGCCACGAGGATGATCAGGGGACTGGAGCACCTCCCGTATGGAGACAGGCTGAGAAAGTTGGGGCTGTTTAGCCTGGAGAAGAGAAGGCTGCGTGGAGACCTCATAGCAGCCTTCCAGTATCTGAAGGGGGCCTACAAGGATGCTGGGGATGGACTATTCATCAGGGACTGTAGTGACAGGACAAGGGGTAACGGGTTCAAACTTAAACAGGGGAAGTTTAGATTGGATATAAGGAAGAAATTCTTTCCTGTGAGGGTGGTGAGGCACTGGAATGGGTTGCCCAAGGAAGTTGTGAATGCTCCATTCCTGGCGGTGTTCAAGGCCAGGTTGGATGAGGCCTTGGGTGGCATGGTTTAGTGTGAGGTGTCCCTGCCCATGGCAGGGGGGTTGGAACTAGATGATTTTAAGGTCCTTTCCAACCCTAACTATTCTATGATTCTATGAATGCTGTGTAACACATTTATGTAGAGATTTAGTGTAGTTAGAGAAAGATGTTATTTCTAGATTCCCTTTTCTACTGTTCATCTTGCCACTAATTAATACCACAGCCCTATAACTATTTGTACATATAGCACATTCTCAAGAATGTGATTTTTCAAAATGCACCACTCACCTCTCCTGTCATTACACTTAGTGTGAATCTTATTATTTGGAATGATAATAGCTATCACAGAACACTTTTCATTCTTTATTCCACTGGTTTTCTAGCACCTGAACAATAGCCAGTGTTTTTATTTACTTTCCTCCCCGCCCATATTCCCATTTCTCTTCTGAAATCTAGATGTAGACACTGCCCCCCCCAGCAGTCATGTATGATATTTTCAATGAGATCTCTGTCTTGTCCTCTCGCCTGTGTGATTTTTGTCATTGTGCAATGAGATGTTGCTAGTTCTGCTGTGTATGAATCTGCTATGTGGAGAGATGCAAGCTGCCTATTTTAGATGCATGTTTTGTTGACAGTCTTGGTAAGACAGGGCTAAACTTGAGGAAAAAAAGCAGCATTGAAACATAATGTACAGGCTTAGTGAGGCTTTTATGTTCTTTATTTCTGAGGAGAGATTTGAGCAGAGAAGGTGGTTGTGATTTTCTGGGAACAGACATGCAGAAGGAAGTCTTACTTGACTTGGAGAGTCCCAGATTCAAATCACATTGATGCAGTATGGAGCTCGTTAGAAGATCTGAATACAAGACATATTGTAAACATATTTAATTGCAGGATGGCGTAATCACTGTGGAGAATCCTTTCTACAGAGCTTGTTTCTTTTGTCTAAATGGAATCCTCTGTAGGAATTATTTATACAGAGACCCATTTAGGACAAGCAATACAATTGCTTTCCAGAGAAATTCCTTTAATATTGTAGTCCCCTTCACACACTTTATGAGAGTGGCTTAACCTCTTACTGCTACCAGTGTGTGACATTAATCACAAACCTGGTTAGTTCATTCCTGAGTTTTTGCAAATCACTTCAGAAAAATGTGCATCAAAATTTCAGGCCCTGCTAACCTTTTTGTAGCTCACGTGTCTGCCTGGGCACACAAACCTTTTTGTGAGGAAATAGTGCTTCTCATGAAGCAGGAGAATTCTCCCTTCTTATAAAATAGCTTAGAAGAGAGAATTTTGAACACTTAATGGACCAGTGAAAGACTTGCTGTCTTCTGGAGTGGCAACCAAAATATCTTTGGTGATTTTAAAGTGCATTGCATTAGATGCAGTGAAGCAGCTGTATTGGTTACCTGTGACAAAGTAAGTAACAAGGGCTCAATTTGGTTACCAGACTGTAGGTAATCAGTCCTATCTATTTCAGAAGCCTTAGGTTGCTTGAGGCACACACAGAGAGTGACAGATACAATAGATCAGGTTTCACATCTCATAGCCCTATGCAGATGGCACATGTTCTTCTGGAGCTGAATGTAGAGACCAGGTGAGATACTGTGTATTAAAAGGCACTAGATAACTTCATGTAAGCAACTAACCTCAGGCCAAAGGTGTGTGACTTAGCTGGAAGAAAGGGTACCTAAAAGTTTATATAAAAATCACACAAATTTACCATTTCATATGAGGTGTAAAGCATGCTTGAATGGATGGATGGCTTCTTTTTACACCTGTGGCTCAGCTTTCTGGTTACAGAATTATCATACAGATTTTTTTTTTTCTATTCTCAGCATTATTTCAGACTTTTTTATGGACACCTTTAGGATGTGGAAAAAGTGTACATGGTTTGCTTGTATTGCCTTACTTTTTTTTCTGCTTCAGCACTTATTATATTAGCTTGAGTAGTGTCCATGCCACATCACAGAGAGATGAGCTTAAAAAATTCCGTGATAATTTACTGCCACTAGTATGGGATGACTGTCTCTGACAGGGGTGACTGTAAGGTGAACAGATAGTGGAGGGGGCTAAAGGGAAGTCTACCTTGAACAGGAGGGGTGGAGGCAAGACAAGAGAGCAATGCTTTAAGAACCAGCTGTAGTAAATAAGGCTCTTTGCAGAGAAGCACTGCCTGTCGGATTGGCTCATCAAACTGTCTTAAAAATATCACAGCCTCTTTTTCTTGAGTGAGTGAGTAATTTTGATTCAGGCTATGATATGTGTGAGCAGATGCACATGAGATACCTTCTTCTAAGTATCCCCCAGAACTAGAAAATTTGAATTACAGAACTTACCTTTCTTTAAATGCAGCCCATTCAGTGAACATTTAAGTCTTTTAGGATGAAGGTTGATGTGAGACTTCCTGAAGTTTCCTTCCTGATAGTCTCTAGAAGCAAATGAATGATGAGGAGGAGGAATTTTGGCTCAGTAGCATAAACCCCTGACTTCATCTGGGTGAAACTAGGGCCTTCAAATATTCTATTTACAACAAAAGAGAAAGATGTGCAGTAGTGAAGATGGCTTCATGGTGTCACTGATAATCTCAGTTCTTGGACTAGAACCAAAATCTTAAGGTTGTGAAAAGCAGATTGGGCTGTATGAGCTCCGTAGGAAGAGCTGGGGGATGGTAGTACAGACCCAAGCCTCCTTTAGCTCCTGCTGAGTACTGCTGTGATGCCATTCAATACCAGATTAGGACAGGGTAAGTTGGAAAGCGTGCAATCTCATAGGCAGACTTAAATACGTCTCGATACACAAGATATGTGTGGGTTTTGTTGCCCTTTCCAAGTTTTGGAAGAAGTATTGCACCTGAACAGGCAGGCACTAGCTACAGCTGCTCCCAGGAGGTGTGGGGGAAAGTAAAATAAAACCTGTGTTTAAACTGAAATGAGAAACTTAATATGAAAAATTGCTGTATGTGTTGCCAATTTGCTCTTTTACCCATAATGATGGTAATTATATCACCAAAGTAATTATCTCTATTTTGTCTTTATCCTGTGTTTGATTTTCATACTTTCATCAGACAGCTATTCTCACTTAGAGAATATCCCACCATTAAATATCACTGGACTGAACATATTGATTGTTCCTTCTAAGCAGTTGTTTCAAATATATCAGAATTCCCTCTCTCAGATTTTTCAGATAAATACTGATTCTAGTCGATTTGCTTAAATTCATTCTATATTACTTCAGACTTTGTCTTCATGAATCCAATACATTTATGTAAAAAAACCCCAAACCAGTTTTAAATATGTTATTTAAAAATTTCACCACACTATTTCTAGACCAAACTAGCATGCTAGGAAATGAAATTATTCCCAACCCAAAGTACAAATGGTACAAGTGACATTACAGAGACTTTTTAATTTATTAATACAGAATACTGAAGCTATTGTCTGCTACTCTGCAGTTGGACTATTTTGTGATGAGCATTTACAAAGCAACAAGAGTGAGAGTCACTATGTTGGTATGCTGATTGTGGCATACCTTGCTCCTAATTTATTAAAATTGTTGAGGGACAATATATTGCTTCAGCCAAGAATTTTCCCAAAGAAAGGACTTAATTTCTGTGAAAATTTGCTTACAGATTAAACAGTTCTCTTAAAAATGGGTGTAGGACTAAGTAAATGTGTGTATAATGAAAGTTTTACCTACCAGTTTGAAGAAAAAAAGGCTGTTTGCTGTGTGACACACCACCACATTACATTTAGTCTAGATAGCAAAGGTGGCAGTTCTAGCCAGGCTGCAAATATAGTGACAACTTTTTCTATTATTGCATATATTTACAGGCAATAAAGTCAACCTATAGTAATGAAATATATACTTTTTTTAACATCGTCGGGTCATGTGAAGATCTCTGAAAACACTCAACTACAGAATTGATTATTTCAAAAACTCTTCTCACAATTTAGAGGTGCCAGATATATATGAAAGAAATTAATGTTTAACTACTGACCCTTTAAAATCAGCCAGCCTTCTCTTTGCTGCAGTGTAGCATTGCCAGTAGGGCAAGGGAGGTAATCAGCGCTGGTGAGGCCACATCTGGAGCACTGTGTCTGATCTGGGGCTCCCCAGTACAAGAGAGACACAGACATACTGGAAAATCCAGCAAAGAGCCACAAAGAAGATGATGAGGGGGCTGGAGCACGTCTTGCATGAGGAAAGGCTGAGACAGCTGTTACTGTTCAGCCTAGAGAAGTGAAGGCTCAGGGGGAATTTCATCAATGTGTATAAATATCTGAAGGGAAGAAGTCAACAAGGCCAGAGCCAGGCTCTTCTCAGTGATGCCTGGTGGCAGGACCAGAGGTGATGAGCTGTATTCTTTCATCTGGTGAAACACAGCAGACAGGATAACAAAATAATCCCTCGGAGAGGTAATGCTTATCAGCTAAAGGCAAAACTGAACAAGTTAAAATATTAATATTCAGTTTAAGGTCTAGTCTATCTCAATGAAGATGCATGATGCTTTTGTAGTATACTGCCTCCAGGTACTTGCTTAGCATCTTGAATTTCCTTAAGGCTGAGACAAGGACTGACTGCAGAATGTGTAGATCAGCATGATCATTGCTGAATTGTGCAGAAGATAGATGCCGCTACTTTCTCCCTTCAGATTTGGGTCTTGCCGATGGAGGTGCTCTCATAGTACTGTCACATCACACTGCACATCTCTTGGACAACTGCTTATTGTCTGGCAGAACTCTTCCGTGCTCATCAAGCTGTCTCAGTGATGTAATGTAAACCCCATTTCAGGAGTGTCACTCTCCCTTATTTAAAGAATGTAGTTGGCCATGTTAGGACTGAATCCTAGAACAAGACACCCAATGTTGTATGCCTTAGTATTTCAAAATTCAGGGAAGACCACTAAATAAATTGTAGACATGTAATATACATGTATGATGTGTGTATATATATTATGTTGTGTACATAGAATCATAGAATAGTTAGGGTTGGAAAGGACCTTGAGATCATCTAGTTCCAACCCCCTTGCCATGGGCAGACACACCCCACACTAAACCATGTGATCCATATAAATTGCATCATTGCTATACCAGAAATATGTTATACTATTTAGCATGCCTTTAGAACCAGATTTACTGCACCTATAATTAATATAAATTTATGAAATTCTTTGTTTAGATTATCACCTTCAAAATGTAGTATGTGTAAGAGGATGATTTTGTTACTATATAATCTCATGCTTTACACTGAAAAATCTAATGCAAAACATTCTTACAGACATATTTTTATTAAACATGGAATATAACATATCTGTCTGTTTTCAGCAGTTCTTAGATCAAATTTTGTCTTTTTCCCTATAGATTAAAAAAGTTGTCTACTTAAGCTATATCAATACATAGGCTACAGGACACTTCTCAAAATGAAGATTTTAGCCCTAAATTTGCACAAATTACAATATCTTTTAGTCTTTTATTTTGATGTGTCAAAATTCAATCAACAATATGACTTCTGAGAGGAGAAAGATGAAACAAGAAAAGACAACTCTTCATAAAGGAATAAGGCCACTGTGGCTAACTCTGTGTTACCAGAGTCAATACAGTAGTCAAGTTCGATTTCCTAGTTGTCTTGAGGTTTGAAGTTGGTTCCACTAAGGCAAACACATTTTTAGGTGTTCAGAATGACCAGATATCTGACTGGAAGACCAGCTCTTTTGGATGGGCCTTTCAGATCACCTTACTTCAGAGTCAGGTGACTCGGAGCATCAGACACCTCTGTTGTGACTTGTGCTGAAGTACTAGCTGGTATAATGTTCAGGTAAATATCGTACTGTTGGTCCATGCCCAGGTAACTGTCACTCATGAGATACAGTGTGTAGATACACCTAAAATATAAAAAGCAGAATCATTAGTTTAGAAATTAGGTCTTTTCTAGTTGGAAAAGATAATAATTAAGGAAACTTATTTTGTAAATTATTCATACTTTCCAGGGGTTTCTGGTGTATAAAAAGCAACAGAAACAGTATTTCGATTTCTGACATATCCAGTTCTTTTCAGGGCAATGAGTTCTTTTTTATCGACTTCTCCTAATATCAAAAACCATCCTTCATCTTTAACTTTGGGGAATCGAGGAGCCACTGCTTTACTGTCCTGCTTTCCCTGTTGGGGAAAAGAAATAACTTAGTAGAAGTAGAAATCACCATTCCACAATGCCATTCTTTGAATAAAGAACACCTCAAAGCCACATGGCCATGAATTGTTATGTAAGACTAATTTAGGCAGACTAAGATATTTATTTCCATTTATTAAAAAAAAAAAAAAAAAAAAAAAGAAAATCACAGTTCAGAGAAAAAAACCAGAATCGAGATACTACTCCACTTATTTTGTAAGCTGTTAAAACTTGAATGGAAATACTGCTCCCTTTTTGCAGTTTTATTTAATATATTCCAAATACTATTCTCTGCAGAAGGGTTAATTGTAAACGTAGTGTCTTTAAATAAAGCTAAACAGTATTGTTCAAGATTAATATAAATACAAAACCAGCACTTGGAGTCTTTATTTGAGGTTGATATAGCAAAATGAAAGATTATCTCAGTGATTCTTTAAGACAGTGACTTTACTGCTGCAAGCTGAAGATGTAATAATGCACACTCTATCAGTATTCATTTGGTGTTCTGTAGATGAAAAGGTTTTACTGAAGATTTATACAGAAGAAAAAGAATCACCAAAGCAATGGAAAAGGAAAGAAAAAGAAACAGTTTGATCAAGCTGTTTCTTACAAAAGAGGGATCAAATTCCAGGAGAGGTTTATAAAACAGTGATCACTGTATGAAATGCTCCTGCTTCCTTCTTTTCTGTGGCCTCTGGTTAGGAAGAGTCTCTGTCAGTAACTAGCACAGCAAATGGAATGACTTATGGAGGAGCTTTGATCCCTTTTCTTCCTACAGATGATAAAGTCTTCCCTCAAAGCTATGGTGAACCTGCTGCAGTCAGGACAAGTCATCTTTTGGGAAAGAAGAATACTTTTCAAATATAATTATTTAACTAATGTAAATTAACTTCAGGATTTACAACAGAACATAACATATCTCTGTTACTATTTTTATCAAAATGAAGTTTTTGTAAGAGTCTCACAACTAACATCAAAACTGTTCTCTGCTTGTATCTTGAACTCTTCTTTGTACCTTAAAAATGCTGGTAATTATCATTCTTAGTTGTTTGAAATGTTAGAGAAATTAATTAGCACTATTACAATCATCATGGTCCATACCACTCATGCTATGCAAATGACAAAACCCCACATCTATAAGTCAGTGACAGCTACAGTGATGGCAGTGCCCAATTTGAAGGGAGGAGGCATGGTCATAATGAGTACAGGGAGTCACTGCTGTGAGGGGCAGAGCAGCTGGGAACCTGCCACTGATGCTTCTGGCTGGGCACACGCTGGGCCCAGTGAGGTGACTGGCCACAGAGGAAGTGGGATGTGCTTCAGCTTAGGCCAGGAGAAGAATCGCATGTAGAAGTTGTTCTAGGAGCTGTTCAAAAAAGCTTCATGTGTAAAATATGAAGAAAATATCCTCAGTAAAGGCCTGAGGATGTGTTATGAGTAGAAACACATTTATAGGCACAGGCCTGGTATGCAATTTGGAAGTACAGGGGAATGTAATAGGGAAGCTTATAAACTGGCATGGGGAAGCAGGATATGCAAGGGTATGAGGGGAAGAGGGGCTGGCTAGTACTTAAATACTGCCTGTGAAGTTATCATCTCTACTGTCACTGCTTACAGAAATTACCCAAAGAAATTAACTTTATGAGTTTCTGGTTTGTAAAAAATAGTGAGTGAGCTTTTGATTTGGCTTGAATTGGCCTAGGATTTTACCTTAAGGGTCTATTTCCTATTGCAACCTGAAAAACCACTTGCTTCATTACTAATCCAGAAAAGGCTTTGAAAATGTTCATAATTTACATAAGAGTTAAACCTTAAACCTCCCTGTTATGCAGTATAAAGCATTATTGATAACATAAATGGGTTATTGAAGACTTGTGCTTTTGGGAAGGAAATGACAAATTCATGTACCTGATACCCCATCTGGGTTCTCTGCAGATTTATTTGGAGTACATACTCTTGATCAGCATGCAATTTGATCCATCTTTTGTCATCTCTTGTGTCTGTTGTCAATGAAGGAACAGGCACTTCGCTCTGTGGTTGAGCTGGGTCATCCCAGCAGCCCTTAATGCTCAGGCTGACGTTTAGAATTGGCAAACGGCACAGGAAATTCCAAGCCTGTGGAAAAAACAGATCCCTGGGGATTACAAGACAATCTAGACAATCATTGTCACTGTAACAATAACAATTCAATGTGCAGTCTATGTATTTATTCTACATTAATAATATTTTATTATGATCTAGTTGAAGATGTCCCTGCTCATTTCAGCGGTGTTGGACTAGATGATCTTTGAAGGTCCCTTCTGACCCAAACTATTCTGATTCTCTGTATTAGACTATCATACAGAATTGTACAACTCTCAGTCATAGGCATAAAATACTTTTTATTAACCTCTTATTCTACTTTCATCCAAGCAAATAAAGCAAACTTGAAACTCCTCAAGCACATTACACATGCCCCACTAGTATTACTGATGTCTTAACACAGGAAAAAATCCTTATCACTCCTGATTAAAGCAATTTTTTCCCTATAAGCCACTTAAAAACTAGTATAATTAAGTTTTAAATTAAACTTCCATAACATAATCCATACAGAACAAGTCAGTGCAGTGCTAATTAGCAATGGGCAAACCTCAGAGAGTTCAGGGATCAGTTCAGATAATTAACCAAAAGTTCAACCACATATCCAAAGTTATACCTAGCCTTTTTTTTTTTTTTAAGGTTTTCTTGCATTGCTCTTCACAAACTTACTTTCTTACAGTCCTCCTGAGGAACCTAAGTCTTTGTGAACTGCAACAGGCCCTCAACTTTCTCTCATCCTTGTACAGAGAACTGTTGTTAAAGGCTTGCAATGCATGTAGCTGAACATGACACCCTCCTCAGCCTTAAAGAGGCACCCTGAGAAAGCAGCCCTATGGTCTCTCATTTTGATCTCCATCAGACAAGGAAAAGCAGCCCAAGAAGCTGTGACAAAAATGGAAGGGAGTAACACAGTCTTTCATTTGCTAAAAAGAAAATGAGCATATTCCCTCAATGAAATCGGTTAGGAAGAAGAAATGGAAAAATTGGTTGTGGAATGAAGGCAGTGATTTGTGGCCTGAAAAAGACTGATGAGGCTGGCAATGGAAGAAAAAAACCCTAGAAGAATGAGAACCACCCTCTGCCCTGCCCTCCTTCCCCTCCATCCCCAAACCAAAACAGGAACCAGCACTTCACTTGTGTTTTCAAACAACACATGAAAAGCTAGAGGGTGGGAAAGAGAGGAAGGAAAGAAGAATATTGATCTTGGTAGAGCCAGCAGATGCCAAAATGGGAACTTGTGGGAAAGAGGAGAGTATGCATAGTTGCATGGGCAATAGTGCATAAACCAGAAATGTTTTATCTGGACAAAGTTTAAAGTATATTTTATTTTTCATGTATTGGTTTGACTATCTTGTGCTGCAAGTAAATCTATTTTAATTTCATTGCGCTTCATGTCTCTGATTACTTGTTCTGTGCTGGAAGACCTAGAGCCCTAGCAAAAGCTCAGTTTGCTTTTTGGAGACATCACTGCCACGATTCACACTGAAATAATGGTGTATGTTAATACACAATTAGGGATACAGCAGGCAGGGCCAGCAGACCTAAGACAGCCCTGCTGTAGGAAAAGGTGGTGCCACCCCTCTTTATGACACCCCTCCCCACCAGGTAGCTGTTCCCCTCTCACCCCTGATACCTTGGCACAGCCATGCTGTGACTGTGCAGATAGACGGATCAGCTTGCTAACCATTCCGGTGACAACAGACAGCATGAACTTAGATCAGCTTAAAGCTGACTGTGGAAGCATATTCGCTAATCCTCTGAGTACTCTGAATAAGCATGAACTTTCAGTGCCACTGAAAGAAGTGGTCCAGCCTCCTTCCCTGCTGGCACAAGCATTCACGTAACTTGGCTATAGGCCATTTTGACTGTCAGTGAGAGGGTTGACATGATCCCTCCCCTTTTCATCCCCAGATGCTTCTTCCCATCTCCTTGCCTGAACCAGCCACGGCATTTGTGCAGCTCTGCAGTGAGCTGGGTCAGGAGAGGTGAAAATGGCACAAAGGGGGGGCAGGACTGCCCATTTCAGCTGCAGCACAAACTTACGTTGGATTAAAATGGCTGCGTCACCAGAGCCTGGCTGAACTAAATGAGAAATCTGATTTAGGCTAAACCTTAATCTCTCTCTCTCTTCTCTCTTCTGTGCTGCATGAGCAGCTGTGTCTGTTCAATGGTGAAAGTGGGGAGGGCCACCTGTGAACACCCAGGAGCTGCAGTGTAAAGCAGGGCATATCGACAAATGAATTGTACTGATGCTCTTAGCACAGAAAGGATGGGAAAAACTGTAACAGAAAATAAACAGCTAGAACGTTAAGGCAAAAGATACTCCTCTTTGTCCCAGCTCTGAACAGGGGAAAAAAAGGCAGCACCTTGCAGAAGGAGAAAAACCACTGCATGCATTCTTAATTAATTAGTTGTTGCCAGGATTTTGTTCCATTTAACATGGAAGACACTACTAAAATCATCTCCAGCACATCACACTGGATGAGACAACTTGAGCAGTAACACCTGAACTGGCAAATGATTTTATGCTTGATGTAAAGGTTTTTAAGGTGAAGCTGACTTGAGGAACTGTACAGACCTGCTGTTGAGGCTCTCTGTGCACCAAAGCAGTATTCTTCTGCTGTGTTCAGTGGAGGCACCTTAATACATATCAACTCATTGATCACCACTTCAGTGACACTTTAGATATCATCTACCTGAAAAACTGTTATGTGCACTACCTCAGAGGACAAGGCCTGTTACAATTATGGTAGAATAAAGTTTAGTTTCCGCAGATGTCATAATGTATTCACTCCTTTAGTGGTATTACCTGGCGCTCTGTTGAAGACTATGGCTTGGTCTGGTTTATACTATACAACCCCAATTGTATCAACCCTCAATTTGTCAAAGGTTGTCATGTTCTCATGTAGCTTTTACAGGGCGAACAAAGCAAGTCTGAGTGACTTTCTAAATAGACAAAAAGCAGATGTAATATTTGAATTGGTCATTAACAGTTGGACTTGGTTATCTTGAAGGTATTTTCCAACCTAACCGATTCTATGATTCTCCACGCCTTGTGTATTTGAAAATTAAAGGCGAAGTTAGTACTGATTGATCATTGCTACAGTATGGACATCAGGCTGCCTTTTTATCACCATCCATAATGATGATATTTTTATTGAGGAAAAAAGTCAAGTAGTAGAAAAGAAGAAAGAAGGTTATAGGAACACAGGTACTTTCAGAGTAAAAGCAGCTGATACTACAGCATGGAAAATATATAATTTTATTCAGTCCTGAGGTTTCTTTTTTCTCTTTCAATAATATAAACACCAGCTTAATATTTTACGAGGTGCCTAGTGCCTAATGCCTAAGTGACTTAGAAACTGAGATTTTTTAAAGAAATATGAGTCAGAATGAATCACTGAAACAAACATGGAGTTTAGACCAAAAATCAGACTCACATTCTAAATAGTTTTTGAATTTAGGCTGTCAGCTTTAAAGCCCTGATGACTTCCAATGAGGTTCGGGATTTTAGCTAACTTCTGGAAAATTAAACTCAGGCTCCAACATCACTGAGTAATTTCTTGACAATTCTACTGTGTGTTTTTTTTTTTTTTTTTTTTTTGTATAGGGTGACACAAACACACACTATCTCCTTTTACGTATATCAACATGCCCTATGTGTGCATGTACATTTATACTACATATATATTTACCTACCAAACCCATAGATAAAAATCATAATCACATGAGAAGCTCTTCATGAACCTTTGGTAATGTCATTAGCATTTTCACCAATAATCTGTCTCCCCAGGACTTAGACTAATATTCCAAGTCCATGAGCAGCTTGAAGAGCTGCTATTTAAAAATTAATTATCAGTCTGCTTAAAAGACATTTTCTTCTTTCCCAATGTGAAGTTTCTTCCTTTTTCTGTCTGCCTCAAATTTATGTAAAGCTCAAGCTGTTTTTTTTCCAGTTTCATGCCAGTAACAGGCTTAAGGTATAGGTTCCATACACTGTAAGAAGCAGAACTTTTGTTAGGAAAAGAATGGTTTTGGCAATTTAGTAGTGTACTTACCACTTTATTTGACTTTGTTCATGTCTGGTGCCAGAACACTAGGCTTAAATTCCGTAATCTTATATTATTACTTTACAGAAAATATATAATAAAGATGCATTATTTACTGAATAATTTTTCTCTTTGTTGGCCCCTAGGTGTGCATTGAAAGCCTTTACATAGGAAAACACTCAACAGACAAAGTCAGTATGAGGTTTAATTCTGTGCAAAGTATTACAACAGGTTTTTTTTTATTTTTTTCTTTCTTCTAAAGAAAACCCCCAAACCATAAAGAATATAAATCACTGGTATACAGGTTTCAAATTTGCTATGACCCGCATAATACAGCCATGGCTTTGCTATACCCAATATGGTCATTCCCAACTCATGGAAATGAAACTTTCTCCTTCTATGCTGCTAAGATATTATGTTTTCCCCTCTTATATACATCTGTATTTACAAACACAGATATATAGAGGCATAGAGTCATTCACAGTGAGAACATATACACCACATACACACAAGCTATTTTTTAAGAAACTGCTAAGACATTTCAATACCAGCCAAACATATTTATCTGAGGATTAATCTTCATCTATTGAATCAGACAAGAACACTGCCATGCATACAATTATTTAATTAGCAGCCAAATCCTCTGCCAGTCAGCAGCCGTTCCAGGCATACTGATGGGGCAGTAGATGCAAATCTCACAGTAGTACTGCTTTTTCTCATTACTACTGCAATTAGCACTTAAATTGATGCTTTAAACATACTAATTTCTGGAATAATTCAGGATTTGTATGTTACCTGGGATCGCCTCACTGCAGAGACGACAGCAGATTGCTACGCAAATTGAAGCACTTTTGAGCCAAATAACCATCATCATATCAGACAGAGCCAATTTGCATTTGCTTTTAAAGATAACAGAATGGCAATTTATGCAAATAAATTAAGTAAGTTTACTTCTGAGTTCTCCCTGAACTAATTATAACAATGTTCTAATTTTTTATCACATCTAAAAGTTGGACTGCAATCAATGTGCATTATGTTAAAAATCTGTTGTTAAAGGAAGCCTTTTTTTGATGTCAATACATTTTCTTAATTCAAAATTTTGATGTTAATTTAGTTACAAATGCAGATGTCTATTATAGACATTTAAGTACTTTTCTTCTTGTTTGCATACCAGTGAAAGGTTTAACTGAAGCTGAACAAACACTGGACATATTGCTGTCCTTTAAAATATTCAAATAAAAACCATTTGAAGTATAGCTTTTTAAGTTTTCATCTTTTGTACATTTATTTGAAATCAACAGGCTTAACTGTCTATGGAATATTGCTGTCCTTCGCTGGGAACGACTTGAAAATCAAACTGAAAATGAGACTTTAGCAGCCTCAACATTTTGGAACAGTATTTTTTTCTTCCCTCTGTGAAGTGTGAAATTTTCATCTCTTTTTTTCTCTTTCAAACAGAAAATGAGTGCTGGATCTTCTACTAAGGGTATTCTTGGAAAAAAACGGTTTTTGACAGACCACTTCAGAAAACAGCTATGGTGGCATTTGCAATGCATGTATTCCTAGTACATACCTGGCTATGGAAAGATGGATAACATTCAGCAGATTGAATGACCCAGAGAAGCATCTTTAGAGCAAAGAGATGTGGTACTATCAGTCATAAAACAGGCTCTGTTACTGGTTAGCAGGGAAGAAGTGAGAATAATATTAAGAAAACGGACAGAGAAGAACCTTTGTAAAGCTAGCCAGTACCTTGAAATTAAAGCAACGAATGTGCTGCACTTTATACAGAACATCCTATGATATTTGCTGTAGGGGAGAGAGTATTTCTTTTCCCAACTACTCTTCCTTTCCAGTCACATTGATAATGGCCACAGATAGAGAGTGTTACCTGTGAAATGTGGGCTGTTTGCAATTCACCATCCACAATGGAAGCAAAAACATGCTCTTTTCCTTCACAGGCAGCCATTAGCTCGGGAAGACACTCAATAGGTCCTTGGTAACCTCCATGCACACTCTTCCTTTTGCCTTGGCTCCACTTCCTGATGGAGATAGCAAAACATATGCCCAGGGAGGGAATGCAAACATTTGTTTTCAGTTGTTTTGGTGGTAAAAATTAATACTAGTTTCTCTGTTATTAAATGCTGGTCATTTATTTCTCAGTAGCATTAATTACTGCACCATCTAGGCATCTATAGAGCTTAGCATTACCCATGATACTAGGATAGATACTAGTGTATTTTTGAATGGATTAAAATAAAGAGATAATTAATATACTTGGAACCCTTCCAGTGATCTCTTGTTGATTTGCCTGGAATCATGATTCTCAAAATAATCTGTGGGGGTTAATTAACCAATGAATATTGAAAAGAGAAATAGAAACTCCATTTGGGAAAGCTCCACCGTGAAAGAACAAGTTCTGCTTCTGGTGCGTTAATGAACACTCTCAGGCACAACAGTTACATTCAAACACAATCAGCAGTCAGAAGTAGAATGAGACTGCAAACTTAGGAATGCTTAGAAGAATTACATACCGAAAAAGGTAGAGATGTTGTAGCTCTATATTGGGCAAAGTAAGCAGGGAAGAGTTGTGTATCCATCTACCTTGAACCACCATCTGCACCAGATTGGTTATATTCAGAGCAGTCACCAACCAGCCATGGTGTGCTGCGACATCCAACATTGCCTAATGAAAGGAGACATAAAATACAAATAAGAGAATGCAAGGATAATTGTGTACCTGGTTCATACAAGTAAGAGTATTTATTTAATATTTAATGCACAGGAATTTCTAGGCCTTCAACATAGGAATTTACTTCAACCTCTACTGGTGTCAGTTGGCAACTTTTGGATTAACCTTGAAAAAAGATGGGTTAAATACTGTGTCATCATCACCAACTTTTACCCTTCAAAAAGCAATTTACATCATGTTTTTGGAGTGAGAGCAGAAAGTGGGATCTTCTACTTACAAATAATCTCTCTTTTACATAATCCAACTCAGAATGAAAGGAATAAATCTCAAAGTTTACTGGAAAGGCAGAGGTTATAATTAACTGCAATATCGGTTTATATTTTGACATGAGAGCTTTGCCAGAATTACAAAATTATTCAAAAGTCTTTGAATTATTTAAGAACAACAACAGCTACATATTTGCATTTGTTCAAAAATTAATACTAATGTCACTTACCAGTATCAGTTATTTTTCCCATTTTAACTTCAGGACTTGAAAGTATCTCTTGCATCAGACTAGATAAAACCACTAAAATTTAGCTTAATGAGCACTGTTGAGGTTTTGTTCAACACTGACACCTAACTTGAAATCTTGAAGAAAGATGACAAAATGGCTAATAGGGGGAGTAACAGCAGTCAGGAAAACCATGGATTTCATCCTTTGCGTTGTAAACAGTTGACAGTCTTGAGAGTGAGGGATGCTAGGCTGTCTCTCCTTTCCTCTCTATCCTGAATTGGAAAAGCTTTCCCAAAGTACACTAAAAGCCCATGCAAGCAAAAACCCCTATCCAGCAACATGCCACACTTTAAATTGTTAACGATCATCTTGCCTTCCATATCTCGCTTCTGCTCCTTTTCTACTTGCTATGTTTTTGAGAATACAAGTAAAAAGTATACTGTAAATATCACTAGTATAAAGATTCAAATCTGCAAAATTCATTATGGATTGTGCACTGAGTGGCCCTACTGACATGAAAAAACTGTTATACCTGCTTTTTTTCCTGACTTGACTTAAATTCTGTTTGGTTTGTCTGAAAAAGAATGCAAGAGTTCTTCCAAAGGAGAAAGGACCAAAGATGAGCTTTTAGTTTCAACATTCTGTTTTAATAGTAAATGCAGTTATTTGAATATATAGTATACTTTTCATCCTGTCTATGTTAATAAAATTATTATGATTTATAGAAGCATTTCAGCTAGGGAAGAAAATTATGCTATTAATATGTTAGTTGTCTTGCTTAGTTTGTTGTTTAATACCACTATGTTCACAATTATGTGTGGGTCCTAATTTTACAACACTCTTATTTAGTAGAAAGTCATGTATTTAAAAGTGGTTTGCCAAGTAGGAAATGTGGAGTTTGATTAAAATACTACAAAACATTTTTTAAGAAAGAAATAAGAGAGTCTAGTATATTGAACAGTTTCAGCACTTTAAATACCATCTTCTTGGTATTAGGAGAGTTGTAGTTTGATTTTAGGACTAGACTTAAGAGATTTTCATGGTTTTTCTTTTAAAGACAAATGATATTGTTTGGTAATTCCTTAGACAGCAGATACCTGCATCATTTTAACTTATTTCCCAGCCACTAGTGTAATGAGGAGAAGCTGTCTATGTAAGTCTTCACATTTAATCAAATGTTTTACAAACAAAAGGCAGCATTTACTTAAGGCAAACTAAACAGTGAAATCTTCTTTACACAAAGGAGTTGTTTACACATGCAGAGCTATTTCAATTAAGTTACACTGATTCTGGAGAAATACTGAGTTTAAAGGCACAAGTTAGTTTCAGTCCTGGCCAGTCACACGGTTTATTTTAGCAGTTTACAATGCAATTTCAACAGGTTTTATTCCAGGTCGGTGTGATAAGATCAGTGACACTTAGAAAACTATTTAAAGCATTACCCTGTATTACTCTGATGTTGTTTCAATTCTCATGAATTGTGGATAAAGTGCCTTTCAGGTAATAAAGATGCAGATTAAACATTGAACTTGTCATTTTTGAAGGAAGAGCCACAGCACCCTGAAACACACTAATAACATTCCTAATGACCCTAGAAATAGGACCTCACAGCACAACACTGATCGTTTTCTGTCTTCTCACTTGGCTTGCCAAGGTCACTTCCAGGTATGATTATTTTACTGAATAGAAAATAAAATTATGTTAGAAATCACATTTGAAAGGAGCTGCTTCATAGCCTGTGGATTTATGTGTTGGTTCACATGAGTTTTAGTCAGATAAAGAGGGAATTATTCTCAGCATGTGCCAGAGTGAAGTCTGTCCTTTAAACTTACAGGGCAAGTCGCTCTTTACCTGCTTCCACATTTTAAAACATATTGAAACTTACATATATGGTACAATGCATGTCTCTGAGCGTGTTGCTGAGACAGTATGGTACATCTCTCCTATTCACTCCCTCATTGTTATTTCCTTTCTGCTTTTCTGACATAGCTTGAAACATCATGCTCCTCAATGAGAGTGCTGTATATATATGAAGAATAACGGCTGCAGAGATACCTTGTCTTTTCCACAAGCAGCAAGAAGAATACAGTAAGTTGTGGTTTTAGTCAGCATGAAGCAGTGGTATTTTCATAAAATGTTTGTGAGGATACACACATAACACTGTTTTCATTGTTTTCTTTCTTCCTTTTAAATCTATTCCCCTACCCCCACCCTTTTTAACAGATGTTTGAAAAGGGGAAAGGAAGAGAGAAGACGTAAGAGAAAGATAAATCTAAAACAAGCTATACACTGAAATTAACTAGAGGATCCTTTCACATAGAAAATCTCCTGGAAATTGATAGAGGCCTACAGATAGATATCCCGTAGGGAGTAAGGAAAGCCTGTGTGTGTGAGACACTGTGTTCCACATTGTTACAATGAATCCACATGGCAAATCCTCTTTTCCTCCTTATTTTCTGCTTCTTCACCCATAGAATTTATTCACAGCATCTCTATCTGGATGTGAAATCCAAGACAGTGACATTGTGAAAAAGTCAGAACAATGGTAAAGTTGGCTTGTTTCATCTGCTGCCTTGGAAACCTGCACGTTTAATTTTCCTCTAAGGGTAAACCACACAGATGCTTGATACTTAAATGGCTATTGAAATTCCTATAAATACTCAAGATAAGAAATTGAGTAATTCCCCTATCTCAAAATTAGCTATATAAAATGTAGGAACTACATGAATAAAATAATATAAGAGACAAAGGAAAAAAAGATAAGTATTTAATATTTAGAATATCCAATGAATAACATTTAGTTTCTCTAGATTATCCATCCGCTACTTGTTTGATTTCTTGCTGTTGCTTTTAAGTACAAACCAGAACAATTTTCTAGAAATTTCTGGTTTCTTAACTTTAACTCCTGCTTGGCAAAGAAGTAAGTAGTTTCTAAATATCTTATAGTTGTAAGATTGAAACAGATTAAGAATATTATTCTTAACTGAGAAATGGCACTAATTGGTTATCTGCCTTTCCAGCCTCAGAATTTCATGCCAACACACGATAATTTCATCACAGAGAAAAAATTAAGAGGGCAGTGAGTGAGTGCAACAAGTAAACCAACAAATTCTAAAGATGCTTTTACTTATAGAAAAAAAATACAAATCTTTTTTTGTAAATCGATAAGTAAAAATAAAACCAAACCCCACAAAAAACCTCAAATGAACCAAAAAGTCCCAAGCCCACCATTTTTTAAACTAAAGTAGAAAAGACGGGATAAATAGATGGAGTCAAAGGAAGTACTGCTTCTTACAATGAAAATTATGTTTACCATCATCTTATTTGGGCCTCTTTATGCACTTAGCATAATAAAAGCAGAGGCCTATACTGAGATGGGTTTTAATGAAAGAATCAGGCATTAGCTTTTAAAAGCCTTCCAAGTGTCATACTTGGACAACAACAAAGTAATAATAGCAATTAGTGACATGTCCTTTAATATTTTGTCTGTTGCTATCAAAAATAGCTTGTATCAACATGGGTAACAACAAGCTATAAACCATGGCAGAGGTAGGACAAAAATGCTGATGCTCAGTAACTGTCAG
Organism: Psittacula echo; assembly: GCF_963264785.1. Taxonomy (NCBI): domain Eukaryota; kingdom Metazoa; phylum Chordata; class Aves; order Psittaciformes; family Psittacidae; genus Psittacula; species Psittacula echo. The sequence continues at coordinate 64,537,533 of NC_137738.1, read as the reverse complement.
GTATGGCAAAAATTTGTTGTTGATATTCAGAACTGAATGTCAAAATCTTTGGATCAAAGTCTTGCTATTCCTTTCTTCATTCCATTTCATATTATTCCGTGCAATAATATGAAACCCTCAGTGCCTATTATCAGGTTTCCATCATATTTTCAGGAGCAGTGGTTGGTTATCCTTCACTATTGAATTAGTGAAACTGATCAAATTGTACCTTTCTGGTCCAACATGAAGCTGAGATTTAAAAGTCTGTCTCTTTTTAGCCAAAATTACTACTGATGCTTGGAATTTAAATTATGGTTTATAATTCCCTAGCTTGAGGGGAAGAAAAGATGGAGGCAGGATGTAGGAGAGGTGAGTGTGGCAAACGCATCGACAGCAACACCCACTAATACTAAACCACTGCTTTTCTCTGTTGTTTTTAAGCACTCTGAATATGTGCTCAAAATAACAGATACTGAACTACTCCGTAATGAACATATCTACCCCACTCTCCCACCCCCACTCCCCATTTAGGAGATTTGTCTGGCAACTGAAATATTCTGTTTGCAAAATCTTTTATTTTAGAAAGGTTTTGCAAAGTTTTAACAGTTTTTGGTATTACTTTCACATCCTTCATTTGAAAGCCAAATATTCTGGATCACTCTTGTATGGCTGGTTAGACAGGGGAACAGAGACTCAACAACTAGCAGAATTTCTGATCCACTCAAATGACTTAAAATCGCTTTTTTCTTTAAGATAAGTTACCGGAGTGTTAAAATTAAACAGCTTGCATCTTATTAACAGAAACTGCACACTACTTGGAGTAATTTGTTCTGTTTGAAGTCACCTGTAATATAACTCTGGTTATACTAAGTACTTCTAATTAAATACTGTAAATATAAATGTAAACATTGTAAATATAAATGTCAATATTTTGTGGCTAAATGATATTTAAAGAAAGTGGCAATGAAGTTAAATGAACAATGATAACTGCTCCGGATGCAGAGGGTAGCTAAGGAGACTAAGGTAATCTAAGAAATGCCATTGCAACTGTCAATTACTTCTGTGATTACTCAGCTAAAGGTCGACTGCCTGCAGTGATGTCATTGGTGGTAATGACTTGGTGGATGGGGACTGAAACTTCAGCAGTACTCAGGGTGATTTACAAGGCTCAAATGTATCCATCCTTAAAAGATTAATTTTATCTTTTTTATCAGTGCTTCACAGACTATGACACTTTCTTGAGCACCTTTGTGAAGTTGAAGGTTGGCACACTAATGATCAGCCTTCCATGTGGAACGACATTCACCTTAGTGAAACAGAAATAAATGGTGTAAAACTAAAATGCTTCAAATATTATTGCACAGTTATATCAAAGAGCAGAGTTAAGGCCCGTTAGTTTTTTTACAAAAATAGTTATTTACAGTTATTTAAATAGTTTAAATAGTTATTTAGGTTTATTTATAAAAATAGTTACCTATTTTTGTACCTGAATTTATTGCGTATAGTATTCCAATATCAACTAATCAAAATATTCCCACTTGTATCTTTGCTTCAGGTTAGTGTAAGTTCTGTGGTCTAGGACTAGACTTCAGTTAGAAATATGACTTTAAATAAATAAATCTATTAAAACCTTTTGAATGGTGCCTAATCACAGGTGTTTAGGACTACAGAGTTTATATGACAAATATTTATAGATAACAATATGCAAAACTGTATTAATTTTCCTGAAAACTATGAATTCACAATAACAAATCTTATTTGCACATGCTTCAGAAGTAGGAAGCCTTCCAAAATGTAATGTTATATTATGATCCACATGTGACTTGAGATCACACTAATATAAGCAAAATATTTTTCCAGATGTTAAAGGATACCATGTACTAGAAGTTTCATGTTTTTATACAAATCATGATTAGGATGCTTCACTTATATACCCCAGAAACAACTTACTTGAAAAGCTGGAATTCAATTGAAGAAGTCTTACAGAAGGTTTTAAGGTCACTGTCTTTTGTATGTTATGTATTCAGTAAACCAGGTATCTACAGATCCTTTGCACTTCAGAGATCTAGACCAAAATCACTTTTTAGAAATGTATTAATTTGGGGAGGGGAGGAGTCCTTTTTTGATTGATCTTTTTGAATTGATCCTTTGAATCGAATTTTGAATTGATGTGAAAGAATCAATTAAATCAGACTTATACAGCAGTATCATTTCAGCCTCCAGAGCACACTCCCCCCACCCTCCCTTGCACTTTATCAAGAGATATAGTGAATAAGATGTAATTAATCCTATTTAGAAGGCACTCCTTTTATACTGCCCTCTGTGTTCCCCCTTCCCTTCACTTTTTTTACGAGCATATTCAGCTCCCTTTTCCATATGCTCTGCTATCCCCTATGAGAGACTAATTCTTCATTCTCCCGTCATCATAAAGGTCTCACTGATGTATGCAAATTATGACCTTCCTAGCTGCTTTGCAAGATTCCTATCCCTGTGTTCATACTTTAGCCTCCATAGTAACATTATTAGTACGATCAGAACCAGGGAAAGGACAAATCACTTACTGTCTGCATTTAATGGAGTGCAACCCTTGGGTTCTTACTTTTTTTTTTTTGATAGTATTACAGAGGTAAGAGCAGCTATGGCATGTGATGCCAACAATGTACACTTGGTAGGGCACAATCCAACATGTTCAGAACTTGCTGAGTCCCAATATCCAATTTATTTTCAAATTTTTAACTGAAAAATTTATATTCTCTACTATGTTAGTGAACTGTAAATACAATAAAATGTTTTTGATAAAAATCTCTTGGCAAGAAATCAGTCTCCTAACATAAACAAAGTCTTCAAGATGGCATTTGTTCCAAATCTTAGAAAAATCTACCAAACTCATGAAAAATATACAGCATATTTCTCATAATAAACCTGCTCTCTTTAGAGTTTAAAGTCAGTTTCAAAGCAGTAATGTAATATTTTGTCAATAATAAAAAAATTTTGAGTGCATTTACAAGAATCCTTTTCAACAGCAACAGTTATTCCCAGTAACTTTCTCCTGAACTTTTAGCCCCATAAGGTTAGCATTCAGGAAGCTCAGCTGCTGTCTAACAAACTTAATTAATCAAAAAGTCATTTCCTAGCTGTAACTATGAGTAAAAGTGCTTCAAGTGTGCTAGCAAGCCTACAAGTTAATCAAAATGCTAATGCAGTACAAATTAAAGTTGTGATTAACATTTCACAGTAGCTGCTTAAGTGAATTGATCACACAAATGGGTTAAGCATTACTCATTTCCTCCAGCCCCAACTGGGAAAAGGTTTGCCATGGGTGGGGGAAGGATTATATATAAGGAGCATCAACTCATCATTAAACTGCCACCAAGATGCTTCCATATACCAGTTCACCAATTATCCACAGCAAGGAAAGACCCTACCACCACTGCCACAAAGGTGACTACCCCTTCTCCCCCATATATACCTATAAACCACAAGCTGGAAACAAGTAGTTGCACCCCAACTTGTCCAGGTACTTTCCCAACAAAGCTCTCCATTGTTGCTTAGTATCTAAAAATGAGCATTAACGTCCAGTATCTGTGCTACAAGTTTTTTGATTATTATATTATTTCCACCTTCCTGTGGAATAATAGCCATCCAACCATGAAAGCAGCCAATATTTAAGTCAAATTGCAAACATGGTGCTATCACTGGAATACTATCACATACACAAAGAATATGTGTAGTAGCTCAAGAGATATGGCCTCTGCTCTTCACTTGTTTCTGAATAATCCTCTGCATTCTGAAGTTAATTTAATTCTCTTACCTTCCTTCAGCAAAGTTGCCCATTTATTTATAGTTGTTGATGCACCTCTAAAACAAAGCAGTTATCTCTTGCCCTGGGGCACTTCTGGACAAATCTTACACACACAACTGTAGAAGAGGCCTTTCTTGTAACTCCCACCACCTTGCAGCAAGTAAGCAGCACGCCTGGACTAACAATAGACAACACATGAGCTTAAAACACACTTAGGACCTTTTAAGAACTTCTCCATTTCCTCACAGGCAGGAAAACAAATGATCCAAGTGACATGGTGCCCAAGTCAGTAGTTTTAGTGGCTGTTATGAACTGAGGAGGTTTGGGAAGGGTGCAAAGTCCAGAGCTGAGGGACATTCTTGTTCTTTTAGTCCTGGAACTGCAGCTTGGGCACCTGTGCTGTTTGTAGCTGTGCCGATATGGCCAGACAGTACCTTTTGTGTGAGGAGCAGTAGCTACAGCTCCCCATCATCAGTCACAAAACTCTGCAGTTTAGTAGAACAAGCATTTTGTACAGAAGCTAGCTCTTAAAAGACAGCTGGATTGGTTAGTACGTTTGTGTAATATTTGATGACTCTGAACGTGTACCACAAAGATGATTCTCAGAAGCAAAACTGTAGCAAAAGTTGCAATTTAAATGTCCAGAAACAACTAATTTACTTCAGCTATTTTAGAATGGGTAACATGGTGTTACACACATTATGGTACAGCGAAGGAAATACAGTGCTTAACCCAAAGAGTTTTTTATTTCCTGTCAAAATTAGATTCTCCGGAGGAGTAACATGATGGGGAAAGGCAGGCAATCAGTGACAGCGTTACAAGGTTTCCTCATTTCCAACCTAACTATTTTATGATTCTATGATTCTACGTGCATGTTTCCTGTGCAAACTAGTCTTTATTCTGCAGTTTGGAATCTGACTTCATGTCCATCTTCTCTCAGTGCACAGCTACCCTATTGAGATGCGTTTAACACATCCATAGGTAAACACTTCGCCAAGGTTAAGGCTGAGCTCCATGGCAGTCCTACTCCTGGCAATATTAAAATATTTTTTCAACGATTATACTATAAGTGGAAGCTTGTGGCCAATCTTAATGCAAAGCCAGCAACTGCCACATTATTTCCGAGAAGAGACTGCCGGGCTGAATCTGAGACTGACAGTATTACTGCTTCAATTATCCATTTCAATTAATGCAAATATAGGCAATAGTCTTAGAACAGCAGAGTAAGAACTGCCTGCTGAACACACAGTCACAAAATATAAGGCTTGACAAAAGAAGTAAAAAAGAGATTAGATTTAGTTTTTTTCACATTTTTAAATCAAAGATAGGAAAAAAGGTGGGGTATTGTCTTCACAATAATTCTTGTAGTCTATAAAATATTAGACAAATCATTTAATTAGAATTTTTATTCTTTGATGTTCTTCTGCAAGAGGTAGAGAAGCACCATCTTACTGATACCTCTGTTGTTTCTCAGTAAAAACAATGGAGATAGAGTGGTAGGCTTGAAGAGAATATGCAGTCTACTGTAATTGCATTAAAGGTAACAGAGGCAAATAAAAATTAAATGACTTGGCCAAGGTCACACAGGAGGTCATGGCAGATTTTTTGAGCCATGGGAACCTTCTGTACTTTGTCTGTGAGAGCCTGTCACTGATAACAAACTTGTTAGCTTTTGACTTGAGCTTTTCAACGTAGAACAGGGACATTCCTTGGGCCTAGTCAATGCCACGAGGATGATCAGGGGACTGGAGCACCTCCTGTATGAAGACAGGCTGAGAAAGTTGGGGCTGTTCAGCCTGGAGAAGAGAAGGCTGCGTGGAGACCTCGTAGCAGCCTTCCAGTATCTGAAGGGGGCCTACAAGGATGCTGGGTATGAACTGTTCATCAGGGACCGTAGTGACAGGACAAGGGGTAATGGGCTAAAACTTAAACAGGGGAAGTTTAGATTGGATATAAGGAAGAAATTCTTCACTGCTAGGGTGGTGAAGCACTGGAATGGGTTGCCCAGGGAGGTTGTGAATCCTCCATTCCTGGTGGTGTTCAAGGCCAGGCTGGATGAGGCCTTGGGTGGCATGGTTTAGTGTGAGGTGTCCCTGCCCATGGCAGGGGGGTTGGAACTAGATGATCTTAAGGTCCTTTCCAACCCTAACTATTCTATGATTCTATGCCTCAGTGGCCATACGTTAGAGATGGGTGTGGGAGGAGATGGGCATTCACCTTCCAGGAGGTTACATACTGCTTGCTATTTCCTATATTTCTGCAGCAAGAGGGAAAGACTTCTGTGTTTCATCCTGGGTGTATAGATACTATAGATACTAAATTTACATTGCTGTAATGAACTCCGTCTATATCTAACAAATGCTAACCATACGAAAACTGCACAGAATATACTTCTCCCATTTTGTATGTTAACAGTTACATTCCTCTACTGAGTCAGCACCATAGACTCATAGAATGGTTAGGGCTGAAAAGGACCTTAAGATCATCTAGTTCCAACCCCCTTGCCATGGGCAGGGACACCTCACACTAAACTGTGTTACCCAAAGCTCTGTTCAACCCGGACATGAACACTGACAGGGATGGAGCATTCACAACCTCACTGGGCAACCCATTCCAGTGCCTCACCACCCTTACATTAAAGAACTTCTTCCATGACTCCTCAAATTCTGTTAAATCCTTATGACATCTATCTTTCATCATGAGTATAAATGAAGAGAATTCTAACATAAAACCAAAACTTCTAAGATATCTCAGGAAAATAAATTTAAGAGTGGTTGCTTACTTTTTTTTTTTTTTTTTATTAGAACGAAGTGGAATCTTACCTTAAATCCATCAGCTACATTTATCTATCTGAAGATATTAACATAGTTTTCTGTCTGATCATTAACACTTCTCAGTCTAAAGCCACCAGAAATGAGAAAGGCCCAGAAGACGTTGGAGAAACAGGAGGGAAGGCATAAAGGGTGGGATGTAAAAGGAACCATGGGAGAGAAGGCTGATTCAGGTGAAAGAGCACAGAAGAGTGGGTAAGTTTAATAGCCTGTGATGGAAAAAGGCTTGCTTACGTATCACTGCTACTGATGGCAAGTCTGCTCTGCAGGTGGCCTGGGATGGAGGCCTGCTGTACATGCCATAATGCAACCACTTGTAAAAACTCTTAGAAAGATCTTGCTTTCTTGTAACAGAAAAGCAGTGCTTATACTATATTTTATTATTATATTTAATATTTTTATTTTTATTTTATAATTTAATATTTTTATTATATTACTTATATTATTTCATCATTCACAAGCCCGCCAGCAAAAATAACAGTTTATGCGCAGGTCACAATTTTAAGGTTAGCTCTACAACCTTAACAGCTGAAGTACTTTGTAAGTAAATAAACAGAAGTTCAACATAACTCAAAAACCAATTCCCATCTCACTGCTGAATTTTATGTTTGGTGGTGCGTGAGCGAGTGTTCACACACAGAGAACATCACCCACCAAATATGTTTTATCAATGGATCCTTCCATGGTTCAGTTCCTTTTCTCACAACTAACATCTTTTTTTCCACCTCTGTTGACCCAGAGTTCACCAGCAGGTCAGTGCTAAGGAAAAAGGTAACAACCAGTATTGAAAGTGTAACCCTGTCTACTGCTTAGATTCTGGGAACTTTAACCTCCATTTGGAAAGCGTGACTAATAAGATGGAACAAATATTCTCCCAAGAGATGTAAACCATGCACCAGCTTCAAAATACAAAAATGCTTGCATAGTTTTTCTTTTTTTCTTTTTTAAAGAGGAACTCTTTTTTTTTTTTTTTTTGTCCCCAAGATGGTTATACATGTAACATTATGTAGTAGTTAACTGAAGGCCACAGTGCCAAGGCACAATATGGAATGGTATTCTGAACGCCAGTTTAAAGGAACTCTTCCTTCTGTAACAGCGTTAAAAATACACTTCTTAGCAAAGCATGATGAATATTGAGCAAAATAATTACTGAAAAGAATCTTTAATTTACATCTTTTTCCAAATATGTAACTACCGCCCCAAACGCTAATTCCACAAATGTTTAAATGAACTTTAAATATGTGATTTCTTTGAAACAAAGGTGAATTTTCTAACCTGAGCAAATGATGTTGTTCTCTGTTAATAACCGAGTATTACGAATAGTAACTGTTTATACACTGACGATTTCAGCACCATGATTTTATTGATTTGAAATACTTATAGTAGATTTGCACTCAAGCACTGCTAGTTGCCAAGTTTAAGACTGTGTAGCAATAATATCTGTGGTCTTACTTGCTTCTTACTTTCCTTTCCTTAACTTTAGCTTTGTTGTTTGATATTAGTATTACAAGCTTGCCATTTTTGCTAGTGGAAGGTTGAGACTCACCCAAATCACTAGACGCTGAACTGCCTGTGGTATTTTGTCTGTTTAGGGCACTGGTTAACAATTTCTCTTAGAGTGGTTTTACAAACTGGTAGGCTTGACACAATGATGTTTACAGTTACTGCATTGCAAACAGGCTTCAAACACGATCAAAGCCTCATTCTGATAGTTGATGTGTAGACCACTGAGGATACTAATAGTTGAGCAAACAAGAACTGTAGGCAGAAAGAATTACTATCCCTATTTTACACATATTGAACCGAGGAAGATAAAAATAACAGTTTGTGGAAGGTCACCTGATCTTCAAGAACCTGTGAATGAGTCCTTCTCCTGTTCTGCTAAAGAGAATATTATTCCTTTCTGATGGAATCAGAGGGGCGGCTGTTCTCTGCATCAGCTAGAGCTCACCCTTCCTGCTGTAACTGTAACTGTACCTGTACTTGTAATTGTAACTGTGCTTTTCATATATGGCAGCACTCTATTCCAAACTCCAACTGCGGCTTTGAAATTCTTTTGAGGCATGCAGCTGTGCATCTGATCGCTTGCTACCAGTACTCTCCATGGTCAGTTTAGTTTCTGTGGGCTGTGACTGCAGCATAACTGTAAAAGTCACAAGCCTCCAGACCAAGTTTAAAATCTGGATTTAAAAGTGTGCTTTTTGACTCTGTGGTAATTGGGAAATAGAAGACATATCATTTCATAAGCTAGAGAAAAATCCTATGTCTTGTCCCAAATCACATTTCAGAACATTTTATTCATACTTGGCTGTGACTACAGTGCTTTCGGGTGCTATAAAAATGAAAATACTCATAGGAGACAGGTTCTTGGTGGTCAGCATAACAATCTGCAGGGAGTGCACCCATACAGAAATGACTAACATACAACATTCCATGAAAAAGAGAGAGAAAGCTTTGGCATATGAAAGAGGCAACCCTACGGCAACAGATGCCTCCAACCAGAGTACCACAGTCTTTTACCATAACTTCATTTACCTGCAGTTCTGTAAAGTGGGCATCTTTATAGGCATCTAGTTCCTCACTAAACAAAGAGGCATCATACTGTGTGGTACCAGCTCTCCACAAAACTGCAAGAAATCTTGAGATTTGCTATATTCAAAATATTACAACTCACTAACAATAAACAGTAAACCAACAAGAGTTAAATATTGAAATGCATTACTATACCTGACATATTCTAATTGCTTGGTCCAGCACCGTCTTTGTATCAGTTACATAATCTGGGCAAGGCAGCATGGCATGACTGAAGTGGGCTTGCAGCAGGAGGTGTGTTTTTGTATGTGAACTGTCAAATGAATGAGGGTTGACTTCAATTGGAAGATGTTTTGCCAGTTCACTGTTCATCTGATCTTCATTGTGTCTCACTGGCAAATCTGTGTACTCCTCGGCATTCTTAAAAAAAATAAAAAAAATTAGCCATTGTAATTAACTTCAGAATAATTATTCCTTACTGAGACATTAAAAGTATAGGCATTTAATTAACTACAATTTGATTTTAATGTAAAAATAGCAGCATTTTAGTGTTTAGAAAGTGTACTTATTTGTTAAAATTACATGTGTGGGAAAACAATAGGCAGTAAAATATTCACAAATATTCACACAGTTATAGGTTTTAATTTTTTTTTTTCACATAGCTGATGTGTGATACATTCAGTGGATGGACTCAATATTTGAGATGCCCGTCTGCAGATATCCTACCCTGATTGGCTCACAAAACCATTGTAAAGTTAGCTATAAAGAAGTTAATAATTCACATTTTCTGTTTTCAGGGTTTTTACTTTTCTGTCTGTATTCAAAACACAGTGGGTTTGAAATAGCTCTGCTAAGGTTCTTTTAAAAGGTACTTTCAATATTATGAACAGTCATTGTCTGAGCAACAGATGATCAGTGATCAGAGTAAAAAGCAAAATTGTAAGTAGGTGCTGAAAACTATCCTCTGTGCTCCACAGTGGGACTAATACCATTCATGCCAAAATGAAAGCTGTCTAAGACCTTTCTCACTATTGCAAAAAACAGCTGTACACCAACAGCTATTTAAATAATTTATCATTATTTAAATCAAATAATAAATTAATTAATTATTTATTATTAATTTAAATGTAGTTATGAGTAGCAACATCCTTGGGGCTGTGAGGAACAGTCCTAGTAGTCAGAGCAGAGATGTTCATTCTCCTTCTAGGGAAATCCCCTGTCTCTGAAAGAGAGAAAATTCAACAGTAGCATCCTAAGAACTGTAATTTAGGCTGAAGAGTCAGTTCTGTGACTTAATTGGTAATTTTTTTCCTGCACAAAACTCTCTTGTGCATGTATGCCTACATGTTGTTTGAAATGTGAATTATCTTTCTAAAGTATAAAACTTGCAAGTAAAGTAAGAGTTTTACAATATGTTTTATCTTTTCCATCTGTAATTTAAGAGAGTATATTTCTTTTGTCATAAAGTAAAAAGTAATTTGGGTAGCCCAAAGGGCAATGTCTTTCAAACTATGGTCTTAGCAGAGACCATTAAATTAAAGTGGTCAGGGTTTTATATTCCTCTTAAAGTATAAATTTGATATTATGCATTTTAGTCTTCAATCTCCAGTCAGACTTCCTGCAAACCCATATTAATGAAATATTCACAACAGGAACCAATGTAGAGTGTGGTAATGAAAATGGCAATTTTAGAACACCTAACAGAACTACCTAATTGACTTGCAAAGTACTGTATCCACTCATTAATAGCCTACCACATAGAACCTTTTTTGACAATTCCTAAAAACCAGTTATATAGCTGGTTTTCACCCCTTTGAAAACTGACAGCACAAAATTTTCTATTTTCTTTAATGGCACAATGAAACTACACCTAAACTGTGCTATAAATGTAAAAGTAAGTATTAGACAACTTAAGATTTGGAAAGAAAATCAGAATGTAATTAATTTATTTTATATCTCGACTGCAGATTAGAAGTGAAGATTGACTAAAGACAACTGCTGCTTAATCCTGGATGTCTCTGCTAGATCTCTTGTGAAAACTGCGGTCATTTATTCTCTGAACCTAAGGTCACAATCTTTTTAAGCCCTATAGAAGGCTGCATGTTTGCTTCACTCTTTTTATTTAACTGGCTTCTTCTTCAAAGATATTTTAAAGAATATTTACCAAGGAGATTTTTTTATTTAGTTTTGCTTTGCAGTTTAAAGTAGCAGAAAGAAGTAGGATCAGCCAAGTCACTCCAGACCAATTGGCAGTCCTGAAAATGCATTTTCTCTAATTCTTCCCCAGCGCACGTTTTATTTACCTCCAAAACACTCCTCTTATTTTAAACAACTTGCCTACTTAATTTCCTGTTTGTGATCATTGACTGTAAGTAAGAGAGGTTCATTTTCTTATCTGCATCATGTAGGTAATTAAAGGAAATTGAGAATGGGTAGTGAAGCTTTTATACAACTGAGAATGAAGCTGAATGGAGGGCACTGAGGTCAGCAGAGTCCATTATATTTTTATGTGAGAGGCCAGTATGTCTGCCCTGTCCTTGTTTGCTTAGTGTAGGCTGGACAGACTACTAACCGCAAATCTGTTTCTCTGATTTGCCCAGCTGTCCTTGAATAAAGACATCTTCCATTGCAAAATGTTAAATGACAGTGATTGACAACTCCGTGATGAACTCTGCTTGTAACCCCCTGCTACTGTTTTCAGGTTGCACAAGAAAAGACAGAATAAAGAAACATCCTTTGTAATAACCTCCAATGGGCCCTGCTGTTCACTCAATATTTTTTCATTTTAGTATTCCTTCTCATTGTGAATCTCAATCTGTTCTGCAAAGCCTATAGCTTCAACTATTCCACACAACATGTAATATATTTTATTTTAGTACACTATGTCTGAATACTGTTTTTACTTCCATGGGTGAGGAAACAGATCAAATTACGTATCAATCATTAATCTTCATTCTGAAGTCAAGAAACTTAATATAAACTTTAGAGTTAAACCACAAAGCAAGGCTGTTCATTTTTCACTTTCCCTTTTTCTTCTGTTAAATCAGGACTATTGCAGCCCCTAATAATATGTTTACAAGCAAATAATATGTTTACAAGCACCTACACCATTAAGCATAACTCGGAGTATACCAGGAGACAACTATGAATTTTAGCTATGGGTTCTGAATCATGCATTTGGTGGACATATCACATCTCTGTTCCATAGGTCTGTGATGGACTTTCCCGATAATGTCTCCTTATAGGCATTAGAGATTGCTGCATGATTTTGAGAGTGTAAGAAACCTGCAATTCAACCTGTACGTGGTGCAGGGTCATACAGGAAACAGTAACTTGCTATGCTAGTGAGAAATGTCACACCTAGACCTGCATCAACTTGATAGCTGCATTTTACAAGGCCAAAGGCCTAGTCTGGTAATTGAATTCTGTTTCCTGCATAACACTAGCCACAGAATCATAGAATCTTGTCTGCAACATTCCAGATATGCAGTTTATCATCACCCTTTATTTGAATTGTCAGAATTGTTCTAAAAGTAAACAACTTACCCCATTTTAAAATATACCTTCTGCAGTTTTCTGGTACTATGAAGCATTTGAGGAGTCAGACTGAACTAAAGTTTAAACAAGGTATCCAACATGGTGAGTATTATGATCCACAGTGTCCACAGGGTTAAAAAAAAAAAATCAGGTTTTCTTCCTACTCACAAAATGTGTAAATTTGGCTGAAATTACTGATTTATAGTAAGAGCTGAACTATAAACCTATACCACATGCAAACCTTCTAAAATATTTTAAATCTCTAACTAAATCTTGCCATCTGCCTACAAGAGAGGATACGTATGGAACACAGACAGACATGGGATCAAGGTGAGCAACTAAAGTAAACTTGAATATTTTAAGTTCAGTTCAGTCATGGGAACAGTAAAACTTACAAAGTTAATGAGTTGCAGACTTTAAAGAGCAGTTGATTAATTTGTAACAATGAGGGTCTAAACCAAATGAAAAATAGTTTCTCACATTCCAGAGCTGAGGCAGTAGTCTTTTCTTTAGCAATGCTGTTAGTGAAACTTAGAATTGACTGACTGTTTGTATGTTCATTTCCTTTCTATAGGTACAGTGAACCCAAACGCATGTATTTTCAACTTCAATAAACCTGCAAGGTGTTTTGCTCTCTTTCAAGTTTCTGATGTATTTATATTCAGAAAACAAATAAATGTGGGAAAACATGCTTCTCGGAAAATTGTATCTGTGTTAACTGATTCCATTATAAACTCCTATTTTAAGGAATTTATTAGTAGGCTATAAATGTATATGCTTTGGTCTCAGTTTTATGGGACATAATTCAAACTTCCAAAGTTTAAAATGTTGAGGTTTTGGTTTTCTTTTTCTTTTTTTACTTTTAGATATAAAAGCTCTAGGACAACATCCCAGTTAAAGACAGTTATAAACATATATTACTAGTTACAAGGTATAAGAACAAACATGATGCATGCTTTCAAGATTCATATTATGGACAAAAAGGAAAAATATCCCATGCAATTTCTACCAGCTGACGGAAGCCACTATATAACATGGATTGTTAGACTGGAAATTTAGATTGTCTCTTTTAGACAGCATACACTTGCATGAAGACTTTCCTCAGCCTGTTTTACACATATAAAAATATATGTTCAATACTTTGCAGAAGTGACATTCCAGACTTTTAGGGCCAACTGGCGGGCTTCACTAAGCAACAGAGCAGGCTAAAGTTTTGTAGAGATCTTGAAGAGTGGCTAACATGATGCAAAAAAAGAAAACAAAAATTGACAGGCAAGATTAGAATATTACTACGCAATACTGTAATTCATCATGGAGACCATTCTAAATGCGCTCATTGACATCATACAGCATAGAATCATAGAATAGTTAGGGTTGGAAAGGACCTTAAGATCATATAACATCTTTTCCTCTCATAGAATCATCAAATGGTTTGGGTCAGAAGGGACATTCAAAGGTCATCTAGTCCAACTCCCCTGCAATGAGCAAGGACATCTTCAACTAGATCAAACGGCCCAGAACCACACCTAGCCTGGGCTTGAGTGTCTCCAGGGATGGTGCATCCACAATCTCTCTGGGCAACCTGTGCCAGTGTTTTACCACCCTCATTGTAAAGAATTTTTTCCTTACATCCAGCCTGAATCTCCCTTCTTCTAGTTTAAAACCATTACCCCTCATCCTATGGCCCTGCTAAAGAGTCTGTCCCTATCTTTCTCATAGGCCTCTTTTAAGAACTGAAAGGCCACAATAAGGTCTCCCTGAAGTCTTCTCTTCTCCAGGCTGAACAACCCCAACTCTCTCAGCCTTTCCTCTTAGGGGAGGTGCTCTGATCATTTCTGTGGCCTCCTACAGAGCAACAGGTCTGTATCTTTCCTACCGAGGACTCCAGAGCTGGACATACTACTCTAGGTGAGGAGTCCTCAGAGCAGAGTAGGGGGGCAGAATCACCTCTCTTGACCTCCTGGCCAGGCTCCTTTGGATGCAGACCAGCATATGATTGGCCTTCTGGGCTGCAAGCACACATTGCTGGCTCATGTCCAATCTTTCATTCACCAGTACCCCCAAGTCCATCTCCTCATGGGTACTCTCAATCCCTTCATACCCCAGCCTGTACTGATACTGAGGGTTTCCCTGTCAACTGCAAGTGTATGTGGAAATGCAATTGAATGGCATCCAGCATATCAGAGCCAATTCTGCAGTGCAGTTACTTTCCCATGGGGGCTTTCTCATTGCTTCCTTCCAGGGTCAGTAGCTGGAAGGGAGAAAAGGCAGAAAGCAAAGCCTTGTGCCAGCCCCTGTGCTGCAGGACACAGAGGAGACAGAGCTGCAGCTCCTGGGCAGCAGCTGTCTCTGAATGTGGAAAAGGGGGTCCTTCTGGCACCAGTGCTTCCCAGCAGGGACTCTACCTTCTCTCT
The DNA here is from genome assembly GCF_963264785.1 of Psittacula echo. Lineage (NCBI taxonomy): Eukaryota > Metazoa > Chordata > Aves > Psittaciformes > Psittacidae > Psittacula > Psittacula echo. Next base: position 64,522,438 of record NC_137738.1, on the reverse strand, counting down.
CTACTCCAGCTTGGGTAATAGGAAAATGATTTTGCCGCTTCTTTAGTACTCTGTTGGAGTACTCTCCACTCTTCTCTACTCCTGGAAAAATGACAGAAGGAAAATGTGTAGGATGGAGAGCAAAATCCAAGGAATAAGGGCTGCTCAGGATCTTTTTGAAATGAATACTATTTTTTAATTATGTTATTAGTGGTTAATGCATTTTTAGAGATAAAAGATACGTGTCCGAACAAACAAACAAGTATAGAATTAAATTGTAAAGTTAATCCAATTAACTGGGTAGGAGCAAAACAGTGAGGCTGGGCTACCCTGGGCTCTGTCTCTAGATTTAAGATTTACCAGAGTGAGCACTGGAAATTTCCAGTTGAGCACGAGACGCTCAAGAGAGAAGGTTATAAAGCCCATCAACATGCAATTATGTATTAATATCATGCAATTATCTATGTATTAAAAAAAAATTATAACCATCTTTCAGGATTTAAAATGGGCACATTTCAGCAATGAGACCTACAAACATAGTTTATAAGAACATACAATTTAAAAGCTCTTATAAATCCTTATCAAGGTCTTATGTTAGTGATCAGAGAAATCATATATTGTATTCTCAGACCTTAAACAGTTTAAACAGACAACTGTTTGAGTTTTGCTTTTAAATAGCTGCATATGATAAACACCACAGATTTTACAATTGCAGACATCATAAAAAGTACATCCTAGGGCAATGAAACAGTTGAGTGATCACTTAAAAACACCCTGAAGGGTTTAGATTTCACAAGTTCACCTTTTACTTAAAACATCCAAACTACAAACTACTGATGACATTCTTGATGACCAGAGGTCAGGAGTCTGAAAGACCTTTGCCACTGCGCACAGAGCAATAGGAGGTCAGCAATATTAGCTACCAGTAGCAGAGAGTGAGCTGGCAAATCTGGGAAGTTCTAAAGTACAAAGTTAAATTACAGACCTCTGCTTCAGCATGGAGTTGCTAAAAGAAAATGCAAGCATGCTAGCACATGTGAGAGGAAGGATTATATAAAATAACAGTAATTTGACATGGGAAAAAAGATTTTAGGACTTCTATAATAACTTGGAAATTCATTTCCCTTTTTCTTCCCCCTGAAGGTTCCTAAGCATATCAGAGAGGCTAGGTTTCAGTGTACAGGAAGATACAGTAATAGATAATATAATCATTGCAATTAGTTTACCAAATAGTAAAAAAAATATAGAACCATTCTGTTTCAGAATAATTTCCTCTTTAAATTGCATACTTTACTGAAACATATGAAAACAAGGAATGAATTCATGATTTTAACTCTTCACTCTCTCAATCCATATTTCATGCAGTTTATGATCATGGTCATAATTTAGTGCTATTTTTTTTGCTATTCCTAATAAAAATCATTCTTACAATATATTTGTTTTTCCATCAAATGTGTACCTACTTTCACATTGTTAAGCCTGTTCAACCTTCACAGAAGTGGCTTTAGTTCACTCTTAGGTTTTTAAGTTAAAATATTGACTATGAGTAAGCCTGTAACACTTGATCAGTTTAAGGAAAAATAAATGCAAAAGAGACTGAAGTAGGAAAAATAAGAGCAAACATCTGAAACTGGTATAGCATACACATTATTCACATTGAATAAGTTACTTTGATCATAGCAAATAAATATAAATGGAACGGTATAAATTCCATTTATAAAGTGAATTATAGTGATGTGATTATTACATTTATCACTGGAAATGGTGTATTTGAGATTTTGCCTCTCCAAGATGCCTGACTTTTCCTATTACTTTTCATAAGAATGCTTTGAACCTGTACATTTTGAATGCATTATAATCGTTCCTTTTTTTTTTTTTATTTACCTAAAGACCGAGATGGGGCAGTGACCCACAACTCTTTCCCTGTAATCTCAAGTCAAGGAAAGATTTATAAAACCAACTGGCTTTGGCTGTACTGAAACTAATTGTGTTGCACTAATACAGAAAAACTTTTCAGTGCATGAGGTCAGTAATGTGTTAACACAAAACTGGGAAAATCCCTCTTGAGTATACATTCAAAAGTCTAATTGTCATGAGAAATCTACTTCAGTTCCATTTGGACATTTGTCCACATTCTGAAGCTGAGCTTGGCTGAATTAGCTGGCTCAACTACTGATTGAGATGATGATAGCAATAAAAACTGTAATAGCAAATCCTGGCACACAGCTTTACCCGGGAAAGCGATCAGTCATTTTCTGTCTTTGGCTTTGATCCTCCGTTGGGATCTTCCAGCGCAGAGCCCAGACCCAGGGAAGAAGTTAACAGATCTCTGCATTAAGTTAATGCTACTCTGCATGGAGACAGAAGTGCTACTAATTCTTTATGTGAAATGGGGCCCATACATACTGTATATGTTAATGGCAAGCTGTAAAAGCTCTGTGTGTTGAAAACCAGATTTTAGATCTGCTGACCTGTGGCAGCTCCCCTAGTGGGGAGCCACAAATTCATACTGCTGCATTTTTGTACTGGATTAAATTCTGGATCTAGACTACGTGATCAGAGACAAAAGGGAATAAAAAGTTCACAGGCGTGAATACCTGTCATCATGTGGTGAAATGACTAGCAGCCTCTGTTCAAGAGAGGCTCAAGCCCAGAATAATAGGAGAACAATATGAACTGGCAGAAATATATGGGAAACTTGGAAGGTGCCTACACGCACAATGGCTTTTCAGCAAGCCAGTGCTACTGGTCTCACTCTGAGCCCTTTAAAATGAAAACAGTTTAATTTAATAATAAAAAAATACAACTGTAAGAGGAAGCGACAGCTGCCGCAAGTAAATTTCAATAAGGGCAGTTCCCCGCTGATAACAATTGACACATTTCCACTCATTTCAGCCTGACTATGTGGATTAACATTGCCTGAAAATCTGACCCAATGTTTTGAGAGGTACAAGGTAATGCAGGTATGGAAGACATTGCTAATTACAAGGGTGTGGAAGAAGGGGAATCACTGAGGAAAAAAAAGTCAGTAAAAGGAAAAATATTTTAAGTCTACTAAACAAAGAGAAAATCTGTCAGTATTTTGGTGTCCTTGAATTGAGGAAGTTCTAACAATGCTTCTGTCACGAATGACCAGAGTTCTGATACAGTGAGTAACATGGCAAAAAAGTGCCCTTGTGCCACACCTGACAGTAACAGAACATCCTATTACCTGAGGGGATGTACCATGCATTGCTAGGGCAGATATAACCCTTTTCAGATGGCAAGTGGTAATTTTTCTTGGTGATGGTCACTGTACACAAATTTGTGAGAACATTGTAAACTCAGTGTTCTTACGCAGGCTTATACCATGTCTTTTATTTATAGGTAGAAAGGCATTCATCTAAAGTACACTATAAGAGCTGTATTAAATAAAATAAAATGGAAAGATAACTGACAGTTAAGGGAGTTGCAGATATTTTGCCTCTGGTGTAAAGTTTTAAGAACTTCTTTAAAAAGACAAAGAAAACAGAGATTTTCAGTACCAGATGTCTAGGAAGATCCCATTTGGATTTGAGCTACTTAAATTTGCAATCATGTATTTATACATCTAACAGAGCTTCTGTTTCCCCTAGAATCTGAAAATTAACTAGCTTTGTAGCATCTTTCTTGATCTGCCACCCGTGCCCTGAGGATTAGAGACTCCACCTGAGCTTGTTTTACAAGCATAACAGAAAAAATTAATCTCTGCTGGCAGCGATCCCACTGGGATACTGATGAATAATGATATCCCTCTCTTGCTGCCCTCTCAGTCCACTAGAAAAGCCACTTTAACCCAGCAACGTGGAAACCGCTGAAACCATTCCAGCTGTGGATTAGCAGGCAGTCAAGCATCCATCTGTTCTGTGTGAATCAAGAGAAAGCAAACATATATCCTTATAGCTAAAGAAGTATTAAAAATTAGCATCTTATGACTGCATATAGTAAATATTAAGACAGTCATATGCAAAAGAAAAATAATCTATTATCTACACCTCATGGTATTTACAGTTGCTTGCTGCCTTAAGCAAATGATAAAACAGTTGCAATTAATCTCATTAATCTACAGAACATGCTGCATTCAATGTCTTAATATGTTTAAGATAAAGTTTCTTTATATTGTATGTATCAGTTCTACCTAATAATATTTTGTAAGTAGGCATGCATTCACACACTAAATAAATATAAGTCAACACAGTAGCATGCCTTCACCTTGACAGAGAAGCATTTAAGAGACCTGTTGTGGGAAGGATTTTAGCCATTTTCTCACCCTCTAAGGTGAAAAGAGTGGCCTTGAGATATTTTCTCTTTCTGAAAAATAGTAGTTTGAATAATCTCTGCTGGCTTGCTAGTCTTTTCCACTGGAAGACAGAAAAAAAAGGCAGTGGGAAATTGTCATGTGGGCAATCCAGTCAAACTGGTAATGCCTGATTTGGCTTTTCCATGGGAAATAGGACAAGGATCTAGTATAAATTAAGGAAAACTGTATTTGAGCATCATCTCAGATACTTAGAAAAGTGCATAATCTAACAGTTTTCATAGAAAAAAAATTCAATATTTTGCCATCTGCCTGGCCCACATTCATTAAGCTGCAGAGGTGAAGAAAATCTGCAAAAGTTTGTTCTTTAAAAGAAAGTTTAATATGCTGTACGAAATTTACAAATATATATAGTAACTTTTTCAGATGCTAAGAAAAGTTTTAGCCTTCTGGTAACAAAAATCTCTCTGCAATTTCTTCTAGCATTATAGGTAGCATGAGCTACCTAAATGTGAAATAAAACACTTTGTAAATACTGGGCAAATAATAGAAGAAACCGGTTTCTTAATAATTCATCTGTGATAATATATAACATCAAGCCTTAAAATAAAATTCAACCTTCTGAAGCCAGCCAGGTTACCTCAGCAAAAATAAACAAAAAGAATGAGACAAAGAAAGAATCTAAATGTAAATCGAAAAATACAAGTGTCAGATACTTCATTAAGGACTGATCAGTAATCCTCTTATATCCTTTTTAAAAAAAAATACTATGCTAAAGGAATATGCTGGGTATCAATCTTGCATGATGTAATTATTTAAGACAAACCAATCCTTATTGTGAAATTTCTGTTCCAATCAGAAAACAACATCCAAAATGCCATCCTCTGACTTAACAGTTTTACAAGTCTGAGCAATAACTTCTTTGTTGACAGAGAAAAACATCTGTGTGCCTTTAAACAGCGCGCAGTAAGGCTGAGTTGGTGTCACTAAGTGAACTGAATCCTGTGAAGACAAATTCATCAGCAAGATAATTGTAATTGCTATAATTTACAGGACAATAGTATAATTCTATCAAAAGCAAAGCAGTAACTGGAAAGCAGTGAAGACAAAAGAACTGCAGGCTGCAGAGGGCCTAAATTTGCCTATCGGGCTTTAATTACAAATCAGGAGGAATAAAGTAGGTAGAACTTGCATCACCTTGATAAAGGCACACTGAGCTTGTAAGACTGCCTTCTGGAGTACTTCGGGCATGAGAACCCACAGTCATTTATCAAAGCAGCATTGCATACTATAAAATGTGCAGCTTTACCTTAATAGATGCGGTTTATAGCAACACAAACATTATTTCAACAAATATACCGTATATCTGAAAATACGGCCATATGACATGACTGATGAAAAAACCCATTTCATTTTCAATATGATTAATTTGCAAAGCATTGGCTGCATGTGCATAGTTTGAAATCTCACATGATGATGGCTACAGTTATAACTGCCAAGTAAGCGGGAAGTAAAAGACTTTTGTTCTAAAACAAACAAAGAATCAAAGGGTATGCGGATGAATTGCCTGCAGTTTTAAGCAGTCAGCTAAACCAAGCTTGCTATCACTGAACTTTCTTCTAGCATATATACCATGGACAAGCATTGATTTGGTACAAATGGCAGCCAATGTTCACATCTGTAAGTACAAGACCAGGACAGTAGTCCTATATGCCCCAGCAGGAGCAAGGGTAATAGCTTCCTGGGTCATCAGACTAGTTTGGTACAAATGAGTGTTTTGCTGCTATAACTGTATCTGTAGTTCCTATGAAAGGAATTTCTTTCAGCTGTTTGAAATGGGGATATACCGAGGCTATTGGCTTCCACTGCCACAGCTATACACACTTTCAGACGTTTTCCCCTTGGACCTTGCACTGCAATCAAAACAGGCTAGGAAAAAGAAAAAAACAAAATAAATAAATAAAAAAAAATTTAAAGACACCATCTTATTTAAAAGACAACAGTTCTTGTCTTATGGCCTACCTTGTGGGAAACACTTGTTAGAATCCTTCAACTTTAAAATCGGTTCTATTTTAACTTGCCTGAGTATTGAATCAGATTTTTAAGCTGGCAAGTAATGACAACTGAAGTAATGAAGCTGGGTAAGACCGGAGAGAAAATAAAGGAGATCTGTTAATCAGAGATTAGAAAGTCATGTGTGTTGGAGATGGGAAGGTTTTACATTTTCTGGTTTTGAACGCAATTCTTCCTTATTGATGTCACAAAAAAGAAAGAGTTATGCTATGTTCAATTAGCTGCCAGTGGTGGGCATTGTCATCTCTTTTTGCCAACTGATTGTGCTTTTCTAGATATGAAGCTTTTAAACTAAAATTCAAACAATCATTTGGAAAAAGAAAAGTAAAAAATAATTGTGTCATGATGTTAGAAAAAAGCTACTATATTCAAGTGCTACGGCAACATTCAAAACTGCTCCATCTACTGGGACTAAAGAAAAGAGAAGACAAATTTAATGTGTGAGTATTCATATGCATAAGTTCTCTTTCTGCTAAGTACAAGATACTTTGAATATACTGGACATATATGATGACATTCAGATGCTATTAAAATTCATTGTAGCATTTTGGTTTATTTTCATGAAGCCAAACATAATTTTCAAATTTAAACTATTTTATAAAACACACTACGATACTATCTAGATGTTTCCAAGTAGGAACTGAATCAGAAATGTTTCAAAATATTAAAATCCAGAGAATATAAGCTTTATAAAAATTAAGTAAATGATCCTGGAAATGCTTGTCTTCAGGATGGAATTTATGCGCTGAACAGTCCTAGGTAGCAGTCATGTTCACATTGTTAAGAATGCACAGTATCTGTGAAATCAAATATGTAAGTGCTTTAAAGGTTAGCATGTAACATAATTGCTTTTCATCTGTGATAAAGTTTACATAATAAGTTATTTCTATTCTTGACACTGAAACAAACAAATATAGTCTTGCTGAACTTCCATGCTTTGAAGAAAATCATAGTCACATCTTTTTTGTAAATTTAAACTAGAAAAATCACTGACTTAGGAGGAGTGATCTCATTTTTTTCTGAAATGGCTATAGAACAGAAAATCAGTTTTATATATCTTAAAAAAACCAAAATCAATGTTTCTGCCCTGGCTTGCAGAGAAAATATTCCACAAAACAGCTCACATTAGCTTGTTCTTGGGCTATTTTTGTAATTGGATGTGCCAATGATGATGAACAGAAAGTAAAGCTATAGGTTAAGTCATCTAGAATCTCAGAGTACAAATGCCTAACAGGTAATGAAAGACAGATAAAGCATTAACAACTTTACTCTTCTGTTACCTACGTATCTGGGATGGAGAGTGCCTGTTTCATGAAACTCCTTCTACATTTCTGTGATTCCAGCAATGCCAGATATTCTGCTGAGTTCCAAAATACTTAGTCTAATACAAGCCAGTGTAACAAAACCATGTCAATTATCAGATAGAAATATAGGGAGGAGGTATGTGGATACCAAACTTATAAGCCCCTGTTTGTATCACAGAAAGATGGAGAGATATATATATATAACACAAATACCATATATTTCTGTTCCTAAGCTCCCCAGTAAGAAAGGAACCCATCTCTCACAACCAGTTTACATGAAAGACAGCAGTAGGCACATGAAAACCAACCAGTTCTCTCTTGTAGGTAGAATTCAAAAACAGAAATAAGGAACAACATGCACATAAAACAAGGGATGAAAGATGGTAATGTTCTCCACTTCACTGTCTGGTATGAACAGATATGAGAAAGTATTTGCTCTGTAAATATTAACCAGATAATCAGGTAAATGTAGTAACAAATCACCCAAAATCATAACACTAGTGGACCTAGACATCTCAGTCCTGATCAACCATCAACAGATCTCCTTTCCTCAAGGTACAAACCTGCATTTGATTTTTGAAAACATTTGTTGTGACTGCTGCTTTAGTACAGAAAATGACAAAAATTACCCCCAAGTATCAGTTTTGTCTGGTTTTTTTTTTTTTTTTTTTTTTTTTTTTTGTTGTTGTTGTTGTTGTTTGTTTTGGGTTTTTGTTTGTTTGTTTTTAATCTCTGCACCTAACTTTCAGAATAAAAGTAAACAATCTTTATGTACCTCAGGGAAATCCAGCCTGTCAGTAATAATTCATGAACGCTTTCACATCAATAATACTTAATGCATGAAGCACCATAACAGTGAATAAGCTCATTTGGATTACTACTGTCTGAAGCATGGTTAGGAAAATTTTAAAGAAAGCTATGGAAAAGCATCGAGCATTTTCTCTAAGAAAAACCACAGGTCCACTAGCACAAGTCAGTTACAAAAGTAAATGAATCTGAACTTCACCTGCTAACTGCAAACCCAAACCAGATTAAATATCTTGAGCACGGATTTACTGAGAGGAGAACGGAAAGCATGAGAGGATTGTACCCTACCTATTTATATCACTTATTATGGTATACCTCCACCATGACTATGAGCCTGTTCCCATATGTCATGTTCCTGTTCATGTTATGGATACTTCAACCCTTAAACCTTACCGAAAAAGAAAAATCATTTGATCTTGCAAAATGCTGACAGATGATCAAATGAAAAGACAAAGTAAAAATGGAGAAGAGAACAGATACTGGAGAAGACTATGAACGGTCTTCTAAGTGAAAACAAATCTTGCTATCAACTGACTTATTTGAGAAACCCATGAGCACCAGAAACAGGATGACTTAAAACTACTTTTTCACGAGTTGCAAAGATTCCTTAATAACTCTTTGGTGAATGATCCTGAACCCTGAATGCTCCCATCAGCATGGCAAAATACCAATCTGAAACTCAAAATCTCTTAATCAAACTCAGATTCAAAACCCTGAATATGATTATAAATTTCTGAATTCTTGAATGCAATCTTGAGTTTTTCCTGGTTTTGTTTTAAAGTAACTCTTGCTCTTTTCAATGTACACATTGACAATTTAGTAAAAACTTGAATATATCCCATTTCAGATCCACAGGATCAGTATTTTCTTTGTTACAATTGTACACTTGTGCCTTCTTTATATGTACCAGCCAACTTGTAGATGTCTAAAGGTTTCCAGAATTATGAACAATGCCAAAAAAAAAAAAAAAAAAAAAAAGACCTACATGTCACATCTACAAAATCCTGCAAATCTACTTGAGAAATGGTTTGGACGCTTATTCTTAAGTAACACAGTCCAAAATTCAAAACTTTAAAACTGAATGATTAGCAGAATAATCACAATTATAATCATGTTTTGCAATGATAACAGGCCTTTTTGTTCTATAGGTACAGCTTTCAGTTCCAGCATCATTAAGAGATTCTTCAAATTACTTTTTAAATATCCTTTTCCCTAAGGATTTTCACTTATACCTAATTAGACTACTTACCCCATGCCATGTAATTCCCTATTGCCAAAACTGCTAAATGCTTCAATAAGAAGGAGGAGGGCACCAGTAGAGCAAGGCAGATGTAATGTCATTGGTTAACAATAGAGGTGTGAAGCAACTGCTGTAATTATAAAACTCATTAATTCACAGTGTTTAGGACAAAAAAAAAAAAAAAAAATCCTTGGCAGTAACTCTGTTGAAATGGCAAGTCTTTTCCACACTACATCGGATTGAAAAAAAACTGCCTTTCAATTTACACCTTCAACAAGACAGAATAGTAATTCCACTACTAATTATGAAAATCGACATCTGCATAAAAAAGTAAGGAAAAACTGACAGGTATAATGGCATCCAGCGTTCATAAATCCTTTTCATCTTTCAAATTGACACATGGCACATTTTGACCCTAATCAATTTTATTTTTAGTCTAATTCCTCTTAAGACTCCAAATGGACAACTTCCAAGACTATATGTATTTCCAGGAAAAAAGAAAAATCAAACAAAGAAAAAAGACAGAAAAATAGAACTAAAGAAAGACTAATAATTTTTTAATTTTGCAATCTCTGCCCAACAGTAGGGTCCTATGTTTTGTCTACAACAGAAATATTTGCCATTTACCTTTGTGCTTCATGGATGCAAGTTGTTCAAATAGATGAACATAGAAGCTAGGCCACACTAGCTTCTGCTGCCATCTTCCATATGCTGCTCACTAGCTTAGGCAGCATCATGAAATGTTCCCTATCTCTGCTAACACTGTTTTCAAACTTTCCCTGTCCAAATTTGTGTGGGAAAAAAAAAAACCCTGAAGTTTCCAGGTGGAGAAAATTTTCTCTAGGGAAAAGAGATTTTAAAGAGATGGCAGCTACAGTAAAGCTGTCACCTTGAAAACTCAACATTATATTATTTAACTTCTGTTCACTAGTGGTTATTTCTTCCTAAAACTTCAATTACCTTACATAAAGTATATATAGGAATTGTGGTTGATTGCCATTTTGAATTCAGCCAAATACATTGAATTTTATTTCATATAATTTGCAATGTTTTCTAACAACAGGACAAGAGATATTGCAGGGTCAGTGATAGCAATTCCCCTGTTTAGGCTGTCTAACACTTTCCATTATAAAAGATTACTGTGGCCTTTATTTCTGAGCCATAACACTCCGAATGTTTGCAGCAGGCGATTTAAATTTATCAGAAAGAAAGTCTCTGTACTAGAAAAGTGGCTTTCCTAGTGTCATAAAACACTGATCTGGTTTTGCGGAGATTCAAACTGTTGAATAGCATTGTTTTTATTTTTCTTCTTGTATCTCCCCTCAGGGAAGTTGTGGTTGTATGTCAAAGCAATAGATAGTATAAAAGTAATATACATAAATACTGCAAGATAGGACTCTGCACTTTTAAGTTAACACTTGGAAATCAGAATATTACAGAATTTGGGCCACTTATATAATGTATATATTATAACAGTGACTATCGTCATGAATGGGCAGAAATAAGTTTTCCTGGGTAATATTAAGGAACTTCTTGCTTTTAATAAGTGCATACAAATGAAGTAACACTATTTTGAAAAAGAAGATTTTGCAGATATAATTACTTAAGTACTTAAAAAATGCAGTAAAACCTAATTCTTTTATGACGGGAATATAATACTATCACACTGCATTATACACGGTTTCTCCAGATTTGTACCCTAAAATCTGTTGCCTTGTATTGCACTTCTCCATTAAACAGTCATTAGACAAACTATATAGCATTATTACAGGTTATGACCTCAGGGATCATGAGGTCGCTGGGAGGAGGAAAAGAAGGCATTTTAGGAAACAAGTCTTCCCCATATGCCTTCTCCACTTTTTAAAGCTGCTGTATCTTCCAGATTGTCCCAGTGCAAAGTACAAAGTCGTGGTACAGATTTAGGATGTTGATATGCAGTTATTATTCTGGCATTTTAGAATTATACCTAACTTACTTACAGAAAAACAAATACAAGATTTGTATAGACCCTGAAAACGATAAAGGGACATAAGAGAAAAATATATTTTGATGTATGGTTTAGATGAAACTCTTGAAACAACAAAAATGATTCATTTGTATTGCTCGAAACAAACAAAAAGAAATTACAGATCAGGAAGAAAGGCTTTTCTTAATTTTAGGGTGTTTTTCATACACTTGTGTCTTTTAAGAGTCATGAGTTATGTTTCTGTTCAGAAAATATCAGCACTTACTGTTAGAATTAGGAGCAATTCTTCAATGTTGCTTTCAGGTTTCAACTGATCTTTGAACATTCCAATAGTTGGATGCTTCAAATAGTAATAGGAAGCAATGCGGCCATATGTCAGAGGTTCAATGCTGCAATTATCCTGTTGGAAGAGGAATAAAATACACACGGTTCCTACATAATTCAATATAAATGGTTCCTACAAAACTGTAAAATATTTTAAGACTACTTTATAAGAGAGAACAGCAAAAAATGATTTAGCATCATAATTTAGCTGCAACCCCAATTAAGATCAATTTCCAATGTAAGTCTTACAAATAGCTCCATAGATTAATATCTCAAATTAGAAGCATGTATCTTGCTGTTCAGAACTTCTAGAAGCATGTATCTTACTGATTTTTGTAAGGCACAGATTACTCTTACCTCCCCAATTTCAATACAGTAGGAGCATTCCAAATCAAAGAGGGATTTCTCAACAAGGCTTGAGAGGTACTTATTCATAGTGTCATGGCTCACATCATCCAAGTTATAGTAACTAAATTGAAAACAGATGCATTACATGAATACTTTTTATACTCTGAAGATTTTTAACAATAATGCCTTGTAGGAAAACCCACAATGCTGCTGTAATACACACACATACTTGGAACAGCAAATATCCACATTAAACAATTAAACACAAAACTATTCCCTTATATAGTCTAATAAGAAATTCATGATTCCTAAATGGTTTGTGGGAGTAACCAACATAATGCAAGCATGTACATATGGAAAGATGGAAATTTGTCTGTCTATTAATAGAAAAGTTGATACAAACAGAACTGGACTGACTATATTTTGTTAGTGGGAAAATTTTCCTGACTGCATACGTGTATTTTCCTGATCATATATGTATGAAAGTGAAAAAGCAACGCTAACACAAGTAACAGCATTTTAACTTCAAGCGAAAGGAAGAAAACCAAGGATTGCAACTGTTCTTACATCCTGTAACTCTGAAAATAAAACCTAGGCATATAGTGACATCTGTTGAAAAAGTAATCTTATACCAATCCAAATGTTGGTGTTGTGTTGTTTTATTCTCAAAGTTAAAATGGCAAAAAAAGAAAAAAGGGAACAGGGTATTTGTCAATATGGCTACTTCACATGTTCATTTTCAGGTAAAAATTGTTTAGGTAAACTATATATAGTAGCAATAGTTTTCAGTTATCTATATGAAGGAAAAAATGTTTATAAGTGTGCCAAAATGTATTGTTATGCCAGCATATAAAAAAGACCCAGTGATTGAAGTTTGCATTCCTTAACTGTAGAACTTAAGCTGTATTAAGATTCTTACTCACACAAACTAACGCAATTTCAGGGAGAGGTTTTCCCCAAAAAATTCCAGATAAACACGTAGCTAGAACTTGTGCCCTAGATTCAACAAAGGCATCAATTCGGAAAGTAACAATTACGTTCAATGAGCAGCAGAGAAAAACTGAGCATGCTCAGAAAGTTTAAAAATTCTGAATTTAGGCTGAGCAATTAAATCATACATTTTCAAAGTGGAATTCAAACAAACAAACAAACAAAAAAAGATTTATCAAAACGTTACAAAGCACAGTAAAAAAGGCTGTCTCTGCTCATTTAATTCTGTAAAATACTATTGCACAAATAGACTACTGGGATTGCTTCAATGATGAAAGAAGCTCCTTTGTTCATGCTGGCTGCTTTACTAGAATTTCCTAGTTATGATGTACTCAGCATCCCCACTGGAAACAATACCATATGCAGTAATGGAAAGTAGGTTCCTTCGGTGTTATTTTCTGCAGGTGAACAACAAGCTGCAAAACAGTGTGCTGAGACTCATTTTAGCTGATCTTACATAGTTATGGCTGAGTTAGTCTTTTTAACTCCCTTTACTGCCAATGGAGAGAAATGTGCACATGCAGGATGCTATTCATCTGAAGTATTTTATATATCTGCTTTAGGATGAGTTGAAATGTAATCATGGCCAAAACCCCCCAAAACTTTAGGAAATCAGTTCAGTTGTTGATGCTATATTTGGGCAGATGAATCCCATTCTCTGATTTAAGCTCTATTTCGATTACTGTAAAGCTGCTGTTAACAAATTTCAAAAGATGGAATTGTGGTCTTATATAGTACAACCATCCTTTCTTGTCTATTAATGGCATCTGATTTGCATTATTGTTTACTCAAGCAGAGTTTTAAACATTTATATTTTTGAACAGAAATAGAATAACTGAAAAAAGCTTGCGCTTAGCAGTGCAGTCATTTCCAGATTTTTTTCCTTTTCATTAATCCCAAATTATGGGGTTAATTCTCTGACGCTTTGAACATTCACTTAGAATTGGGTGAGGTTGGAGTAACACACTATTACCATAAGAAAGGAATTAAAAAATAAATCTGTTCTGATAGCAGAAAATAGCTACATTAGACAACAATAAAGTGTATGTATATATATATATGGCAGTGGAGTATTCACCTCTGTAATAGTATAGTGTATACAGGTTCATGCTGAGATGATATCAAATATTTAAAACATAGCTAGTGTCCAAAACCAAACTTAAACAAATGAAATATTTATATTGATTAAAAGTTTTACATGGTAGACAGCCATACACTATCAGACTTCTGTGAAGAAAACATTTGTAGCAGAAATACTCTAACACTGTTTTCAATGCAACTTAATTTTAATGAGCCCCCCTTTAAATTTACTGAAGTAATACAGTAATGATAAAAAATGGACAATATTTCCATCTGCACATTTTATCTGCCTGACATCTTCTCATGGAACACATTGAGATTCTGTTTATAACCACAAATTACTTTGTAAAATTTTGTTTACATTCTGAAAATAATTGAGCAAATTAACTACGTAAGTTGTTTCAGGATGTGAAAAGATTTTCTATTTTATATAGTGAAACCAATAATTATTCATTAGTATTTTCCTCCAAATCGAATATAACGGTACTGAAATGATTCTAATTAAAGCACTTTGTTGTCACGGTATTCAGACTTTCACCATAGCATTTCAGCATTGTCATTTGCAGTATCACAACACAGATGATGAATACTGATAAAACAAAGAAAATGGGCAATAAACAAATCCTTTTTTGAGCTTGTAGTTTAAGACAGTTTAATTCAAACACATTTTATCTTGT
Source organism: Psittacula echo (assembly GCF_963264785.1). Lineage (NCBI taxonomy): Eukaryota > Metazoa > Chordata > Aves > Psittaciformes > Psittacidae > Psittacula > Psittacula echo. The sequence continues at coordinate 64,507,374 of NC_137738.1, read as the reverse complement.
GTTCACCCTAATTTACAGTATTTTACACTGAAGCCATAATCATAAAAGGCATTATAATGCCTTTTGAAAATTATGTGAATTTTGAATTTGCTGATTTTTGGTATTTTTTTGTCAGAGGAGTAAATATCTAGCTTCCTAGTGAAAATAAAGTAATGCAAAGAAAAAACTTAAATGGTCTGTAATCTTGAATGAAGTGGTACCAGAGTATTTTAACTACTATCTATAATGGGGTAAATATAATTTTAAGCACACCCACAGGAGATTCTTGGTCACTCAGCACATTTTGTCCTAATAAAAATGCAAAGCCATTCATCTAGAAAGACCATGCTAAAATCATCAGCGAAAACAGAGTATCATGACACTAGATAGTATTTTGAAATGCATAAATACAAGTTGAATTTTGCATGTTGGTATACTCCAAGTATAAAAGCTGCACTGTGTGTGAGTTCCTCTATGAAGCTATATTACCTAACTATTTAATTACAGATAAAGAATAAAAACAATGCAGTTTCATGCTCACTGCATTGAATCATCTAGTCATTATTTTCCCTTTGCTATAAACAGACAGCCTACCTTTTTATCAGCACACCATTTCATTTATTTCACAGTGAAGCCCAGTTCCACAATAATTGACTTGTCAGAAGCTCTAATTTATGAGGCTGGGCTCTGTAAGCCTTCTCCTATATTGGACTCAACCTGCACACAAGCAGGGTTGAATATTTACAATGCTGTTAACAGGTGCTGAATTGTTTAATGATTCTAATAGCCAGAAGCGTACTGAGAAAGCCAGCGGGATCACAATTACAGGCTGTTTGAACACAACAATTACTCGTCCCCTGAGAGGTGTGAAAGTCAAAGGCAGTTTTATCCTAACAGCATCTAGCACATGGGCTAGACAGGCTAACTTCTATTAGTAGTCCACTGGGAAAAAGCAATAACAAACCCCTAGGAATCATAAAAATTTACAAAGTATGTAAAATTTAAACAATCAAAAACTGAAGGAAATTTTTATTGTCTTTTAAATAATATATTTAAAATCCTAACCCTTGTAGAGCTTAGCAAGAACAACAAACCATGAAACACGAACTTATTTCTCTAATCTAAGAAAGTGTGGAATTTCATCAGCTGAGAAAGACAGAGAGACGTGCAGGAACATAAAATGTAGATGAAGTTACACAAAACATTTAGGATTTAATGTGAATGGTGGCAATCATTTCCTGTTTAGCTTATGTAAACCTGACCTGAGATCTCTCTGGGAAATTTTTCATCAGCCTTGAAATGGTCCTGCTATAACTGTCAATGCTGTGAAGTCATTTGTTACAGCACCATGTTTTTTATGTTCAGATTATACGGTAGTAATAGTGACACACATAATGAAAGTTGGTGTCAGAGTCAGCCAAAAATATTAAAAGAAAAAACTTGTTAGCTTGAAGGCCTTTTGTAACAAATGCACAAAAAGACCAATCTATAGTATTTACTCGATAGGAACAAAGCGTGTTTTCTGAGATTTTACAGTTCTGAAAGCAGAATTTTGTTATGAACAATTATGGCGGAAGCACGGATAGCAATTTTTATAAATCACTTTACTGCAGTCATCAATTGTGTTTGCTTTCATCGGCTTGTGGCCTCCAGCAGCTGCCATCTTCAAATGGCACCATGGAAATGGCACTGAGTATATGATACAACTGATGGACCTTCATAGCCAGAGAGCTATGAATCAATGTACCAACTCACTTCAGTTGTTAGGCCATCACTGACTGACTCTGGAGTCCGTGACTGGCTTGCAAAAATGCATTACAGCATGCATAAATGCTACAGAAGGTAATTTCAATCTATACTTTACTTGTACTGTCTTGTATTCATGTATTTGCTTACGCTAGCTATGAGAAATAGATATATTACTCCCTTCAATCAGTTTTTCAAAGATGATTACGTGAAGTTGGTTCTTGAACAGGGACATCAGCAGTCTTCAGCTTTGTATTCTCATCCAAGACTGCAGCAGACCAGGGGAACAGGAAGTATCTCAAATACTCAGCAGCCTGGGGCTTCCCAGTCTGAGACTCGGAAAAAATTTATTTGTGTGAATTGTTTGGTGAAAGCAAAACATGAACCACGTTCTTGTACTTCTCACATCACTGTGACACTAATAATTTAAAAGAACAAGCTTGTGTTATGAAATTCATAATAATGCCTACAGCTGTTATGCATGAAGTATATATACATGCACATGGATCTAAATGCAACTGTAAAAGAACAAATCCACCCTGAGAAACAAGGAACCATCCACAAAGAACTGTCGTGGTTTAAGGCCAGCCGATAACTCAGAATCATGCTGCTGCTCACTCACTCCCGGAGTGATGGGGAGGAGAATCAAAAGAATGCAACCCCCACAGGCCGAGACAAGAACAATCCGGCAACCAAGGTACAACACAAAACCACCGCTGCCACCACCACCAATAACAAGGGAAATAACAAGGGAAGAAAATACAACCACTCACCACCTTCCAACCGACACCCAGCCCGACCTGAGCAGCGATCTAGCCTGGGTAACTGGGTAACTCCCCTCCATTTATACACTGGGCATGACGTGCTGTGGTATGGAATACCCCTTTGGCTAGTTCGGGTCAGATGTCCTATCTCTGCTTCCTCCTGGCTTCCCCTCTTCCCTGGCAGAGCAGTTTACCAACGCAAAATACAAATATTGGTAATTACTGCAGTGTAATACACCTGCACCTTCTTAGCTTCTTTTCTTAGTAGCTGCTGCCAATTTTTCCATTTTATTTCTTAGTCTTAATTAATCTTTATTCAGTCATCCCCCCTTCTAATAAAATTCCAAACTTGCCCTAAAATTCTGAATTACTGTGATTGCATCACCAAAATACATATTATTCTATCCTGACTGGCTGATATTAGCTGTCACCTCAATAGTGGAAACTATATTGGAACAGTATATAATCACAATTCTTATTCAGATGTTTTATTCACATGTTATTAGACATGCTCAGCATAATCATACTGAGAAAAGGAAATTTTAAAGTAAAATATAAGTGCATGATGGTAAGAGCATCAGTCTGAGATAATTTAATTATAAATTACTCTACATTATTCTTTCACTCCAGAAGGCTCCATAAGACTGACATAAAAAAAGAAAACCTTAAAAATAATTATCAGAATGAATAAAATATTTTTTTCAGGTCTTCACAAGGACTTTACACAGAAAACCTATTCTGTAAGTGTGTACATTCACAGAGTGTCATATATATTTATAAATTCATAAAAAACCAAACACATTTTAACACTGATGTGAATATTAGAGTATCTAAAAGTTAACTTTCCAAATGAAAGCTGATTCTGCTTAACTTTACATATGTTGTAAATTTCTATTTCTCTTTTACTGCACATGTATCTGGAAAGCATCATAACCTGATTTACAGAACATGCTTCCTATAGCCATTTCTCTTCTGCAGAAAGTTGGAGATTATAATCTTTTATAAGGGTAAAAGAATGAAATAGTCAAGGAATTTCAGCCAAGGAAAGGAGATAGACAAGCCTCTCAAAATAGCCCATTTTAAAGAACAGGGCACTTCACTGATGTGTTTTGTATGATCTTGACTAAGTAAAGAACATACTGACATAAGTTGTATATGGAAAGGGGAACATGTTGTAGTACTTGACTGAAGTATCACAGAAACTTTGACTTAACGTGCAAATTCAAAAACCTCTACAATTAGGAATGATTACTTTGGGGGAGGGAAAAATCAGAGAATAAACTCTGGATATCGAGACTGATACATTTTGATTAACAGTTTTATTTGGACCACCCCTTTCATTTGCATATCATCTCTTGAACAGCATGCACATGTCTGTCCAGTCAGTATGCTAGTCTAGCACTCAGCTACTCCACTCCCTCAAATCAACAGCTCAATTACTCCTCTTTAACTAGACAGTAAAACCCCATTTCACAGATTTCAAGGTACATCAAACTAGAAAATTAAAATGGTTTGATGAAAAGAAGTATTGCAACATGCAAAAAAAAAAAAAAAAAAAAAGCCATTATTACAAGCCTAACTAATTATCTCAAGTGTACCAGAAAAAAATTCATAATGACTGCATGTTTAGAAGAAACCTGGATTCTTAGAGCGAAAGGATACTTTGATCTCTATCTCACAACAAAGGTAGATTAACATTACTTAAATAGTACAAATTGTAGGCATTCAGTAAGGCATTTTATGTGACTGGACTGGAATAAAACGATCCTACATTTGTTTATGCAGCTTTAATATACAAGTAGCTAAAACTGGCAATAAATGAGAATATAAATCTTCTGTATATTATCTAAGCCCATTATTTTGGGGATTTACAGCATCACATGCAATGACTTTTATGTCAATGAATCCCAAGGCAATTTACCAATCATGCATACAGGAATTACTTATTCACCACTAAGGTACAATCACCTGCTGGCTGGAAAGTAGTTCTTGTTTCGAAGTGGAGGGAAAGTCAACAAAATTGCTTGAGGGCAGGACATGATAGAGAACACTGTATCAAGTGACGCGGAGTGTAACAACTTATTGTGTAACAACTCATACCAAAATTCAACCACTGTGCTCCTACTCTTTTGAAAAAAATAAACCTTAAATCCTTCGGATTATTAAGGGCCACAAATAGTTCTTGTTTGGTACTATCAATCATTTCATATGCTCATCTCTGGCACAGCAAACTCCATTACCATACTGCAATTTATTCAGAGTTATCCAACTCTCACTGCCTTCTCCTCATAAAACTTTTCAGTTTTCCTTTGATGTATCTCATTCAAGCACTGACAATGCTGGAACTGCTTGTCTTGAAGGAGGTCTGAAAATACCATAGACAGTAGTAGGTCCAGGAAATCTACTGGTTTAGTAACTTTGGTTGAAACTTATTAGAATTTATTACCATGTCAAAGAATAGAAAGTGTGCACATCCATTGCATTTGCTCTTGAAATTTGCCCCTGAGATCTAGAAGTGACCTTTCTGACACTCAGCAATATCCTTTATTACCTCATACCTTCATATCCTCCCTGAATGACTAAGTACAGAAAGAATGCTGAGTACTTCTGTGTGGCTGAGAGGGGGTAAAGGAGGACAGCTTGTGAACTGTTCCAACCTGCATGTGTGATGTTCCAATGAAAGCCTTTAATTTCATTAGAAACTTCAGTATGCATTCCTATCCTGCCATTATGGACATCATTGGTCAAAATCTGCTCATCTTGTTTCTCACTACAAAGCTTCTGCATCTCAGGATGAAACAGGGTGGGTTTTTATCTTCCCTCCCCTCTCCCCCAACTTTCTTCCCACAATCCTCTCAGAATAGCAGAACTTTTACCTAAAAGTTGATATTTGTGATAACCTCAGATTTAGCTTTCCATGACAATGCACATTAAAGAAACTGCTGAGAAAAAAGGACCATCAGTAAACATGCAAAACTCATATTCCAGTGGGAACATTTTTTTTATATAGGGACAAGCTTGCCTATTAAATCAAACGACTGCATTTCTATATTTTACACTTACCTTTGTGCTGCTTGTTGGGTCTTAAAAATCTATCTACTACAGATACCACATGATCAAAGCTTGCCAAACACAAATTGATAAAATCACTTTAACACAGCAATTCAAGTGCAAGATATTTTAAAATAACATCACTTACTCTTTATACTAAAAAAAGAACAGTGTCTGCAGTGGTATAGTTTGTAACATTAGCTGTAGTATGGATCATGTGTAAATTCTAAAGTCACTCTAAAGCACTCTAGAGAAGTGAAATCTTTAGTGCTATAAATGCTTAATTCTTTATTTGCCACATTATTTTGGTGGGTGAATGATCCCATGATAGGTAACATACCATTTACCCATGACACTATTGTGGCAAAGGCAGCTTACATAGTTGGAACAGCTCAGAATGATCTGCATACCAGCTGGAGCTAGGCAGGATGATAACAATCATTGAAAATATTGCACACATGGTTTCACCATGATACCTTAATGAAAGTAAACTTCATCACAGAGAAACAGCTGATAGCTATTCTCTCATTTATTAGGAAAGTCCAGGTCTTAATAGATTTTCTATAGAAAACTGGGCAGAACATATCAATGTGGTAGCGAAAAAAAAAGTAACACAGCCTTGGGCTACATGGTCTAGTGTGAGGCGTCCTTGCCCACCGCAGGGGGTTGGAACTAGATGATCTTAAGGTCCTTTCCAACCCTAACTATTCTACGATCTTACAATTATAAATACAGTACCTAAAGGAATGTGATAATCTGGAGTTTTATTTTAGGGATACTGATGTAGCCTTCTCAATAAGGCTATTTTATAGTTATCACTAAATTGTAAAATTATTTGCCAAGAAATGCATTTATATTTAGAGCAAAAAAAAAAATTAAAAAAATGTGCACAGAAGTTGTGTTCCATGTGTGGGCCAGTAATGCTCCCACGCTGGAAACTGTTAAGTATTCTAGGCTCCAACAGCAGCAGGATCACCTTTGGATCAACTCTACACTCAAGTCACCTTCAGGTTAAATTGCATTTGTATTTTATACTCACGTTGGGTTCATTATAAGTCTACGGAAGAAATAAGTCCAGGTGATATAATCCATTGCATCCTGCTTAGAAGTAACAGTTCCAGCAGCAATTTCAGCATTCAAGTGGTCAGCCAGCACTTCTAACAAGCTGAAGCACAGAAAACAAGAGGACTTAGCTGACTTTACAATCACGAAGACAGGTAATATATTTTGTAGAGTTGTGCATTAAAAGTTTTATTACTTTTAATCTGAAAATATTATATATTTATCTTCTAGTAAAAGAGAAAAGGGGGAAAAAAGGGGCAATGTAATTGCAAGGTCAATCATCTTCTTTACATGATAGTGGAATGAAGCTCAAATTATTTTTTTGATTGGACCAAGAATGACCAATTTAAGTCATTCATGGAATGTATTCAGATGGAGCTACTCGGTGGTAACTTCTGAATACTGTATGTTGACCATATGATCATGCTGGCTTATTCCAATAGAGAATCATATGGAAAGACAAACAGGAAATTAAACAGTGGCAATGGCTTAGCTAATACTTGACAAATACTTGAGGGCTGTTAAGATTACATCAAAACTACTTCCCCCAGATTTTGCCTCATCTTCATCCAATGTAAAAAAAAAAAAGGAAAAAAAAAAGAAAACAGAGCCACAGAACTGCTACTTTTACCCAGAAAGATCTAAAATCAGAAACACAGAAGAACAAAAGCAGTTTAAAATGATTCTTACAAAGTAAAATACTGCTTAGTGTCATTAAATGGAACAAAGACCTCCATTAGGGTATCTAATGAGATCATGCCTGGCTACAGTTCAATCAGGGAATGGCAAATATCCTTAAGGATCAGCCTAATTTTTCTTATATTATAATCCTTTTTCTTTTCCTACTGTTCTTTCCCTGTTGCTAAAAGTAAGGAATAATTTGGTATGAATAGCTGGTTTACTGCCCTATACCACTGATTGCATGCTTCTGAAGTAAGAACTGCAGATGTTCTACCCAGATTGTCCAACAGAAACTGGACAAATGATTCAGTAGCTATTCCATAATAAAGAGTGCTTTTTCTTTTGCTTCTAATGTGCTATATTTCAAACCCATGATCAGTGAGAAAACAAGGCCTGAAGTATGAGTTGTGTATTCAGGTCTTAAAACTAATACATACACAATGGCTTTTAGAAAAAACTTTAATTGAAAAATTATGAAGTTTAATTTTACAAATTAGAAATATTACACAAAGCTGATAAATATGCTCTTTGGTAGAACAGATGGGAAAGCATTCTAAAACTAAAAACCCTCAAAACCCTCCCAGTTTCTTTTTGAAGCTATGACGCCTCTTACCTCAAATAGCAGCCTTCCAGTATCTGAAGGGGGCCTACAAGAATGCTGGGGATGGACTATTCATTAGGGACTGTAGTGACAGGACAAGGGGTAACGGGTTCAAACTTAAACAGGGGAAGTTTAGATTGGATATAAGGAGGAAGTTCTTTACTGTGAGGGTGGTGAGGCACTGGAATGGGTTGCCCAGGGAGGTTGTGAGTGCTCCATCCGTGGCAGTGTTCAAGGCGGGGTTGGACAGAGCCTTGGGTGGCATGGTTTAGTGTGAGGTGTCCCTGCCCATGGCAGGGGGGTTGGAACTAGATGATCTTAAGGTCCTTTCCAACCGTAACTATTCTATGATTCTAAGACAACTTTTAAGTTAATGGGTTCACATCCTACACGGAACTTAACAAGATTGCTAGTAATATGTGAATATTCAGCTAAAATTTATAAAATATTCTTTGTTTATAGTGACAGATGAAATATATCAAATTACAGAGTAAGTATATACACACAAAATAAGCTACTAGAAACACAGAGTATTTATAGTATTTCAAACAGGAACAAGGTGTGATTTCTACTGTTATTTTGAAGACACACTTTATTTAGAAACACCACTTTGCTACGAATAGATTTCCTAGTTTATGATAGTGCCATACAGTCTGGATATATCACCACACTGCTCTTTTGATTTATTAGCTACAATTTTGAAGAAGTTCAACTCCTAGCCTTTTGTGCTAAGTGCAATTTATGTTAAGAAAAGCGTGATTTCCTAAGGAAATGAAGCGCATGTTTCCACATTCTTTGTTTGCAAAAAAATTATATGTCTATCTGTGCACCACAGAAATTAACTTTCAAATACACCATTCCATTTCAACTACATTTCACAGGTGCATAGCACTCTCAAGCTCCTACAAACTTCCTGAGCAGATAGAGGTCCCATTATCGCTTATGTTGAGGGATGAAGTTTCCTTAGGAGAACAATACTTCATTAATTCTTCATCATTGAGCGTTCAGTAATGCTCATGCTTTATTAGGTACCTCAGAATTCCTCCACGAAACATGCATCTATGGGAGACCAACGCAACTAGTTCTGCTTCTCATTGAACAACTAAGCATATTATAAATATCAAAATCAATGCATGAATTACGTTATGCTGGACAGCAAACTTTGTATTGACTAAGACCAGAGAGGGAACAAAAAGGTGGTACTTCCACATTTCTGACAACAATATTGCAGTTTTGAAGTGAAAGATGTGTTGAAAGAATATCAGTAATAATTTACATCATACAGATTTCTTTTTGAACTTGTGAGATTTTGAAGAATACGATATCTATAATGGTACAAGTATCCTAGGTAAAAAATGTTAGAAACTCAACTATTTTTTTCCTATTAAGAATTTGTCACAGCATTTCAGGGAGGGTTCTGAGGATCATGTATAATTGTTCTATACACTGCTCTTGAACAACAGTTTGTGCTCCCATTCAAATGTCTGAGACAACACTCAAACCAGAGAAACATTTGTAGTTTTATCTGGAAATGGACTAAAGAGACCAACAGTGCCTCAAAATTCATGGAAGAAAGGATTTTTTTGCATTAAAATGGATAATATTTTTTAAAAAATTATTTCCCTCTAGGACCACAATATTTAGGAGGTATTGGGCACAAGAATTTTATTTCACTTTTTGTGATTCCTCATTTGTGATATTATTTGTAGTTTGATCAGCTTTTCTGATTGCTTTATCTTTACCTTGATTCCACTGGGAAAGGCTCATAAAGGAATTTTTTGTAGAAATCTTTCTTAATATCATGAACTAGAATTACAGCTTTTCCTTGGTCATCAAACTGTGGTCTGCCAGCACGTCCCATCATCTGAAGCACATCTGCCAAAGAGACAATAATGTATAAACCAAATTAATTTATTTGAATGTATAAATAAATGTATTTATGTCTGCATAATGTACAATACAGGATTTTTTGAATTCTTTGGCCTTGTATGTCCTGTTGGTTTTGACAAATCTAATATTTTTTTTCCATCTCAGATAAATTTATGATGAACTTCTTTCTGGCAGAGACTATCTTCCTGCACACTTGAGGACCACCCACTGCAATAGAATCTAAGCTTACATCTAATAAAAATTTTTTCTACTCTCCTTCCATTCCACAACCATCCCTTGTTTGTGCATATGCAATTAAAGATGACCAGTCAGGGAACTCATGAAGCCTACTGTCTCAGGAAGGAACTATCTATTATTTCCTAATTTTCACATATTTGACTTCACAATAATAGAAGTCCCTTTTATAAACTTTTCTGCCATGTATTATTTCCTAGGTTTTGAATATTTTAGAGATAAACTGGTAAAGGCAAAATCTAATTACTGACAGCTATGATCTTTCCCACTCAAATTTCATTAAAAGTGATATTAGTTATTTGCACTGGAGTAGAGATGGTTTCATATCAGACCATGATACACAAATTTAAAAGCAGGTACAATTAAAGCTTACCTCTTCTACTCTGTCTACACATTATTACTTGCAAATACTAGTTAATGATTCCTATAAATACTGAAAATACTAGCTGAAACAAAACATAAGTAAGTTTCACATGTTTATTTTAAAGCTTTTTAGTTTTGAGTAGCCTCTATGAGCTCTATCATACCTGCAAAACATATGGTTTGCCCTACCTGACATTTTGAAAAGTGATTTCTTTGGCTTCAGAATCAATAAGCTTTTAGCACAATTGTCAGCTGGTGAAGGAAAAGCCAGAGGGTGTAGTATGGGATACAGCAATGGATCATGATAGGAGAAACAGCCCAATGACAATACACAGTTTTTAATAACAGATTTTCACTTGTGTACCCATGAGCTATATAGATTGCAATTTTTTTTATCAGTTTATATCTTCTGTTAACTTAGGAGTGACATGAAAATGTAAAACCAAACCAGTTTGAAAATGATGTTTCCGAATAGGCATGTGCACAGGAAGTGATGAAACAACTTCTTCCTATTCTAATGTGGTGAATTAAATTGTGCATAATACCATATATGAAATGGACTTACTGTAAAGCATCAGGAAATTATTCTTGCTGATATCCCCTATGTAATTATCCAAACCCAATAATTTCTTTACTGACTATATGTTGCTTGGCTGCTTTTAATCACTGGACTAAACTCCTGAAATGTTAAACATGATGCAACTGGCTGACTAAACGTCTGGTAACTGAGAAAAGGTCTTCCCCAAACCTCTGACTTCATTCAAAGAGGCACTTCTAGTTATTTTGAAAGTACTGGACTCTCCAGAATGATTCATTCTGCCCTCAGTTGCTTCCTTGGAGCCAAACGCATCCTTTATACAGAAAGGTAACTTCAGCAGGGAGAAACCAAGTTATATAATGACGGAACGGTGAAGGCATAACTTGTGGGCAGCGTTAAAGACAGTGTTGTGAAATTTTTGGAAGTATTTCAGAAAGAAATTAATCATATTTTCATTTTATTGCTGCTGCAAAACTGTATTACCTATCCACAGAACTTCCATATGCATAAATATTCTCTAGAAAGTTAAAAATAAAAATGCTTTAAGCAAACCGCACCACATGTTTCTTCATAAAGTAAGGAATCCGCATTTTCTGTTGCAATGCAGACAACAAAATCTAAATGCTTCCATCACAGATGGTGTTATTCCTCCACCCCTCCCCCCAGAGCCTTATTGAAAATTCAAGAATTGAACAATCCCTGATGTCCAAGTCACCTGGATTCAAATGGCAATAAAAAGTGAAAGTATAAGCATTCCCTAAAGCCTGTGTATTTGTACACAGATTTCTAAAACAGCATAGTAAGTTTTAAATCCTTATTGAGTTTCTGATTTATTTTACTATTTTCTCTATTACTGATCTGTGAAAGTCCCACAGATTTAAAATAAAATTTAAAACTTCAGTTGATTTCTTTCCTCATCACTTTTCCCCATTCAGTAATAAAGTCAGTTGCCACTATTCTTCCAGTCAGGATGTATGAGATACTACTCTGTAGAGACTCTTTGTACTAAGTTTACATCAGCCAAAGTCTGTCACAAAATGCTAGTTTGCAGGGCTAAATTCCCAGGTCATACCAGAATCTTTGAACAAGAGTGTTGGTCTGGAAATTGATCCTAAGTTTCCTGCAGAGCACTAACCACTAAATTAAGCTCTATAATGGGAGAAGTAACCCTCATAGTATTTTCAGTTTGAGGTTTTTTTCTTTAGTAAGCTTCTTTTGCTGAAAAGAGCGTGCATGGTAAAAAAGATGCAAGCCCTTTATTTACATCACAAGTAACATTTAGATTGTCGTCAGGTGTACACATCTTTATCATAGTATAGGATTATTGAATAACAAACTTTCTCTTGCAAAAAGAGAAAGGGAAACAGGAAACCTGGAATAAATTTAGCTTGTCCTCATTCTCCAAGCATAGTAAAATCCAGACAAATATCCTCCCTGTCTGAACTCTGAAAGTTCTTCCATGGTTCCTTTTCTTAAGCTTGTTGAAAACACTGCAGAACAGTTTATGAAAAGTAGAGTTTACTGAAACCAGAAAGTCTGTATCAAACTAGACATTCAAATATTTAATTTAGCTATTTCTGAAGTATCACTTACTTGAAGTATCACTTAAATCACTGAAGATCCTAGACTAGTTATGTTTTTTTGCTTATGTATAAATTTTATGTTCTCCTACATGCGTAATTCAACTGTTGCATTTCAAACCGTGGCTTAGTTTACCGTTAAAAATCCATTTATATTTAAAAAAGGTTTAAAAGATAAATTATTTGCATGCATGAAAATGTCCTTTTATACAATTAAGTAGGTAGCTAAATATGACTTTATATTGTCCCCTCAATTGTTTAATGTCTATTTTGGATGATACACATTAAAGGAATTTGGCATGAAAAATTTTGCAAAACAGAAACATTTTCATTATTACATAAAATCTTAAAGAGTTCTCTTACAACTTGCATTAAACAAAGGAACCCTTTCTTCAGCAATCCTAGTCTCTATGCAAATTAGGTATTTTCAGTTATCAGTTACTAATTAATTCAGATAATTTGCATATGCTTGAAATACATTTCAGCATGAGCATTTCCATTATTTATGTGAGTACCTGTAATGGGATAATCCACATAACGCCTTGTTTTTCCATCATAGTATTCTGTTCCTTTAACAATCACTAAATGAGCTGGAAAATTTACACCCCAAGCTAATGTACTTGTGGCAATAAGAACCTAAAACAGAAAGAAAGATTAGTGAGGTATATGTAACAAAAAGCCAACTTTTAAAATTCCATGTAAAACTCATTATGGCAGGATTCAAAGAACAAATGTACCTGGATTTTGCAGTTCACAAACAATTCTTCCACAGTTTTCCTGTCTCTTTCGTGTAGACCTGCATGGTGCATACCTATTCCAAAAGCAAGTGTCAGCTTCAGATTTGAATCTCTAACTGTTGCAATAATGTCATTCATCTGTAACAGAAAGAACAGTTGCATGTTTTAAAACAGATTACTCACAAATTTAAAATTTTTAAGTCTTTTTGTTTGTTGTTGGTGGTTTTTTTTTAATAGAAAGAATAATTTGCATAACACTGTTTATGACAAACAGGAAAGCACAGTCTTCAGTCTTTGAACAGTCTGGGTTTTGTCTAAAAAAACCCAATCAAATACTATATTAAAGATGGGAAGAATACAAAATTCACATGACTTTATTGACACAGTAAGTAGCCCAGATAAGGAAATGAAAATGCTGAAAATATCTTGACAGGTCTGGCAACTGCTGTGCATTCTGTTCTGTGTTTGTTTAATGCAATCCCTAGTATCAAAGGGGTTAGAACTGGCATAAAAACATAGCAAAGCCCCACAACCAGTAACATATAGTCATGAAAAATAAATTTATCTCTCTCCAATGCCTGTGAAAAGACAGACATAGTTCTTCAGTTTGATAATTCTGCAATTATTCATCAAAAAACTTTCCAAGGTACATGCTGAAATGCAAATTAATTTGAAATTTTTTTTGAGTGCGAGTTTGTAATTTATAGACACAAACCCTGTAGTGAAACCCAATGCACAATAAGTATCTTCACTTAAAACTTTTAGAAATCCAGATGGATACCTATTTTTTATTATTATATTTTTCAAATCTCATACTAATGAGTAACTGGAATCACCTGAACTGCTATCATTTTAACATACTTCTTGCCTATGTTTTCATAAAAATTCCATAATAAGCTCATTTAGTTCTGTAGATGACCTGTGTGAAAAGCCTGCACTTAATAACAACCAAGAGCTTTATAAATTCTGTCTTGTTTAGTGACTTTACCCCTCAATATTCCTTCTGATGTTTTATTTCTAAGGCCATTCATTATTTTATGTGATTTTAATATAATTATAGCCAGGAACTTTCAAACCTCATCTCGTATTAGTGGTTTCCTGGTGCCACCAGCAGTGGCATGTTGATATTGCATTCTTCTGGGCAGCATCACTCATGATTAACCTAGGAGGTATAGCCAAGGCTAGAGAAAAAATAGTAGTGCAGAACTAATTACTCAGGGTAACTGAGGAATTTGGACTGAGTATTCAGTCTCAGACAGAGTATCTCAAAGATACAGATACATGACATGACTACAGTGATATCTTCATGTTCACTTAGGACTCTAAGGTGTGTGGTACTTCTGATGTTCAAAATTGTAACTTTCTCTAAATGTCTCCTGGGTTTTATAACTCCCAGACCTTAATGTTAACAAAATTATTCACATATTGAAACCCAAGTAACATACATAACTACTATTACTAAAAAAATCCTTAAAAGGTACAAAAAAGAGCAGATAATAGTCCATATCCAAGACTTAAAAAAACACAAACAAACAATATAGATTTTGTAAATCAATCAGTTTTGTCAGGAAGGGGAAATTACAAAACACGTAAAAAAAAAATCAAATCTATTTTTTTTGAACTAGTGTGGATACTGATGGAAGTAACAGAGAACCCAATTAAAAAAAAAAAAATTCAAATTTTGGCTAGGTCCAATCTATTTGATCTGTCAATGTGAACTCTTAGACTTCATTTTCCTTCACCATGCAGTGGCCTGGATGTTACTGAGAGTTTCCTATGTTATAAGACATGGAAGGTTTGTTGTATGAACTGAGCTGAAAATGATGTTCACAGAAAAAAAGGGTGAAAGGGATTATAAAGCACTGAAAGGAAAGAAAGCAGAAAGAAAAAAGCAAGGAACTGAGACATGAAGAGGGGATAAGTCTCTTTATGAAAGGAAAACAAGAAGAGGGGTAGACAAGCAGAAGAGAGTAAAGAACTGAATGAAAGCAGGATATGTTAAAGGATAAAGTTTATCTATCTAGATACAATCAGCAAACCTTTGATTTCTCTAGTCAACATGTAGACACGTGATGGCAGTGTAGACGATATGAATTATGACCCATCTTAAAGATTTTTTCTCTTATGACTGAAAAATAGCACAGGCTCCTTATGCTTAGAGGGATACTTTGGGAAATAATAGTTTATGTATACACTTGACAGGAAATTAAGATGAAAAAGTAGAAAAAAGCAGTGATAAATATCAGAAAAATAAATGAAAAAATGCATTTACATTTTACTCATTTTCTGCATTCAAAAACTTACAAGAGATATGATATTGCTGAATTATTTTTTCTCCTCCCCACCAAGAATCATAACTTTATGATAGTTATGTCTCTAGTGTAAGGGAGCAAGCCAGTTCCAATGACATTTATTTCGTTATTACATAAGTGGAATTTGATATTGGGAAAATAATGAATCTAAACTCCCTTTTCCACTAGAAGAGTACAGGGATCAAATCAGCTGATTTGGATTAGTCTATAGGGATTAGACTGCTCCTTCAGCACATGCAATTTTACAGTGTTAGCTATTTTCAGTACAGGACTTGAGCTAAATCTTTTTGCCATGGAGTTGCCAGCAGAAAATATCCTAAATTCACACTGCTGGGCATTTATTCCAAGATGTTCTTCTTGCTTTTACAATCAGTGGTGGTTATTTTTTTTTTTCCCCTCTGACTTGTATTACAGCGATGGCCTGTGGTGCTGTTAGTCACACCTGCAAAGCAGTGTAATTTACCACAAGAAAACTAAAGAACCCTTAGCAGGAGAGCTGGCACATGTACTACTATCCTGTCATTTTAGCAGCAGGGAATCCTAGTCATTTTTAGCTGACCCCTTACTTTCACATAAATCAATGTAATAAACTTAACTATTTTACCCTAGGCACAACCCAAGGCTTAAAATTATCACGACAATTTATTTAAAAATATAACTTTCTTATGTCAGTGTAGTGTAAGAATATTATCACTTTCTATTAAGAAATAATGGCACAATTAATAGGTTCATTAACCAGAAACAGACACACATTGTGGCTATAAAACAAACCTGACATTTCTGCATTGGTATAACTTCATTGCTATTTATCTTTCTGAATATAACTGCAATGTTGGGTAAAGATATAATGGCAAAGAAAATATATTTTATCTTAAAACCAGAAATTGTGTTATATTAAAAATAATATCAGGAAATATACATGGTACTGACATAAAAGACTCCATAAAACACCGAAGCAGGGAGTTTAATGTAAGGAAGGATTTTTTCCTGGACTCTAAGGCAGGCAGGATTGGGCCCATGCAGAAAAAGTTTTGCTATCTATCCTTCACAGATTTTTTGAGGAACAAACAAAATATCTCCTGCACTTTCCTAACATTAGGTTGATTAGGAATTCATCTTTTAATAAAACACCTTTGAAGACCAATTTGTGACTCTAGTAGCTGTGCAAAATACTTACTATAAAAAATAAAGTTTACTTCTACCTTTTCTATTCTGATCTTTGAACAAGCTAGATTTTTCTCAAACTAGTAAGTAGTCATTTTCTTTGTTCCTGCACATATGTAAACTGTTGAACCATTTACTTTAAGCTAATAGAACTTTTTTATATTTTAAATTTATTATACTTAAAAAGCTTTTGTAGAAAGATAGGATTCCATTTAAGTAGATACATTACCCTGTGCCTGAAATACATTCCAGCCAGAATATAATTCAGCAAGTTGATGACAATGCTGGCTCCAAAAGAAAGGAGGAGACCAGATTGGACAAGAATGAGCTAACAGATTGTGCAGCCCAATTCTGTCCCTTTGAGTGTGATATATTGTTTCAAGATGCTAAAACCCCATACTTTCTCAAAGCATATCTGTTGTGCTGGTTTTCCCATTTTCACAGAATCCTCATTATTAGTACTCCCTACTCTTTTCAAAGCACGTCAGACTCAGACCATATGCCACTGAATAATGCTTATCAATTGTCTAAAATGCCCAATAGAAGAAAGATGTGCCAAACAAAAGAATCATGAAAGTTATGAAGTCTTTTACAAAAATAATTACATATTTCACATCTGGTACAGATGTTAAGTGAAATAAAAACAACTCCTTGTTATAACTAAATGTTAATTTTTTATGACACACTTTTCTGTCGTAAAACCAACATCTTGTAGAAGGAAGTTGAACTTCTATAATGAGTGAAACACTTAGAAATCATTCTTGGGTATCTTCCTGACTTTTAAAGGCAGAAAAAAAAGTCAACTCTTCATTTTTAATGAAGAGTTGACTTATACTCCAGAACTCTTCCAAAAAAAAAAAGGATGCCTAAACCACCTCAAATAAGATTATTCAAGAAATGTCTTATTGTTTAAACAGTTGACATACATTATTAAAACATATACACTAAAAATCTTATCTGAAAGACAGCAATATACCTATTCATGACACAGACCAGATTCTTCTATTCCTGTTTTATAGCACAGCATTACCTCAGAATATGAACATGGAGATAAAAGGTTATTTTATTTAAAGGTTAGAGCAGGAAAAGTAATCTTTTGCCTTTCCAACAACATTTTTTTGGGTGTTGTGTTTTTCTTTTTTTTTTTTTTTTTTTTTTTTTCAATGCAAACCAGAACTGTATGGTAAAATTTAATTCACTTTCATGCATATGTCTTTGCATATTTCCACATAGCATATGAACACATACACAAATACATAATTAGCGCACACATGTTTATGCACTCACATCTCTAAAATCATAAAATCAGTACGGGCCTGATTAATTTTTTTGGAGTCAATCAGTGCCTTTCATTCAAGTGCCCTTGAATTCAGTGGACGCTGGCTATTGCCTGGTATGGATGCTATTGAATATTACAGTAGGTATGTTTGTGCTGAAGGATTTTGGTTATTTCTAGAGGTTTCCTAAAGAACAGTCTTAACAAGATGCAGATGGTAAAATGATGCACAAAGCAGAATGCAAAAATCATTGTGGTTAAAGTTAAAACTGTGTACATGGGTACATTTCTTCTCCATCTTTGCACTGTAAATATAAAAAACCAAAACAAAACAGAAAAAAAAATCCACATATCTGGTCAGGGAATAAATTTCTTAAAAAAACCCAACCCCAAATAAGAAAACACCCTGCTTGTTTGCTGGTGAGAATGGCATTCTAACTTCAAACAATAAACAACAAATACTACTTTGTACTTTTGTTTTAGGTTAAAAAAAAGCAGTAAAAACATTAGAGAAAAATAAATAAACTGAAAACTTGATTCTAATTAATTATGTTGTAAAAAGATTGCAACATCTGCTGCCACTACAGATGTAGATGCAATTTCTGAAAGAGGAGAACTTGTTACTCTTTAGTCAGCTCCTAATGTAGAACAGCCTGACTGATCTTATACAAGCTTACCATCACAGACTGGTGGCACTGTCTGTTTCCAAAAGGATAATCTGAGCTGTTGTCCCTTTTAACAAGTAATGGGTCACAAGCTTCAATGTGACAGTCCTGGCTGACAGCTCCAAGTTAGAATTTTGGCTGGAATGTGTATATTTAAAAATCATCTCATTATTGTACAAAAAAGCAGGGCGAGCATACAATTTGCTTTTTTCATCGGCACATGGGCATCAATGAACAATAAAAAGAAATTAAGAATTAATCTATAGGTGCAGTCTTTCAGATGCAATGCTTATTCACAGTTCTGTCATGATGCACCTGTGGCTTTGTAGCAAGGATGATCTTTACAAGTGATGTCAACTGAAGAGGCCTTGCAACAAGTGCAAATGGCAAGGAGTGCAGCTTCAGCTGCTTCTTCACTCTTTGGCAAAAAATAAATCCTGAGTTGGGACTGCAAATCCTAAGAGGGATGGAGAGCTCATTTTGGAACGTGTATGGACAACACACCTTACAGAAAAAGAAAAAAATAAACCACCTCTAAGGCCTAGGGTATTTTTTTTGGCAAACAGTGGCAGTCCTGCTTAAATCCTGAAGAATGTCTGCATGTGTTGTGATGCATAGCAATTGGCAAACGTGCGGATGAGCTTTGAAGAATCAGTTACAAATCTCACTAAGTAGGGTATTTCAACATCATTGGAGGCTTTCTTGCTCAGATTAAACTAGACATAAGGTATCTGAGTGGAGAGAATTTCTTAACAAAAAGCATGCACATAGCCTGAAACTTTGTTGGATAGAATCTATTAAATAGATCTAACTATTGTTGTGTAACAACCTGTCTAGTAGAACTGGAAAACTTACTTGTACTAGAAACATCAATTTTCATCAAGGACAGTTCAGTCTTATGAAGACTAACAGCTGTCTGAACTTTTCGAATAACTTTCAACTTTCTGAATACTGTAGGAACATGGGTATGAACAGGAAACTTACATCAGACATGAAATTCAAGGAAAGCATTCAGGAAGAACCATCTCCAAGACTGAATAGAGCTGCCTGTAAAATCTACTGAAAAGTAGATGGACGTAGAACAAAATTCCTTCTCGACTATAATTCAGTTGCACCTGTTAGACTGCTGACTCCTTTTTGATGGAAAGAATGTCTTGTATGGTTCCTCCATGATCCTGGTATGCTGTTGTCTACTTTGGTGGCAACAGTTGAAGGTTTGTTTCTGTACATCATTTATTCATACAAATCTGTACCCTAGAAGCTTCGTAAAAGTTCATGTACTTTGAAATATAACTGATTGAAATATTGTCTGAATTTGATACTTGGAGCTGGGTGGCAGAGATGGAGGTGGATTTGCCTGTTACTGTGAAGTGAAGCAGTCTGGAGTTGCTGAAAAGAGACTGCACCCTTCACATGCTGCAAATGAGAGTCTTGTTTGGCACTACCACTATAGGGAGCATCTCTACAGAGAAGACGAGGGAAGCTAAAATGATGGCATAGCTGATAAACAGGTAGCAAAGATCCAGTATTGGTCTCTCTCCCACTTCTATCCCTCCCCCTCAGAGCCTGAATCTCTCTGTTACTATCAGAGAAAACCTGCCATGCAGGGTAAGAGAGTAAAATCACCTTTCATTGCTGTTAAGGATCTGTGTCTACCTCAATTATCAGTCTTCTAGATGTTATTATGGATGGCATTGTTTACAGCATTTTAAGAAGTTGCGGTATGTATATATTATGCAGTATACCCACTGGGAAGCTAACATAAACATAGACTGTCATGTAGCAAAATCAGTTACACCATTAAAGAAAACTAACCAATGAGTTCTTAAAGGAATCTTATGTCAGCCAAAATTAATATCATATAAATAAGGCTGAATGAAGAGAAATTCCAAGGCCTGTTGTAAAGCTTGTAAACTTTGCATACACCCACCTATGAAAAATCTCTTGTATCTCAACATACTTCACAATTAACAATTGCAAACATTTTGAGAATGAAATAATCTATCTGTAAATTCCCCTACAGGAACATGGGTTGGCAAAAAACAAATGCGCAAAACTGACAGGCAACAGAAAATGTTGCTTAAAGGCATGAAAAATTTATTTCTTCTAACTGATCCATTCTTATTCCATATGGAATTGAGAAACATGAAATATTTGGGCAAGTATTTAAGACAGGCAATACCTCCCATAAAGTAGGGAATACCTCCTATAAAGTAAATATTCACTAGTTCTACTTTTAATACTCAAAAATGCCATAGCTGTATGGAGAGAATTTTGTCTATTTCACCTAGTCCAAGCCTGACTTTAATATAACTTGAAGTTAGAATTAAAAAAAAGACAAAACCAAACAACAAACCAACCCACCAATTATGGATAAAGAATTAAGCAGTACATATGCTGGGTATGTAGCACTATTGAGCTTTGTTCTTTGCTTCAATGTCAAATGAAACTCAGGCTAATCATGCTCATTTAAAACACAAAACTACAAACTGGTCCCACAATTACCTAAAGAAATATCCACTTGAAATGCTTCAAACAGAATTGTGTTCTGCATAATAGTGGTAAGATATAACAACTTAGGAATTAATCCTCAGTCTTTTACGTAATCAGAACTGAGTAACTTGGTAGGTATCTTGTGCTCCAAATATTCAGCTTATTAATTCAGATACAAATAATATGCAAATGTTATTAAACTAATAAATGCGAAGTCTGCTTGTCCTTGTTGGCTCCTCTTTCAAATCCTTCAGAGGTTTATTCTGAAAAATATGAAATTCAAAGACTCCTAATAGAAAACCCTTTTCCAGCAAGTGAAGAAGCTTCAGTTACAGTTCTTTTCAGGATGGTAGTGGCTCACAGGACATAAGGAAGCTATTCATATTAATGCAAGTCATTTAGGGGAAGCTGCATGTCACATATTCTAATTGTAGGTGAGATCACTACAGTAACCTAGCATAAGGTACTAGAGTACTCTACTAAGCAGTAATCATTTTGATATGAAATGTTCCTGTTATGCTCAAGAAAGCATTAAATAGAGGCTATACTGTTAGAAAATCAGATTCAAATTGAGACATGCTTTAGCAGTAGCAGTTTAGCAGCCAAGACATCCATTTTCTTTCTTATAATCCCTCCAAAAGAGGAAGGATACAGATGTGATGCTTTATCTCTGAAAAAAAAAGATAATCACACTTTATTTTTTTGTAAAGAACAAACAAAATCAAATAACCTCATCTAGAAAACTATACTTTTTGGCATGTAATTTTTGGTACACAAGTGAATAATTACTCAGACAACTGCTGAAATATTAATGTTCATACAATATTCATTCTGGATCTTGTATTTATGAATCCTTCATTTTGGGGTCTTTTGGCCCATTATTATCACAGAAATTCCTATGCAAAGGGTCCGCAACCATTAAAAAATCTAACTTCCAAAACCTGGGAAATCTGAAAATCAACCAAAGAAACTGTTTTGAAGCACATATATACTATAATCAAGACCATTAGTTAAGAAGGAAATAAATAATTCATTATTCAGAGCAGGTGCTGAACCAAGTGCAGTAAATAAAATCCAGTATACATTTTGAAGAATGAAGACGAAACAGAATATTAAATGGTTATTTCTTATTTGACCATCATTCATGGTTTGCAACAACTGAAAGGATTTTTTTGAGAAACAAGACAAGAAAATGTAACTAAAGATTGTATTGCCTGAGAAAGAATAAAAAATTAAATGTTTACTCCAGTATTGCTTAACATTTGAATATTTCGCAGTAATTTTTATGTTCTTAAAACAAATACATTAGCAGAAGCTTTTTTTCCTTGTTAACATTGATTTACATCATTGATATGCAAGGCTGAACCATTCCTAAACAGTTGGCTCTGCAATATGTATATATGTATGAATATAATGGACAGACGCATTATATATATATGTACATATATACACACAGAAATACATGCATATACATGACCATCTACACATACAGTTATCTTATGAGAGGGATGATTTTGTTCCTAAAACACTGAAAGGGATTTGGTTTAAATTCAAGCTCAGCATCTCTATGTCACGAATTTCCAGCTGTAAACTTTGGAGAACACTAGTCCTCTTTCTTTTATTCTTTGTCTTATCTTTGTATCAAAGACTTTTACCATGTGATATATGTTGTCTGGGACAAGGGAACTAGCATTAATAATAGATATGCAGGAAAAACAAAGATAAAAGAGACTGTGTTCTAAAGTTCAGCCTTTGCAAAGATGTTTATATAGTCTTAATGCTGACGCTAGTCTTAATACATATTGAAATTTAGCTTAATCATAGCTGTTTCAAGATCTATGCTCACATGACTCTTTTGTCTTAGATGTATTTTCTTTTCAAACAAAATATCAATAAAATAGAAGCAAACTACAAATAATGTAGGTAAAATGATTCTACCTCTCTTTCATCCATCTTCAACCATTGTTTGGGATCATCCTCGGTGGCTAGGAAAGCTATCAGATCTAAAGCAGTAAGCCTTGTCTGACGTCTGGATGATACAAAAATAAGAACAGGCTTGGCTGGAGAATGACTCCGAATCGCTGTTGAGGAAAGCAGAACTTGAGAATTAGGCCCTTTAATGACAAAAATTAGAGTTTCTCATTGCCTAGACAGCTTATATACCTCTGTGCAGATGATACACAGATACGTGTACTTCTGTGTTCTACCAGACAGATACAACTGAAGTGAGCATATGCCATCTCTGAATCAAATCAATATACGCTTAGTGGAGTCTGAGCTAGTTTTCTTGCTACTTCAGTGATCATTGTAAGCTAATTAACAGAATCAGTTGGGAAAAAAACCCCACCAAAACCCCACAAAACCTGGACAAGCTTTCTAGACTTAAAAGCTTGTGAATTTCTCTATCTTAGCATAAGTATGTTCTGTTTTTTCTACCTGTTGGGATATGTTAGTTTAGGCTATGTGCCATCAAGGTCCAAAACTTGCTTTCTGCCTGACTCAGAGTCCAGACTGCATAAACTCATGTCTGCCTGCAAAAGATCACTTCAATCCACCAAAATCAGAAAAGGTAAAAAAGGTAGAAAGTTATTTTTCAAGAAATACTGTGAAACTGGGCACTATGGTAGAAAAGAACTTTGTTCTCTTGTTTTTTAATTAGTTTGACATATTTAAACCAATTATGTTTCAGGACTTTTTAAAAACAGCTCAGTCCCTTTTCTTGCTCAGCCCATGGTCAAAAAGTTTCAGGTTGCAGTGAAATTTTTATAGCCTCAGGAATAAGTACTGCCATGAGATGCTAAAATAACCTTGACTATATCACGTCAAACAAGTGGTGAAAAAAGCCCTCAATAAATCATACATCTACAGATTTTTTAACATCAACAAGCACTAGAAATATAACAAGTGCACGTAGAGTTTCAAATACTCTCTCAATATCTCTTATAAATCCAACTGTGTGTTTTCTTATGTAATTCTCATTCTAGCAATTAAATTTTTGCATTGTTTATTTCTGAAAACTATTTCATACTATCCACTATCACATATTGTTCCCTGGGTATTGTGAACTACCCATGCTGGGTAGTTCATCAATACTACCCAGAATGTGCTCTTGCATATATACATACTATACAGTTGTGAAATTATTGAAATAGAATAATTTAAGTGTATTTATACCTTACAACTATATATGCCAATATATCTATATATTTTAAAAGCCCAGCATCTAATGGATTTTTGTTGCTTCAGGAACAGGTGTGGCAGAACAGCCCAAGACAGATTTATTGTTCATTAGTGTTTTTGTACAATGCTCTTGTGGAGGTGTAAATAATCTGGGCTGTCAAGATTGGTCTCTAGTCCACAATCAATACTTTGCTTCTGTCATAAGGCTAATTAAAGCAGCTAAAAAGTCACCCCACAAATGTCACCTCACAATCAACAGCAGTTCACATCACAAAATTTATTTTGGAGGTTATTTTTAATTGATATAATAAATATTCCTTATGTAACCAAAGCAAAACATGTTCAAATAAAATATGAGAGTTTTTCTTAAATCTATCCTGCTTGCCAGCTTTGTTAAGAATAAAAAATTGGAAACAGAAGCATATCTGGATGCACTACAAATTTTGAATTTTATGGTTATTGCTTTGAAACTAGAATCGTAGGAGGAGGTTAGTCTGAATTGCAACTTCTGTTCACAATTTTTTTAATGCTTACATACAGTGGTCCATATGAAAATACCTCAGCAGATTAATAATATGAATGGTTTTATTACTTTCTAAATTTCAAATATTTTTACACAAATGTTTCTTTATGGTGTCGAACACTAAGAGAAAACACATTTTATATCCCCCTCACTAGCACTAATTTTATTCTTCTGTTCTAAATACATTACATTCCTTCATTCTATGTCACATTTGTAGCACACTTTATGTTTCAGACAAATAGCTTTGGGCCATTAGCAGAGCAGATTCCCTCTATACATGCCAAGAGTACACACACACATGTTGTAAATATGCTGCAAATGAACTGTGTAAAGTGCTCAGTCTTTTTTTCTTTTACAGAGAGAAGGAAAGGTCTAGGAGCTTGTTGCTTACCCTGAAACGCAGGTTTGTTCATACTAGCCATGCGAGGACAGTAATGCTGCCCAGGGAAGCCCTGAATATGCACCTCCAGAGGAACAGGGCGTACTGACGGCCGGAAGTTGAACAGACCCATCTACAAGAAAACATTTTTTTTCAAGTTTAACCTTGAATTATCTTATAAATTGCTATTTTGTTTTTCTGCAGTGCAAACACATATCTATCTCCTGAAACATTTTTCATACCTGATTAATATTTAGCCAGTCAGCAAGGTCTCTGGCATTTGCTAAAGCAGTGGATAAACCAACTACTCTTACAGGCTTCTCTGTGTGAGATGAGATGAAGTTTGTTCGAGACACAATGACTTCCAATACTGGGCCTCTCTCATCCCCTAGTAAATGAAAAGCCCATTGAAAAATGGAGAAAAAGAAAAGGTTCATAAGTCAAAAAGTATATTATGTCATAAGTACCAGCATACTTCTTCAAATTTAGAAACAATCTCATTAAAACCAAGAAAACATGCTCACCTAACAGATGGATCTCATCTATGATAAGAATGGAAACTTTCTGAACATAGCTTCTGTTCTGCCAGCTTCTGCTAACACCATCCCACTTTTCTGGGGTAGTGACAATCAGGTCAGCTTGGGCAATAGCTCTCATATCAGGAGTCACATCTCCTGTCAACTCTACAACCCTGTAATCAAGAAAGATGGTGGCTTGCTTTACAAAGCTTTAGATATCTTAACGCTCAAATATTAACTCCTAAACAAAAACTCTTAAAAGAGAGAAGAAACAACATTAAACAAAAACTCTTAAAAGAGAGAAGAAACAACATTAAACAAAAACTCTTAAAAGAGAGAAGAAACAATATTAAACAAAGTAATTTTGTTTCTGGTTAAATACTTCTAGAAGAATTTTCAGAATTGTTTTAAGTAAATAAACCTGTGTGTTATCCTAACAAATACTATATAAATACCAAATAGAAAAGGGCAAATATGATTCCCAAACTTCCTATGGTTAATTTTTCAAAATGAAAATAATATAAGAATATTAGAATGATAATAATGTGAATCATAACATCCTGCCATCCTAGCTGCCATCCATCCCAGCTAGGATGAGACCTTACTATAAAGGTACTTGCTGTCTGCATAGATCTCTGGTTTGAATAATGAGGCTAGAATGCTAGAAAGCAGTGTATCTGCATTTATTGGTGAAGTTCCGTTAAAACTGGAGTAGGAATTATCCTAAGGTAATTTTTTTGTAAGATTAGCAAAGTTTTTCCAACTGCTTGCCTTATTACCCTTTCAATTTCTACTGACAGCATTTAAGATGATCCATCATTTTAGACAGAATGCAATGGATTTTGACATTTCTATGATGCATTCTACATCCAGTTAAACATTTAACAAAAATTCCTCAAAGTAATGTATATCATCTGTTCAAATTTTGAGTCACAAGTAATAAATTTCAAAAAGGAAATATTATCTGAAAATATTTTAAAATTATGAGGCAAATAATTTATCCTCACAGGCCATTAAAATAGAAAAAAAATCACAAATTAATAGGTCACCGATATAACAATAACAGGAATCTCACTGGTAATTTCATGTATACAGAGTAGCACTTCTACTGAAACCTGAGGTGTGCTTTGAGCTTTAGCTTGGCAAAAAGCTATATATAGGAAAGGAAAAGTCCCTAAATAATGCATCTTATGGATATAATATTTAACTCAAGAAAGTCTAATTTTGGAAATCACCAGCATGATGATTTTTATATGTCATAAAGTAATGGCTGACTTCCAACACTTGAGAAGATCTGCAAGAAACTGATGCTACGAAGGAATAAAACTATGTAATTTATATATGAAGAACCATATAGGAATATTACTTCATCATGCAAGCCGTTTGTGTTCCTTTTAGCAGATTTTTCTAAAAAAAGCTTATTTTGGATTGCAATTTCAATTTCCAAGGATACTGGAAAGAGAAATCTGAGCTTGATATTTATTATATGTGCAAGTAATGAGAATAAAAATAACTGGGCATTAAAGCGTATCCATTTTTAAGTTTTGATTTTGCTATCACTTCAGTGATTACTGATAGCATTTTTTTACAGTACTAGAAATTTGAAGGATAGTATACACTCAGAACCTATTCTGAAATATTCAAGAGTAGTCTGTAGATTTTATTCATGCTTAATGAATAAAATAATGTTCTTTTGCTTCTCATTTCTCTGATTAGGTAAGGAGAAACATACTTTTTACCAAGATTTTCTTCAATCCTAACTTTCCAGTCCTCAATTCTTTCACGAACGAGTGCTTTTAAGGGCGCAATATACACTGCCTGCAAAAGAAGTCAGAAAACAGAAGTTAAACAAGAGAGTACCTACAAAGAAAAATATTTAATACTTGTGAGATTTGAACATACTCATTCTCATACTCATTAAAATGATAAAGGTTTGAGTTCCTTAAATGACCTACAACAGAATTCTGTTTACAATAGATTTAATACTTGAAAACAATGTTTTGTTTCCTGTGCTATTAACAAACAAGAAAGAGAAAGAATAGTTTCTCAAAATGGAAGTATTTATCACAGCATTTAATAACACAACCTGCTTATATAAATAATGCCATTTTTTGACAGGACTATAAAATCTGCAAGCTAACATTCTAGAACAGAAATAATCAGAATTTCCAGCAAGCAATATCTTACCTGGTTTCTAGTTATGTCATTAAATTACTAACACATTACCAATTAAATTAAAAAGTGGATTATTTTAAGCAACATGTCACAATTCTTTCCTCAAAGAAGCTTGCTGTGCAGAGGGGAATACTCTGACATGTAGAAACAAGATTTATTTGCAGATTTATTCCAAATTAAATATTCAGAATTAATGAGAATATTCCAGTTAAATATTCTGAAGCTTTTGAACATGAAGAAATTGCCACATGAAGAATTCACACACATTCTTTAAAAACATACAGCCAGGTTTTCAGCTTTATTAAAATCTAAAAGATACAGTCCTTTGAGAACTGGCTATTTTGTAAGTCTAACAGATTAGCTGAAAATGTATGAGTGTCTTCCTTACCTCACTTGGACTCACAAATTACATGAAGATACTGAAATTTCAAAGATGAATAAAGGATTTATGTACATGATTTCTGTTAATTTCAAAAGCTATTCTTTGGTTAAATCTCACAGTCAGATATAAATATATTTTCAAAAGACTTTAAAGCTAAAATGTGGTTAACTAGGACAAAATGGCTAAGCCAAGATACAGATATGTATTCACTTTGAAATCAAACCCCCAAAACCTGAGTTGTTCAGCTTTTAGACAATTTAAGAAACAAAACACAGGGGCAAGCTGGAACAGAAAATTGGTTTGCAGTAATTGATTGCAACTTATTTGTTTAAATAAGACTGGGATAGCTGGATTCACATGGAGGGGAACTAATAGCTATAAAACAGTACTACTGCTAGTAGATGGAGATTAAAGCAGGAAATGTCAGTAAGTATAGAAAGGGAAATCCAGAATGCCTGTATGTCACTTTAGTTATACACTGATTAATATATAAAGTTAAAATAAAAGCATAATATATATAATGCAGTGCCATTTTGTATTCAGACAGGTATAAATTGGAGAAAAAAAAAATCAGATTGCCATAGTCTTTTTCTGGGCTTTTTTATTGCTGAAAACATGCCTACACAAAATAATTCTAGTAAATCTATTTTACAAACCTTTGATGTGGGATACTTGTTAAAAACTCTGAAGATGGCTAATTCAGCTGCAACAGTTTTTCCAGAACCTGTAGGAGCTCCAAGAAGAACATTACAGTCTGTGTGATAAAGTGTATGAAATATCTGGGTCTGGATAGGGTTGAAGTGTGTGAATTTGTACAGGGCTTCATATTCCCGATGTCCCAAGGCTGTGATAGGCAAAGGCTGAAGATCTAGAAGCTCTAAAACCACAAAATAATCATAAGTGTATGGCAACAGATGCCATAACATAACATAGTTTATTATGAAGATACAGATATTAAACAATAATTTAGTGGAAAACAAGTTACATAGGAAATTGTTTTACTTAATATCTCATGTGACACAAAGTCTGCATTTGGGTCATTGTTAACTTTGATGAGGAATAACAAAAAGTTGATTTTGTAACTCTGAGGTATTTTTGCAAGTACTGTTAGTATTCTGATAGCTGTGAAGCAGCCATTTGCATAAATTAATATTTTCTTTAAAGCTGTTTCCTTTTTACCCAGTTGTAGTAAGTTCTAAACTCATTGTATTAGATTATATGTATGTCCAGCTTCTTATGCTAACAGAACATGGAGTTGAAGGACAGCATAGTGTGTATATTTCAGTTTCAAGGAAAAAAATCTATTTAAGAAGGAAGGATTCTTTGGAGTTTCTAAGTTGATGGAGTAATACAAATCAGATGAGTACAACTAAATCTTGCATTTAATCCTTTAAACATGTAATTAAATACACAAGCTTATTAAATAAACTAACAACTTTTCAAGATATGATTCTTCATATATCTTGAGGGCATCTGCTATCCAAACAATTAGAGATTGTGGAATTTGGAAGATGATATATATAACCAGATTGGATTTGGAATCCTACCAAATTAAGGAAACTGCAGTGATTCTGCTATGCAGATGCTTGCTTTGAAGTTTGGATTTCTTTATTTTTTTTTCTTTTGTGGCTGGAGGTCTCATTGTCTTTTCAGGGTGCTTCACATTAAGGTATGATATGGGAGTCATAAAATCTACTGAGGCAATGATGCCTAATATTCTTCACATGCTTTCCACTGATACCTTATGGCTGTTTAATCATTCCCACTGAAACTGTGATTTCTTGGGCTCTGACGAGGAGAAAGAAGGTTTTTTGCCTAGCAGGGCCTCTATGTACTTCATTGTTGAGTGGGAACCAGATGGGAATTGAAATCAATTACCATAAATCCTGGAGGCTCCATAACTGGTGATGTGTAAATATCTTTCTGTTTCTTCTGAATAGTAGTCAGTGATCAGTCAATTAGATAAAAAGGTTACATATGCTTTTTCAGACAGCGTAGGTACAGTATAACAATAGCTAAACACTTCACAAACACATGTGAATTTATGCATGCCAAAGGACAACACCGTATAAGAACTGAATATTTCTGAAGGCACTCACTTCACAGACAGCTAGATGAGCCAAATGTAATTACAGTGGAAAGGTTTTACAATGACATCAGGCACAATGAATGTATAACGCAATTTATGTATCCAGAAAAAAAAGAAGCAAAACACAAACATATGCTTCTGTGCCAAGTGTTAAAAAAGGAGGAGGAGGGGAAGTCCATGACTTGATCAGCAGTGCTGAATTGAAATGTGATGTTCGGTACTGTAACAGTGCTTGCTATGATGAATTAATTTTAGTAAAATAGTGAAAGGTCTCAAATTCTCAAAATTTTAACTGTTTTTTCTTTTCTGAATGCAGTTTTTAACCCAACCATCTCTCTAAGATTATTTTTAACCAGTCCAGAAAAAACGTAATACTTACAAGCACTAAGATAAGACATACTATAACAGAGATTTGCTAAATTGTATATGACAGTTTCAAATTTCCTAAGTTTTATAGAGAACCTGGAGTAATTAGAAGACTGGCATTATGTTGAGATGAAATGAGTAGCTATTTGTTCACGAATTTAAAATTTTAGAGCGCCTTAAATGTAGCGAAGAAATGGTTTCAATAATACAAATGTATCACAAAGTGAGATTTCATATACTTTTCTATGATGAAGCAGAAGTCAAAGAGATTTATTGCACTATATGAGGAAAATCAGTATGAACAAGATGAATTAAAACGATCAAATTTGAAGTTACCTGTGTGTGGAGGATGTCTCTCTGGAAGAATCAAATGTTGAAAATTTATAATGCATACAGCCTCTGCTCCTAACCATCTATCAGACACAGCTCGAATGTAATATTGAGAAGGAAGAGGTTCAAAAATTGGGATTGTGAACACCAGCAGTTGAGGTTCTTTAGTAATGACCTAATGCAAATGTGTAGAGAATAAGTATTGCACAGACAAATCAGTAACTTGAAAAATCATGGTTTACATCACTTCCATAAAAATTACCAACACAAAGCAATAAAGTATTTGAGCAACTCCATGTGCAAAATATTCACACCTTTCTAACAGATTTCACAACTAGGAATGTATTTCATTTCCACGGACTTCAAAAGATAAAAATAAGGCTGGCTCTTAATCTTTTTCTTTAACAGACAAAATTATTACAGTCTTCCTTTTTTTCACCTGGAATTAACTGTCCCATCAAAGGACGAGGAGGGGACATCTGAGATTAGAAAGCATCTTTGTGGAACTCCAAGCTTATCAGGCACATCCGAAACTGAAAGCTGTGCTACTGATTTGAAAATCTGCTTAGGTCAAAATACTGTTCGGCCTTACAGATATGTATCTCACTAACTTTATTTTTGTCTTGCTATGAGAATCTGAATAAAGTTCATCACCTGTTTTTTCTGAACGATGAAGTATTCTGAATGGTAAATGTGATCATTAGTAGGGTCTTCCACCCAAATCCACCAGGGCTCTCCAACAGTGCCGTGTACCTTTTAAGAGTAGAAAAGATAGCTTGTTACAGCTATAGTGAGGTTCTCTAGATTAGCTGGGTGTATGAGATATATTTCTAAATGATGGAGGGTTACAAAGGAATACAGAAGGTAAGAGCAATGTAATATTTCTGATTAGATCAGGATGCTTAAAGATTATGTTTCAGTAAGAGTTTGCTTAAGGTGTGCATAATAGAAATGGACATGACACAAATGCAACAAAAGCTAGTGCCTGTTTATAAACAGACTGAACTTCCAGGGTTTCCCCATAGCTCCTAAAAGAGAACTCCTCCTTTCTATCTTTTTCTTTCTTATATTTCTTTCCTTGGATTCAGTATAGAGGATTTTCGTTTGCCATTCAATGCTCATTTTCCAGTCAAAACATCTCAGGAAAAATTGGATGTTGAATTGTGATATTTCTCTCTTCCTCTCTCTCATCCCCTCTCCAACAGAAAGATACAGTAAGTGGATTCAGAAGGCTGTAAATCCAGTCATTGCTACAGGTGAAATGAGAAGGAGATAAATAGAGCTGTCTCTTGATGTTTCCCATGCCATCTGGCAACACTTTATCTCATCCTAGATTTTTGTTTGCATTGTTGTGTACCTTATTGTGCAATGTCAGCCACAAATCATAGCTAGGTGGGATGGTCAGTTAAGAATTTTTGTTTCTTTGTTGGAATAAATGACTTGTGCCAACGTACAAACATTTTACTGACTATCTAGGAAAACTGCATAGTAAAGGCGTATGGAAGACATACTATTAAATGAACATATATTTCTGATGCTTCTGATTAGAACTGTGCTAAGGTACAAAACCAGCATGATGATCAAAAAAGAGTTTGAATTATTCCTAAACGCTACTTAATAAAACCCAAAGTATGTAGTTGCTTCTAATGGTAATTTTAATGCTATAGAAATCTGGTATTGATTCACAGCACACACATTATTTTCAGCACAATTCATTATTGTGTATGCTGGAAAACAGTCTGTACTGGCTTTTGAAGACAAAAATATGAACTAAGAACAGAACTAAGGTGCTTTTGCTTCTTTTTTTAATACAGTTGTACAATAGATAAGCAGATGGACAGTAAAGACACTGTCATTTATTTTCATTACATTTGGATTTCACTAGCAGCTTCACTAGGAAGTGAAGGAGTGAAACTGAAAGGACACAGGTCACTGTAGGTGGCATTATGAAAAATTACAGTGAGACTATTACTTCATCAGTGTTTAGGAGAATTTAAGAGAGGAAAGAAGAAATAAGGAAGGTGATAGATTTGAAAGCTCAGAGATTTTATTATCAACTCTAACAGTATCTTCGTTTTGGACAGTCCTGTGACAAAGCAGTATGAGGAAAGAAGCGTGGGAACAGCCAATGCAACATGCTTTCCAGTAATGATTCTCTAGAACTCTGGAGAGCTCTTAATAATTGACACATACCTGTATTTTGGACAACCCTTGTTCTAAAACTGTGTGTCTAATTAATACTAGTTGCACTGTTCTATTTCCATTTCTGCTGGGCTCCAGGCTGCAATACTTACTTGCTCTGCCTGGGTATGTTTATAGTCCTCTGCCTATAATATAATGAGAATTTTCCACTGGGATATGGCTCACACTCTTGTACTGAACTAAAGGGCTCCAAACACTGAAAAGTGCAGTGATTAAAGATCAAAACGATACTGTATCTCATGACTACCAAACATATCTTTTTTCTTTTGTAAAGGCAAGTGCAAAATCTGTGATAAGATTGCTCTGAATTAAGTATTCAGGTAAAGAAAGAGTCTTAAACTGCTGAAATGTTAGTCAAGTGAGGTATTCCAGTTAAGTACAGTATTTACATTTTTAATATTCTGAATTTGACTACTCCCATTCTTTTAATGGAATTTTTGCCAGCTTCTTTTTGTACCAATTACAGCTATACCTGTAAGTTCCTATAGCCTTCTGTGGTCTTCCGAAAAGCTTGCTGAAGTACCGTGTAATGATACAGAAACAGTTTTGGAGTGTCAATGGTTGAATTTAAAAGAAAGATATAAATTTTTAGAGACTATTAAAATTTAACAGCTTTTTAAAAATTTATTTACTGTTATAAAAGATTATTTTACTGAAGAAGCAATAAAATCAACAGCTACCTCACAAAAATAAAAGGAAGAACAAAGTTTTCCAAGTTTTGATGGGTACCAATACATAAATTCACACAAAACCAGCTCCATGAGTTGAACTGAAAAAACAATCATAATATTTCCAAGCAATCACTAGGAAAGCTCTGCCAAGGGGTCATAGCAAAAAATCGATAGCCGAAGTTCTGCTAAAACTAGAAGTTCAGAATCAAACTAAGAGATTATAATTCTGTATGCATCCCTTTTTAATTTGTAAAAATACAGAAGAACCTAGATTGCATAGAAAAATGTAAAAATGGA
Organism: Psittacula echo; assembly: GCF_963264785.1. NCBI lineage: Eukaryota > Metazoa > Chordata > Aves > Psittaciformes > Psittacidae > Psittacula > Psittacula echo. The sequence continues at coordinate 64,473,126 of NC_137738.1, read as the reverse complement.
TCAAGATATTACTTTGTATTAAGATACAGCTTAATATGAAGAACAGTTATGAGGGTTTTTTTTGGTCTTTAATAGATTACAGGTAAAATGGATGAAAGTTTGAGTAATAAACATTTGTTTCAATCCTAAAAAGTAATGCTTGCTTGCCTTCCAAAGTATTGCACATAAATAAGACAGCAAAATATAATTTATGTTATAATTCATGTTAGGATTTCATTCAAATATTTCTGTAATAAATCCAGGTAGCAAACAAAATCTAAGATCATTAATCTCCTATTCATAAGCTAATGTCCAAAGGAAAAGAAAAAGCCTTTAGGCGGGGAAAATAAATTTTAAAATAATCTAAATGTTTGTGGAATAAAATTCTAATTTACTTGTGATTAAGGTAAACTTGCAATCTAAGGGATTTAAAAATTATTTTGTAATAAAAGAACAGATATTTAATAGTTGCCTTTTAGAATAATTTGTCTTAAGTGCAAACATGAGAATGTAAAAAGAAAAATATGATTGCCCATTGAGGTATCCTTGCCTTTTTTCTGCAGAAAGTTTCAGAAGTAACAGTAACAATACAATGCCCCCATGTGGACATTTGTATTTAATTTAGATTTATCTTGAATCTATTTGTAATGAACAGTTTCTGAATCAAAGGGTGTGGGTATATCTAAATGTGCAACTAGTACAATTCCTTGTGTACAAATTTGCACCATAAAATATAGATGAATATAGTTCCAAACATATCACAGTTTTTCTGTTCATATGAGTCCCAACAGAATAAAAAGGCACTGATATTGTGAATGTACATTTGTAAAGCCATGAAGAGGAGCAGAACTTGGCGTACATGAACTGCACTTCAAGGCTTTATTTTCTGTGTTTGACATTCATTCATAGTTCAGACAGCCATCTGTGTCTCCCTTTTTCTTGCTGCTCCTTTTTGGGCATATAACTCAAATCTATATATGACTACTATTAATATTCAATATAAGAACTTGCTTCAACATGTTATAAACAGCATAAATCAGTAACAACTAGTGGAAGTAAAGAGAATATCTTTGGTTGCTGCCTTCTACATAAGTCCTTAAAGACATTCCGATGCTGTTACTGAATTTGTTTTTTAACTAAAATATTTTATTTTTTTTTTAAATCCAAACAGCTATGGACTCCCTGTGATCATTTTCTTTACTGAATCTGAATTAATGCTTCCAGTCCTCCCTCCATCTCCCTTTTTATACCTGATCATTCCATGTGAAGTCAGGAGTGATGTTCAGCCGAACTCGGAGGACTGTGCGGGTTATTGGCTGAATCGTTGCTTCCATTATGATGGAGGGGATTTGATGGACACACTGTTTTACCTTTAAACCAATCTTCACATGATGCAGCATATGACCTGCCAAGAAAACATCAGATGTAACAAATTTGCATTTACAGGAAAAATAATACAACTCTTACTTTCAAATAGGCCTTTAGAGAGAAGTATTATTGCTTGTTTTGCTTTTATATGCATAAATGTCTGACTGTCTTGACCTGGCATGTCTGAATATTTTGTAATACTTAACTTGAATTAGCAATTTATAGCTTAGAAAAATCAGTATTAACCCCACTGTTGGCTATAACTAAGGGGTTAAAATAACTATTAAGAATTCACACTGAAAACATATAATGTCAAGCTAGTTCCGTTTCCTTTACTGGCTTTTTGACCAAGCTCTTACCAAACCATGTAGTACTTTTTAAAGCATGAATGCTGACCTTTTACTTAATGATGGGCACACATCTGAACTTCTACAATTCCTGTGTACTGATTCAAAGCAGACAGAACACTTTTCATAAAACTGAAGAAAGGTAAATCAATCAAAAATGCACACAACTAGTAAACATCTCACAGCAGCTGTATCTTTCAGGACACACCAGTGTGTAACTGAGACAAAGGGAAAACTAAATGCTGCAATGGATTTTATTTCTATCACAGTCATGGTAACTAAGGCAATAAAATAATTATATTCATAAAAAAAAATTTCCTACTTGTATTTTACAGATGAAACCTCTGTTCCCTTGCTCTTCATTTTAACTATAAAACATACTATGTAGCAGTGATTTCTTTTTTTTTCCTGAAAAATACTGCAACTTCTAGCTTATTTAGGGAAAGAAGGTGATTTATCACATTTTCGCTGAAATTCCTTATATAATTATGTGGAGCATATTTTAGATTTTAATTGTAATGATCATAGGTACTAATTTTTAAAAGCTACCTTACAAATGGCTAATGACACTTTCTGATGTTGTGTCATGATGTGTTGTGATGTGCCCTGTGCACACTTTTCCACGGGAAGAAATCCCATTTTGTATCCCATTTGTATTACGTGCAAAGTGAAAAGGTGATACAAACCTTTTCTTGTATTGCGCAAAATTTAGGGGCATAACATCTCACAATTGTTAGAGGGTTTTTTTATATTGTTTCTAACCTCTCTTTGTTTCTCCTTGTTTAATACACTGGCAGATTTTGCTCCACACAGGTGTTAATCTATACTCTGAAGTAATGAATGATGACCTTGCTTAAGAAGCAAATCCCTAATGCAAATGTTTTAACACATATTTAATCAGTTTATTTTGCAGTTGGTGAAGTAAATGCACTTCCAGGAAGTGGCTAATTAAACCCCAAAACTATTCTATTGTTACAACTTGGTGATACACGCAGTATTATAGCATACTTGCACAGGGACTGGCTTTTGCAATTAGAGGTTAAACCTCAGAAACTCTGTTAACTAAAAGTAGATGACAAATACTCAATCTAGGCAAGTAGGCTTTTTCATGCCAAAAATCACCTTCTGTATCACAATGTGTGATGTGAACTGTGCTTGTACAGGACAATACAGAGGTTTTGTATGCTTACCTGCTAGGGGAAAATAAGGCTCCTCCAAGCTTTTAGTAAATATTATAAAACTCTCTCTCTTCCCCCAACCCCCTTTTTATTTTTTTTAACTAGTCATACTATTAAAAACTATCAATGGCATTTAAGAAATATTAAAACCTTCTCAAGAAAAGGTGACAATTTGAGAAAATAGTATGTTTAACAGAAGAAGAATAAATTTTGCTTATCCCACAACTGTCATCTGTATTCTGAAAAACCAGGACCGTGTCAGATGACACAGTGATTTCTTGGCTTGCTGGAAGCTCCAGGGTTACATTCCAAGTGTCTAGATTAGTGTGGTACACTGGAATCCAGGATCAGTGCACACAAAATAGTCTTCATTCACGGGGAGAGCTCGCACTCATCTGATGCTTTAATTCTCCCTAAACCATGGACTGAGTTAGCTAGCCAGCTCCTGTCTTTTTTATTCTATCTCCAAGGTCACAATAACATTTAAAAAGGAGGAAATGCTGAGACTGAAACTAGTTATATGGAGTCAGACAACAAGGCAGCACCTGGAAGCTATGCCTTTTCTCATTTGAACATGGCTTTGAATTCAAACAAAAATAAGGTTGTCAGGCAAGCACCTTCTTCACACCCTTGTATCAGAAAGAGAGGCCAGACAGGAAGAAGTATGTCATGTAACAGTATTTCACACAAATGCACATATCAGCTTGTTTTGATGTTTATAAGGCTGAAGAACATAAAATGTCATTACATACAGTCAGCAATGACATATTTTCACAGTCAAATACTCTCATCTACTTTCAAACTACATTAACATAAAACTAAACTAGACATTTTATAGACATATATTGATATATTTCCATCTTGTCAATACTAGCTTCCACTATGTTTAAGGAAGCAAAACTGATTTTGTATCTTAATTCTTGCTTTTCCAGGGATAAGCATGGGGAGAAAGAAGCATAAAAAAAGAAATAAAACCCCAAAGTAATACAATTAATCAAAAAGAATATTAAGTATTAAAAAGACTGCATAAGTACACAAGAACAAATCTGAATAAAAAGTGCTATAATGCTTTTGAAGAGAAAAGCATGATAATGCTAGCTTTTCAAATCCAATGTTACATTTTTAATACATTTAAAATTATAAAATTATTATTATACTGCACAGCTAAAAATTTTCTCATGATATTTCAGCTTAACTTATAAAACAAAAAGCCTCTAATTCTACGAAGTTTTCCATATTTATCCAGCTTTTTCCAACCTAAATTGGGCATGTAACAAAGCTGCCTAAATTAGAAAAATCTTTTGTCAAATGAGAGAATTGTCAAGTCAGAGGTCATAATTTCTAAAAAAAGTGACTATGAATTGTATTTTTAGGCAAAAACCAGATTTTTAAAAAATGGCAGTTTGCTTCTCAACAACTTTGTGATAACAGGTGCAAAGAAAGTCCAAATAAGAAAAAAAATACACTAATATAGGAAAAAGAAACATATTACCAGCAATATATATTTTTTTTTTAACTTCAACCAGCTGGTGGACAGTTTATGCACAACAGTTTATACACACGTACTAGAAATTGTCATTATGTGTATCAGTGGCCTTGTGGATTTTCTCATTATTGAAGTGTCAAATCCTTTAAAAAATTCCATTAAGGTTTTGCTGCAATGACACCAGTGACAATGAATTCTTCATGTTCAATGAAAATTAATGCAGTGTTTCAGAAGCAGACCATTTACTGATAGTATTCCAGGACATAATAATCTTCTTTTATTCTTTTTCATGTTAATAGTATTTCAATAAAAAAAATGGCCATATTTTGCCAATTAGTAAAAATAAACAGATGCCTTTTATAGTAGTGCATTATATTATATGAGCAAGAAAGGAAGCACAGGTCAACATAAATATGTATACATACACATATATGTAAATACATATCAACATACATTTCTATTTGGTATGTGTTCTGGAGTTGCCAGGACATGGGCTATTCTTACCCTCAAAGTTGTGCTATATTACAGGTTGTGGAGACTGAATAAACCCTCTTTATTGGTTAGAGCATAATACAATATTAATGTCCCTACATGGCTTCCAGGCCACAGTGGGTATATTAATGCATGGCTCAGACTTAGTTCTAACTTGCCCATTGATTACTAATAGTTTAAACAGATCAGCATTGGTGATTTCTCACCTATTTCATCTTTCCTCATGTCCTTCATCTTGTCTATAGTGAGATTCTTCTCTTCCAACTTTGAAAGGACTGATGGTGGTAACACTGAGAACTGTCTCAAAGGGCTAACCCAGCCCCACAGCCGCTTGTCAATGACTTTGCTGAGATTCAGTAGTCGATATGTCATTGCAGGCCAACGTTTCCTAAGGGCAATCTCAAAAAGAGCTCGAACAATACGAGCTGCATTCTGGAGAGTGAAAAAAAAAAAGCAAAAATGTTGTAATTCTCTCAAGTATTCTTTGTAAAATGAAAAGGATCCCATAGACTCATCTTTGACAAACCATAACAACAGATTTTTCTTTTCAAACTTATTTCAAACATTCTTGAAAACTACTTTTTCCATCACTGTCTAGTGGCAGAACTACCTCACACTTGCCTACAGAAATTATGAAAAGAAACATGTGCAACTCATTAATGTAGTGGCAAGTCTGACACAGAATTTCTAGTTGTGCTAACATTAGGGAGTTCTAAATTTATTGTGTCTTAATCACTTCTGAAAGAAATTCACCTACTGTACTTAATATCTTCCTCCTCTGCCTGCACATAATATACACCTGCAAACTCAGTTTCTATGAATTTGAAGTTTTAATTTTTTACTTCAGTTGTACTTCCATAATAGCATCCCATTTCACACTGAATTTCATGACATTTGCACAGAAGTTTTACAGTTGTGACTTTTTTTTTTTTTTTTTTTATTGCTACCATCTTCTGAGACTATTGTATAACCAACCCGTACAAATCTGCTTTGGACTTGGAAAATTAATTATTAACATAAGCTTGAAGGAGGTCAGTCTTATCCTGAAAACATAAATTATGATATTACTTTCATAAACTTATCAAACTGTATTATGAAGTTGTTTTTTTTTTTTTTTTTTTTTTTTTTTCCCCTACTCTGGATTAACAATTCTGCTCTTGATTCATTGAATAGAATACAACCATTCTCTGCTGGCTCTGCAATGCCAAAAGAAATAAAAAATAGAAAATTATTTGGTCATGATAGGAAGCATATGTTACTGAAGAAGCACATTTCTTTTACTTAGAAAGAACGACTGATTTTCTTAATAGTCACTATCCAATTAAAAATACTCCCAATTTGTAGCACTGGTTCCACATGTAGAGTGAAGATCTGAGAAGATGACCATGTTGCCTCACTAAAAATGCTATAATTGAGACAGACAAATAAAAGCAATTGTCTTGAAAGCAAAGATTAAAAGAATCATACTCAAAATGATCTTGCTGTGCAAGAGCCACAATTTTTATGATGTGCATAATGATTTCCGAATTTTCTCATTTATACTCATACATGCTATGAAATGTAAACACTTCTGAAGAAGGTAATGTTATTATGAAAATCTTCCTGAAGAATACATATACTTTTAAATACTTAACTTTCATCTTTAGCACCAACTAAATGCAATTGTACAATCAATTATTTCCAAAATGGTTTTCTAAGGATGAGACAAAAATGATTCAATGCAAGATGTTGCTGACTGAGAAAAAAAAAAGAGACAAAGAATGGGCCAAAATGTAAAACCTTATAATCTATTTTATACATTCATTACTGCTGCACATCTGGGATTCTCTATGAGCATTTTGTCTCTTCGAGTTCTTCTGGATCCAGGATTCTAAACCTTCAGGCAACACCCCTTTCTTTCTAAGATGGGCTGTAGCTGTGCAAGCAAGCAATTCTGTGTTACAGACTTGCAGTTCTCTTATTATTCTGTGTAATAACTAAACATGCTGTATAAATATCATCCATTCAGGTGTCAATTCAAACTGACAAACAAATATATAGACCAATATTTTTGCATGATTTTTGCAAATCGTAGTTTTGCTTGAGTACGTCCAGCAATAAAATTGTAATAGCACACATTTCTTATGTAAACTAAGGTATGTGTATAAGACATAGCTTATGGTTTGCAGAATGAAGCATACAAGTACACAAACCATAGAAACAGATTGCAACAGCTTTCCAGATTTAGAAGTAATCCTAGTAAATTAAGAATAAAATGTCTGTGCAAACACAGTTAGAACTACTACTACAAAAAGACTACAGGGGTAATATGAACAAAAAGGACATTCATAATCAGAAAAGAATTAAGCAGTCTCCCAAGATAGGCTTTTGGAAAACTTTTCTACTTAAATATTATGCCACACATGCACACACACACACAACTAGGATTTTCAAATCAATTTGCATAAAAATATTTAAAAAAATTGCAGATCAAGGCCTCCTACTTACATAACTGCAAACAACTGGGAGAATGAAAACAGCAGAAGACAGCAACAGATATGTAAAATCCCTATTTTTACCTGTGCAACATATGCAGAATCCGAAATAAGAGAGAAGCTGTCCATCTCCCCTCTGCTAATATATGTTTGAAGGAGGATATTAATTTTTCCATAATTGTTTTCCACACCTCCTGGAGCAGGAAGTTCACAGAAATCATTCAGTAAGGTATCCAGCTCTTCTATTTCTTCTTCTCTTACCTAAAACACAATTATAGATAATGAAGAGGCTGGAGCAATTTGATAAGAATTTTTACACTGAAATCAAATTTTTTCTTATAACATAGTTACATTATTTTCAAATGGAGTCTCTAGTTTTAAAGAAAAAAAAAAAGAAGAAAAAAAAGCAGCAAACCCACATCTTCCACAATGTAGGTAATAGACCATAATTGAAACTATCTTAATAGTGACACAATTACATTTTATTATTCATCACTATCTATTAAGGTTGCCATTGACATACAAAAATTTGATATGCCACCAAAATTGAATCTTCTGACCCTACCATCCTTCATCTGATGAGATTTTATTTTTTATTTGACCAGAGTAAAACCTCTGTCCATCTGGATTAGGGCAGTCTTGAATTAACATTAAATGTACTCATTATAGTTACATAGTTTGCATGTGGCATAATACATTTTTAACTCAAAACTGTGAAGTAGTATGATTCCTGATATTAAAATTTTCACTGTTAATAAGATTAAGTTTTAATATGAGTAAAGAAATATTAATATCTATGGTTTGAATAATGCATAACATTTCACATTCTAACTGATGACCCTTACATGGCAAAACCAGCATAAATCTACATATTCTTTGATTTACTGATAGTCTGTTAGTGTAAAACTTATTTAAAGAGGGTAAATGTTTGGTCCCTGCAGGGAACCAGCTAAAAGTAATTTTCATTTGGACCTGACTACCTGACATATAAAATACCCTAAGACAACTGGGATAAAATTCCCAACTATCCAGCCAATAGTCCTGTAGGAAACAAAAAAATGAAGGACACAACCATCACAGATGACTGCAGTGTCAGGGGAATAGTATGCTCTGCGTACAACAGCATTTCTGATAATTTTTTCTGCTCTTGCATTAGACAGCGAAGGTCAAATCCAGATCTGTATTTCAGCTACTGGTGACTTACCTATCTTATAATACAGAATGTTTAAAGGCATTATGAAGACATGATTCATATTAAACAAAAGTCACAATTTGCATCACACAGTGGGATAAATTCTGAGTTATTCTTGTGAAAATCAGTTACTGATTTTAACATTTAGAGCCGCACAGCAAATTAATCACAAGAAACTGGAAATGATGGTGCATTGATGCCACACTATACAAATCTGAGAAAATCATGCAAAATTAGAAAAACTATACTTTAGTTCAGAAGCATTACTACTAACTTTACTACAAATATAAAAACATATCACATCATATTTTCCATATGTTTTCCTTTTAAATATTCTATTATGCTAAATTTAGAATTAGTAAAGCAGTATCACTATCATAAAAAATCCTTTCTAGCTTGGAAAACGTTGCATGTATCAACGTTTGTGTGTAAAACCTCACTGCTTATTATCTTCTATAATGGAAAAGATTACAGCAAAATAGAATTTCTCCATTAGATAAAGAGATGGTAATACTCATACAATGTGTGCAAATATGTAAATATGTAGATGGTGTGGGATTCACACAGCCAGTTTGCAGAGCCAGGTGAATGAGAGCCAACTCTGATCTGAAAGTTGTGTAATTGTCATAAAATGGCAATGAGCCCAAGCTAATAAACCCTGCAGAGTCTGGCTTGCACCTTCATGATACAGAAGCATGGGCAAACAAGCACATGCCAGCTTGCAATGAATTGTCTTGAGTCCTACCCACACAGGAGGCAAAAAGGAGGTTGGAATTGAACTGAGTATGACAGTACAGTAATCTAGCCTGCACAAAAAAATCTGTTACAACAACTTTCTAGATTTCAAATTTGAAAATAACTTATCAGATTTTATCATTCTGCTAATTGAATATTGTTCCCTACATGAAGTATATCACAGAGTTAACTTCAGTGAGTTCTGCCTCATTTCTGATAAAGCAAATTGTTCATGGAGACATGTAATAAAGGTTTAAACTTCAAACAGAAAAACTTTCTCATCCCTGGGTGCACCACTACAATGGACGCTTATCTTCACCTGTTAACAATTGAGGAGCGGAAAAGTTCTTAAAAGCATTTAAAAGGAATTTTCAGAAATCCATAACTAGTTATTAAATGTGCACTACAGTTCAAGCTGAACATATAAATTTGAGTGACAGCATATATAGTTCTTGGCAATTATGCACACTTAGAAAACATTTTATTATGGTGCTTATTATTTAACAAAACTTGGGTCTGTAGACACTATGGAGTGAGTACTACAGAAGAGTCTAGTTTTAAGACATTCTTTGTATGAAAAGATACAAATTTACCTTTATCTGTTCAAATTCTTCAGCTTTTGATACTATAGCAAGAATATCACCTTCTGTTTTATGAGCATCAAACAATTCATTAAAAGTCTGTTAAAAACAAAATGAATTGATTTAACACAGAAAATAAAAATACACATACAGCACAAAAGAAAGAAACATTAACCAAGATTTCAAAAGGCATATAAGGTTAAAATGTAAGTTATTTGAAGACCAGAGTGATACAATTTAAACAGCAACAATTTCTAGAATGACTTCTTAGCACTTTCAGAAAAACAGTGCCTTTATACTCAGGCAACCCAAACTCGAGAGACATGCAGTCTATGGCCATTTCAAAAAAAAATCTAGGACATGTCTGAGTGAATAAATATGTGATATTAATTATACATAGTGACAGTAAGCAGTTAAACATTATTAACTCAGTCTTCAGCTTCTGTTCAAGAAAAAGACTTATTTCCTATTGAAAAAGGTTGTAAGATGAATGTGTACGTCAAGTTTTCAATACTACAAAGTTGTGTACAAATGCATTTTTCCAACACATTTATAACACAATCTGATTACAGTACCAAAAGTTGTTTAAGGTTGGCAAGGTGACAGGAATTTCATGCAGAAAAACTTTTCTGTTATCAGACTCTAAACTTGAATGTGCTATCATGTATCAATGGTTGCGCACACTGTTGATATCAAAATGGTTTTTATAATTCACCTAAAAGAAGGGATTGACAATAGAAATTTCAAACCTTACTTCACCCCAAGTCTAGATTTTCAGTATTGCTTTAGATTTAGTTTTTTTTCTTTTTCCATTTCATCTCTCCCCATTTTGTTAAGTATGATTTGAAAATATACTGAACAAATCAGCTACATATTCTGTAATATCTTACAACTATTTTAAGTTATAGGTTCAAAAAGGAGGAAAAAACCCCCAGAAATAGAACATCATAAATTACCTCTATAGTATTGTATTTAATATAGTAGTGGCTGGCAGTTCTGCCTATATCTGTTGAAGAAAAAAAGCCAGTTCGCTCTTCAAAGCGAATCATGCGGGCTTTGTCCAGTTTTCTGCCGACTTCAATTACCAGTTGTTCTCTGTGCTTTTCTAGACCTGGATCCATCTAGACACGAAACACACATATTTATTTTCATAAAAGAAAAAGTGTTAAATAAATAATTTTATTGAGATAACCTGGTCACATAAAGGCAGAAATCAAATAAAACGATTTTCCTGAGATCTCACTAATAACAGTTACACTGACATTACTGACCAAGAACTGTCTGTACAGGACAAAACAATCAGGATAATATTCCTTTTACAATGCTTTGAGACTAACAATGCAACATAGACTAATAATAATTATGAAAAAGTAGCATGATTATGGAATAAATTTACACTGATGTTTTTAAAAGAAGTTTTAGTGATAATATATTCATCATGAATTTATCATTATCATTCCACAAAAACATGCCATCTTATGGTATCTTCTATGTATGAAAATAGCTAAGGATATACCTTGCCAGGGTCTCTGACATGAGGATGGCTTTGTATCCCAAATAGAATAAGCTTCAAATTGGGTGGCTGAAATGTTTACTAGCAAAAAAACTCTTATGTCCCCAGAAGCTTTGGGTATGTCATCTGGGATATTGTAATTATCGAGTTATTGATGTACTTTATAAACATTTACATTAAAAGCACACAAGGAGCTGCTTGTGCAAAACAGCACTTCTATTCACTTAAAAGTTCAGGAACTTTGACATTTTTTTTCAAGTAATGATGTACATTATCTTATTAGTACATGCAAGGCTGGGCAAAACTCCCATCTGAGCGGGACTGCTGTAATTGTGTGTTTCCACACATGCACCTGGGATACTCACACCGATGAGGATGAGTGAAAAGGGATTTGTTGTCACGTTAACCCTCTGGTATATGTGCACCTGAGATACGGTTCTAATTACACAAGTCACCAAATTTGAAAAGATTGTAACTCTGTTCTAGTCCACAGGCATCATTCTTATTTCACAGCCTGTATAGTTCAGATTTCCTACAGGGCAAGTCACTCACCAGCACTCTTGGTAAATCTGCACCAGAGATATATGACTGAGACCACAAAAAGGAGTTAGCTTTAAGAATTGCTATGCCTTGGTTTGCTCTGGTTTTCCCTGGGCCAGGATTCAGTTTCATCTCTGTGCCGAAGCACTTCATCTCACATTCAGTGAAGCTGCAGACAAATACAGACATTTCCACAAAGCAGCTGCAAGGCTAGCTCCTAATATTCCCTATCTTTGCCAGTTACACTGAAGCTGTTTCTCCTTAGTTATGGCTCGCCTTAGTTTCATGTCAAAAGCTAAGATGGCAAAGGTCTAGAGTGCTTTTCTCAATAGTAAGTCATGCATTGAGGTCAGATTTCAGATCAGAGGTGGTCAAAAAAAGTGATCAGGATGCCAGATGTTTTAACATTTCTTAAAACAGAAGAGTGGGGAAAAAAAATTAAAAAATATCAGAACTTCCCTGCTCCTTTGGCAGTCCCAATTACCTGCCAGTCTTTTTTGTCTTACATATAAAAAAGCTAAAGCTGTAACAGTAGACTAACATTCTTCTACAAAAACAAAGGTTTTAACTTTAAAGGAAAGGTCACCAATTGGAAAAAGGCTGTGAAGCAATATTCCAGTCTGCAGGATCCATGGCTAGGACCCTTCTTGTTGAATTTGAGTAATTAGAAATCCAACAGAGTAAAAGATTCAACCTAGAACAGCCAGACTCTCAAAAATGAACCTTGTCCTGCCCACAGCAAGAAACAGAGTAGGTTTGGAGTATACATATGGAAATTTAAGAATGCATGATAAACTATGTTATTATTCACACATTTTCCTCTAGCTAACACAGAAGTGTTGGGGACAAGCTCCTCTAACTTTTACAGATGTTATAAACATAAACATACACCTTCTTATGGGGATAAAAAGCTTTGCTTAACTGTGGTAACACCAGAGTGGAATGAAAAAGAGAAAAAGGACAAAGGGACCACCTTTTCTTTGGAACCCTGAAAGGATGAAAAAGTGCCTGTAATTCATACCACAGACTTCAGTCATACGACACCCACATTTACTCAACTTTTTCCTTCCACTGTTTGTTTCTACTTGCTTCTCATCATAATTTTGGCCACTTTTTGAACTCAGTAAAAGGCATTACTGGTTCTCCTGGCAAACAACTTGAAAAGTCATAAATCAAGCACTGTGCCTGGAGCAGCCTACTCCTGGGCATAGCACAGAAATGGGCTAGGTGGGGAAGAGTAATACTCCAGAGGCAGATGCATGCCTGCCCTGGTCTCCCTGTGTGGTGCAACACACCCCTTTTGTGTGGACAGGCTGGACATATGGTGCCCTAAAGTAATTAGGGTGTGGTGAGCACCTGTGGAAAGGGAAAGGAGAATAGAGTTTGCATCTTCTCAGTCCCACTGAATAGCTGGGAACTGTGACCCATGATGGTTACGCAGATATTTGGATTTTGAATGGGTAGCATTGACTGTCAGCCAAAACAGAGATAGAAACTGGCATGCTGCGACACCATCAAGAAACAATAAGACACCAATTACGAAAATTGGATACCTATACCCAGAAGGAACAGAACAGCCAAAAGTGAGCAAATCTGTGGTTATGCCTGCATCTGGCACTGTACCATCCATATACTATCTATAGCACATTAGCTTTGGAGTTTAAAAACGTTTTATATAGAAAATAATGTGTTTGGCATTGGCTTTGCTCCTACATGAATGGATAACACTTCAAATTGATGTTAATTTATTACTGTCTTAACACAAAAATAGTAATGTTTATTATTAGCACATCAAATCAGAAGGGGCAGAATGGAGGTTAGTAGCAGGAAAAGGCAACTTCTGGCAATCTCCAATTTCTCAGCAGCTGAATAAAAACACAAAAGCAAGGGAAGGGGCAACTGCCCCTGCTTATTATTTTTTAAATTTACAAAAATATTTCTGTTAGTGTTTTGCTACTTTTTTTTTTACCAGTTATTACCACCACGGATACATTTCTTTTATTCTAAAATTTGTTAATAACACTGGTAAAAAAAAAAAAATCTTTTTTTTTTTTTTTTTTTTAAGGCATCTGAAGAAATGGGACAACAACTTTCTTCTCATATGCGAATTAATTTTTGCTTTTCATTTATCTATTACTTAGTGATTTGTGTTATACAGTATTAACATATTAACATATGGTAAGGCTTTTTATAGAAAACAAATTTGAGATGACCAGAAGTCTAAAGGTGTCTGTAGAAGCTTGCTCAAAAACCAGTCTACCTATTTTTGCTTCAGTTTCCACTATCAGACACAAAAGCTACAAAAAATGCCTCCTGATATGTATCTCTACATGTTACTATGACCTAAACAACTGTGTCTCACAGTATCATGACAAATTATGAAATCACAAAATAGATTCAGGACATGTGAAATAAACTGCAGTTACTATACACTTGTGAGAGGTTCACCTGCATTAAGGTCAGTTACCCATGTCCAAACTATGTTATCATGTTTATGCTTATAAACAGCTGTACAGAAAAAAGTAACAATATTCAGATGATCTGTGAACTGTTAAATTCCTAAAAATTACATGTAATGAAAAAAACTTGAACACCCCCCTTATGTAACTGTGCTCTGATTTATATCCTGCGTGGAACACTCTAAATAAACAAAGCCAAATAAAATAAATGAATAAAAAAATCTTATAATTACTAAATCACACGAAAGAAAAAAACCCCTCAATTAAAAATGTAATTTTATAATTTATAAGATATCATGTGATGAAACATTCTAAACCAAAACATGGTGGGGACAGGGGAAAGCAAGCAACTCAAGAATGCTTTATTCTATCATTTATATCTAGCCTACAAAATTGAAAAACTGATGATAGGCTAAGTTACAGTAATTGTCTGTTAGGAATGAATGTTGTCCTTTGGAGCATAACTTGGTCAGTTAAAAGGTGTTTTTACGTGAACAGAAGGGGCCTCTTAATTTAGTGTTAAAAATACTCTGCTACAGAAAATATCTTCCTTTTCTAAGCACTTTAAAAGAATTGCTGATGTCAGGTTAAGTAGAAATAGCAAATATTTATCCTCACATCAGAGAAGGATTAGAGACCTAGAACAGGTTACAGATTTTTTTAAAATGCATTTTATACCTGATAAGCTTTGTGACTGATGCCATATACTAATGGATTTGCTCTCATCCGTACATAAAGATAAGTGTAACTTATCCACTTTACTGCTTCTTCCACATTAGTTACTGTTCCAAGAGCAACCTGGAAATAGGAGAAGAGACAAAACTAAACATCTATGTTACAGCTGAATGTAAGTATTTGTAACAGCTGAAAACACTTGGAATTCAGAGCATTAGCACTAGATTAAAGAAAGCAGCAGTATGCTTCCAACTTAAATTATTTTAAAATAATCATCATAGAATATTATTTTAAAATGATCATTGTTGAATCATCATTACACATCTTCATCTTATATAACATTATACCATAACATGGTATGATATGTGACATAATATTTGAGATACGTGACCCAGATAACACACCACTTATAATTTTTGCAATTAAAAGATGATACTGAATGAGCTTCTTCTAAAAAAAGACAAACAAACCAACTAATTCTTTAGTAAATATGCTCAGGGTGATTTAAAGAAGAATACCTTAAAAAAATCTATTTACATTTAAAAGATTTTTCGTATCAGTGTGAAAGAACAAGTCCTAACTAAATGACAGCAACCATCTTTAGGATTTCCTTCATCGTGCCTTCATACTTGGCAATTTGCTTACATACAGTTTTTACAAATAGTTTTCTCCTTTTTGTTCTAGCAATTCAGATATACAGGTACCTGCTACATTCTTGTTTTATCAAAACATTACAAAATGGAACAGGTAATATGCATATATACATATATTTATTTATTTTTCAAGGCTGAATCAGATATAGAGCCTGGTTTTGGGGTTTTTTTTTTTTTTTTTTTTTTTTTTTTACTGAGGTTTTTTTGCCAATTCAATAGTTCTAGCACCCAAGTATTTACCATACACACATTTTTACATGATAACTTCAGCTCTACTTTGTATTAGTTATGTTCCTGAGAAGCATTTTACTGCTTAATTCCAGTTAACTTGATTTTACCTGGAGAATGTAGTATTATTTCCTGCAGCTCCCATGACCACTTTTTGCTTGTTGCTGGTTGTTTAAAACAAGCAAAAGTCCCTCTTACTGATTTTTTTTTGTGAACCATTACTAGATTTTTAAAGTCATTTTTGTTTTATTGGTGTTTGGTTTTCACTTAAATGTTCCACGACTTGGCAAAAATTAAGAAAACCCTATACAACTGTGATTTCATACGCATGTTCAGATCTAAGCATCTAAACCTTAATAATACAGATGTGCTTTTTTGAAATAACAGAAATATCTAGTAAAAAATAATAATGTAAACCAAATCTGTCTTGAGTTTAACAATCAAATCTGGCAAAACCTTGTTGATATCAATGACTAATAGCATGGAGTAACACCAAGCTTTGTCTTACATATTTTTCAAATGATAATTTGTTCTTCAATAGCTTAAGGAGGTCAGGGGAAGCCCTGTTGTGTTGTTTTGCGAAGTAAATAGTTACATAACGCACTGAAGTAGCTACAAAAGCATTCAGTTCTTCATAGACTCCTACACGGATAACATTTAATACAGCCCACATCTGATACATTAATACAAACTAATCAGTTTGCTACCAAGGTTAATTTCAGTATTTGGTTTCTTTCCACGATTCAAATATCTTTCAGTACACAATGTGAAATCACATAACAACATTTTCACCCAAACAACCATTTTCACAGTCATGCAAATGTAAAATTCTCATTAGTGAGGAAAGTGAAGTCTGACAATTAAAAAACCCCCCACAAAACAAACCTCAGGTTTTCCTCATTTGTTCAAATATCTGATTGTATTACTTATAAATTCAACATTTTCATGAGTTAAAAGCAAAACTAAGGGAAAAAAGTGGTTATGCAATACAGTCGGGTTTCAGATATGGTACTGAAATCTAATACTGCACTTTCCTTTCTCACCCAAATTTAATGAATAGTCAATGGATAAAATGCAGAGACAGAAACAAATAGGCAACTTCTAAATATTTGCTGCCATCTAGTGTTCAAGTAAAGTTCTTATGGTTTGTTTGACAGTGCATCCGTGTGCTAGAACAGTATGAAAATCAGAAGTTATCTTATTAATACAAACACTTAATAGTAATTATAAAATAAATTATTTACAAAGTTAAAAGAAGCTCTGTTAAGACCTAAAATATGCAGTATTTATAAAATCAATAAACAGGTGAGGTGATACTTAGTAAAATGAAAGAAAAAGGTTCTAAATTTTTCAGTTTCCTCAACCATGTATAGGTAATTAGTTATAGATAGATTAATCAATGAGTAGAAATATTTACTATGCAGACATTGTATTGTTTGATTGCAGCAGTCATCACAAAATGCTATTTTAAAAAAACCTTTCAAATATAAATAATAGTATTGCACTCACAAAATGAAAACTTGAGGAGTATATTAATCTCACTGTGTCACTTTAAATGAAAAGAAAATAATCATCATGCTCATAAATGTACAACTAATTGTTCAATGGCTGATATCAGCATCACCAAGTGACATGGTTATGTAGTACTCTGCATTTTCATTAAAAGATTTTTTTTACAAATGCTAATTACAGACTTTATCAAATTGAGCAGCATTTCAGAGGAGGTGTTTTTAAAGTGTAAACAGATATAAGTAGCAGAGCTTCTTGGTGGTAGTTTTTGAACAATGAAGTTTTTCTCTGATATTTATATACAGATTAGAAAAGGGCATAAAAATATTACTGCTAATATATACTGTATTATATAACATATAAAAGAACACAATATCCTGTTTTTTATGCAAGAATGTTTAATTGCTATTATATTTGTATAATTAAGTCAGGTTACATGGGTGAAAAATTTCTATATATGAATCAAATATTTGTTGTTAAGGTAAGAGAGCAAGGAATCTTTCTAACAACCTAAAAAGCAATCTTCTATTTGCTTTGGAAACCAGTGTATTTTCAATTAGTACTTCAGCATCTGAAGTGATTACGATCTTGTTCTTGTATGACTTTTGAAATAACTTCTTAATGCTACTAGAACCATCCCAAGTGGGACAGAATCTCCACCAGTCACATGTGACCAAAGGACTATTTTATGTACAAGTGGACTACATCAGAAACGTCATTGTACGTTAACTCCAAATAACTTGTCTACCATCTGGACACAGCTGAAGAAGGTGAGAGGGGAACAGATGAGGTTGGTGATCTCATGCAGGTCTGGTCAAGCCCAAGGGCCCTGGACACTCAGGGAGAAAACTTCAGTTTCCCCCAGCAGTGCTTTGCCCCATACCAGGATTAGCTGTTAGCTACCCAGCTCCTGAGTGTTTTTTTTGGAAGGGCTTCGAAGGAATTCTTTTTCTCTTCTGAGAACTACTCTTTCCAAGAGAAAAATGGATTAAGAGGTTTGCCCGAACTGAACAAGTTGCCACCTTTTACACTCCTGGCTTCACAACAAAATCTTAAGTAAATGCAAGGAAAGGCAAATCCCCTGGGGAAGGTCTACCTACTGTCCAGCACGGCAAATTCTCTCAGTTCCTAAGCTCTCTGAGGAAAGGAGTCATCCCAGCAACAAGCTGGGGCCCAGCTGTGGATAGCAAGGAAAGCTCTATCAGGTGGAAACAATTAGGGAAGGAATAGCGACCTGCATTGTATGAGCTATTGATGATAGTTCCCAGATAAGTTAAAGTTTATGGTCTAATTAAACCACATCCCCTGCATCTTATCTTTCTTCCTGTATTTCCAGAAAATACAGCTGTAGGTTTTTTCTGCTTGCCAGCTGGTCAACTGATCCAGGACTTGCTCCTCTCAACTAAGCACCCTAACAAGGTGTTTCTTTTATTCCTTTTTACATTCCATTATGCCCAGTGGCACAACCTCAACAGAAAACAAAAAGGGCATCTCCATGCCTATGTTGATCATCACGGACCATTTATGTTGCTTCTGATCATTTTTAGAAGAAAAAAAACCCCAAAACAAAAGTCAGAGGAAATCTGCACAAAAGAGTTCTCAGTGGGTTGAGGTGCTGACGTACATATTTAAAGTCTTAATTTTGGTGTCAAATCAATGAAGTTGGGTGTATTTCAACTTTTATCACTCTGTAGCTTTCCTAAGAACAAATGAACAGTGACATCAAGGCCAGCGTGCTGTCTCTATGATAGGTAAGAGCAAATGCTGAAGGGCAGAATGTGGCAATAAGAAACAAGCATCATATAAATTTATCCCAAATCCTTAAACTATTGCACCTCAAGAACTTTAGCTAAAGGTATTGTCTTTGCATTTGATATCTTTCAATGGATTTTTATTCCATTTTTGTGCATTTTTGGACTGTTCTACCTTCTATGTACAACTCCCTGCAGCAAAGATTTCCATAGTCTAACCACCCAGCTGGCATTCTTTTGTGTTTTCTGAACCTGCCAGTGGCTCATCTCAATATTTCTTGGTCCTTATCCTAGGAGAAATTCACTCTTTTGCCATATCACTCTTTCCTTCATAGAACTCTGTTGTATAATCTCCCATTTATCTTTGTTCTCACCTGAAACATACAGGTAAACTAGTGTGTTCCTTTCATAGAAGCTGATCTATTCCTTTGCCCATCCTCCCTGAAAATCTGTGCTTCTAGAAAATAAATTTTGAAAGGAGGATTAGAAATACTCAAGTGTTTTTGCATCATTGCCCAAATTTTCTCTCTTGCATCACATTAAAGGGTCAAAATTCAAGGTGTATTCAAACATATAAAATTCAAGGGTCTGGATTCAAGTTGATGACTCTGTGGCTAGGATTACATATTGTATTACCCCAATATCTGAATCACTGCCTCATTCTTACCACCTACTTATTTCTGTCAAGAGACCTTGTCTAGATAAAAGCAACTTCATATTCTTCTGGAAACATGGAGTCTTAATGTATTTCCAACTGCTGCCTTTATTTTACTATTTTTTCCAGCTACTGATCCATCTATAACAAATTAAGAATTTAAACAATTCAGCATTGCTTCTGGCCTTTAATTGGTTCCTTTTTACAATGACAGCACAAGTATTTGGATTTCCTGAATGACTTGCAAGAAAAACAGACTACTCTCCTAAAATATGTTGTTTTATTATACATCAGTGCAGATTTCCTGTACTAATAACATGTTCTGTTAAGGCAAAGATGATAACAGCCATCAGCATACTGTTGAGATTTCTGTAACAAATAAGTCAATAAGCACATATTTTGTCCCAATATAGAATCATAGAATAGTTAAGGTTGGAAAGGACCTTAAGATCATCTAGTTCCAACCCCCCTGCCGTGGTCAGGGACACCTCACACTAAACCATGGACCCAAGGCCTCATCCAACCTGGCCTTGAACACCACCAAGGATGGGGCATTCACAACCTCCCGGCGCAACCCATTCCAGTGCCTCACCACCCTTACAGTAAAGAATTTCTTCCTCATATCCAATCTAAACTTCCCCTGTTTAAGTTTTAACCCATTATCCCTTGTCCTGTCACTACAGTCCCTGATGAATAGTCCATCCCCAGCATCCTTGTAGGCCCCCTTCAGATACTGGAAGGCTGCTATGAGGTCTCCACGCAGCCTTCTCTTCTCCAGGCTAAACAGCCCCAACTTTCTCAGCCTGTCTCCATACGGGAGGTGCTCCAGTCCCCTGATCATCCTCGTGGCCCTCCTCTGGACTTGTTCCAGCAGTTCCATGTCCTTTTCATGTTGAGGACACCAGAACTGCACACAATACTCCAAGTGAGGTCTCATGAGAGCAGAGTAGAGGGGCAGGATCACCTCCTTTGACCTGCTGGTCACACTCCTCTTGATGCAGCCCAGAATACGGTTGGCTTTCTGGGCTGCGAGCGCACACTGAAGCCGGCTCATGTTCATTTTTTCATCGACCAAAACCCCCAAGTCCTTCTCCGCAGGGCTGCTCTGAATCTCTTCTCTGCCCAGCCTGTAGCCGAGCCTGGGATTGCTCCAACCCAGGTGTAGGACCTTGCACTTGGCATGCTTAAACTTCATAAGGTTGGCATCAGCCCACCTCACAAGCGTGTCGAGGTCCCTCTGGATGGCATCCCTTCCCTCCAGCGTATCAACCGAACCACACAGCTTGGTGTCATCGGCAAACTTGCTGAGGGCGCACTCAATCCCACTGTCCATGTCACCGACAAAGATGTTGAACAAGACCGGTCCCAACACCGATCCCTGAGGGACACCACTCATTACTGGTCTCCAGCCGGACATCAAGCCATTGACCACAACTCTTTGCGTGCGACATATAGTGCTATATATATATATATATATAGTGCTAGTTGCTACCAAAGGGATGACCAAAACTGAATGTATTTCCTAAGACTATTTACTGATCCATATGATGGCATACGTTTTAAAATGTATTTATTTTTTTTTCAGAATGCTGCAGCCTATGGAATAGCCACCTCCAGATAAACATAACAATTTCTAAACCACCTGTGTCCTTCTCAAAGGATTCCACTAAGTTAGATCAAATCAGCACATACAGAAGTTTAAAATTATAAAGAAATGATAAAGTTGCTTTCCAAAACCCTCCTAACACAATAGGTCCTTGTAACTGCTCATAGTATTGATTTCCTGTAATCCGGCAGGCGCTAATTTTTCTTGCATGTCATGACAGAAGGATAAGTAACACCATACATACCAGACAACCAAAAAATGGTGGTTTCATGCCATTGTTACTGTATTGTGTTTCAGCATTTTCCACTGCTATTTCTACTAACAACCACTTATCACAGTGACTAACAAAAAAATCTTCAGCTGCTGTAACTGCTAACTGCACCAAAGTCAATGCTATCAGCAGTTTGGTACCTTAATTTACTATCTAGTACAGTAACACACAGAAACATGCAATTGTAAATATTTTCTTAAGCCATTCTAAACACTTCATGTGAGACAAATACCTAGGACTTAAAACTAAGAATTCACAACTGGTACAGTGGAAAAAGAGGAAGTGGAGAAGAATTCTGAAGAGTATTGATAACCAAATACATATTTTCTTTGATGCTGAAAATAGAATTAGTTTTAAATTTTTTTTCTCCTCTGCATAAGATGTTCAATAAATGTAAAATTCATTTGCCTGTCCCCTCAGAACCAAAGAAACCCTCCCTTTAACCTCACATATAAGAATCACCTCTGCTTTCTGGCCTTGTTGGAAAATTTGTGCTTATTCAGAACTACAGCTCAGATCAGAGGAACAACACGCTGCTCCTTAAAACCTCTCTCTCTCTGCAGAATATTACACATTGAAAATTAATAGCTTAAATCTCATACTTCCTTAAGCAAGCATGCTCAGCTGAGAGGGAAGAAATAGGCCTGGAACTCCTGGTTCATCAAGTTAAATCTTCTTTTCCTCATTTGCAATCAAATCTTCCATAGAAATACCATCACTTATTGCAAAACATTCATCACAGAAAAAAATTAAATCTCCACTGCTACTAAAAGTAAGCTTGTTTGTTTACAGATATGCTTTCATTTTTTTTGAGGATTTTAATTCGCAGTTTTGCAGAACACTTATTGAACTCTAATAAAGTGCTTCTGATTAAAAGGTAAATGTTGTGTTCCTTCAGTTTTATCTTAATGGTATTTTGACCCTCCGTACGACTTCTAATACTTACTACATTTTGTAAAAGGCCCCCAAAATTTTCATATGTGTAACAGTTCACTCCTTTTAAACATACACACCTGTAGACTACCAGTAATAAAATTTCCATTTCAGGTATTTTAAGTGTGACAATATTGCATTTTTGTTTCAAATAATATTAATATTTTAAAGTTTGCTAGTTTCTCTAAATAAATAAAAGGTTACCTCTGCATTTAAGTTGTCTGCAA
This sequence comes from Psittacula echo, assembly GCF_963264785.1. Lineage (NCBI taxonomy): Eukaryota > Metazoa > Chordata > Aves > Psittaciformes > Psittacidae > Psittacula > Psittacula echo. The sequence goes on along the minus strand of NC_137738.1, from coordinate 64,450,274 downwards.
GGCTTTCAAGAAACTGGCTTTCAATCGGATTCTGCTGAGTAAGAAGAGTCAGGTAATGACTGAGTTTATCATGAGTTGTAATAATGATGCCTTCTCCGAATTTGTCAAACTGAGGCCGCCCAGCTCGACCAAATATCTGCATGACATCTAGAATTCCAAGGTCAACAAAGGAGCCTCTTTTTGCAGCATATATTTGTGTTCCCTGGTTGAGGAAAAGTTAATAAAAATTAACATAAATACACATGAATATAATCTTGATGAGCTGAATACTGAAATTAGGCAAATATAGCATGATTTCAGAAGTGTACTTTAACTAATCCTTTCATATCTTTGATATATTTAAATCTTTACTATACAAACTAGACTCCCACTGGAGAGAGTCACTTTAATGAGATATAAATAACATTTTGCGTCAATCAGATATTTCCCTTCTGGGCCCCAAACCCACAATAAAGATCTTGCTATCTATGCTTCTTTACAGGTTTCTTTTAAGACAGGTACCCATGTGCAGAGTAATGGAAGCTCTTACCTTAATAACAACAGCATGAGCAGGAAGATTGACACCCCAGGCGAGCGTAGCTGTACAAACCAGGACTTTGATATGTCCATTAGAAAACAAGTTCTCAACCAGATTTCTGTCTTGCCGCAGCATTCCTGCATGATGAATACTAAATCCATCCGGAAACAGCTCACGTAACTGCTTATTTCTGGATCTCTGTACCTAGAGTGGACAAGCATAAAAATTAAATTCACTTCTAACTACAGTACAAGAACCACTGAATTAAGAAAAATTACGGGGAAAAAAACACGGAATATTATTATTAGTCATACAAAAGAAACTAGTTCTACTTATGTCAAGCTTTTCGTCAATGCCAATATGTCATGATTTTCTATAACTGGATTTGACTTCTAGTCTTACTTTCCAAAGAATACACTTAATTGTTTAAAAGAATACTGTTCGAAAAATATAGCTTCACCTAAACAGAGATTCAAATTTACTGATAATCATTATGAACACCGAAATGGAGAACTCGTATATTGCTTTTCTTTAAGAGCAGTTCTTTCAGGCTATGCAGGCAGCTAGGGCTGAAGGCAGCAGGCCACACATTATACTTAACGATATGGAGAGGATACCTTTCCCCACCACTAGCTGTTGCAGCAGCTTGGCACAGCGTCGACTAATAAATTCACAGCATGGAATCAAACTGCTCATCTACTCCTTATTTTTATCTTCCCCATGTGTAGGAGGCTGGGAACTCAGCCTGCAAAACCTCAGGTTCTCCAGCCTCCCATTGTGTACAAGGTCTGTAAGCAAGTCTCCCTTATTTCTGGGTGCTAGCTTTATCACACTTCACCTAAAACAGATATTTGACTCACAGTTAAGAGAAGCTAATCCACTTCCTTTCCAAACACTAAACTCTGAAACTCCAGTTGCTTTGGACTGTGACTTCCAGAAGCAACAGGGAAGGAAAAAGAAACCCAACCACTTAAAAAGGAAACCCAAAGTACCAGAGTTCATGCCATTTTAGCATGAACAGTTGTCTTTCTGTTCAGAAACAAGGCTTTGGCCTAAAGCTCAAGTATCACAAAAAGTACAGCTTTTTTATTATGATTAAGATGACAGTAAGAAAGGCACAGTAGCCCTGTTGTAAACTGGAATAAAGGGCCTTTACCAAGTTTATATGAGCTTAAATACAACATCAGAAAGCATGCCTTATGAAGGTGTTCTCTTCACTCTCACACCTGGATACTGGTTTCTCTAATCTTCAGGTTGCAATGTCCCTGGTTTGCCACAAACAGCTCTGATTTTCCTCCCATCTCTTCCACATTACTAACTTCGGCACTCACTCCTTGTGGCAATGATGATACTAATCTTTCCCTAAAACAGATTTCTGTATTATCTTTGTCAGCAGAGAATATCTGTTTTTCCATAGACCACAAGAGTTAAGTATTTTTGGACTACCACTTTATTTTCAGCGCTGTATATTATAGTGAATTAATTCTAGATAATTTATATTATTATTTTAAATATACACAATTACTAATACCTGACACACAGCCACTGAAAGCTGACTTCAGGGGTACAGAGTGGGTAAAGCAAAGCACAATATGGCTCATAGTACTGGCATACTGCCAAACATGAACAATAAATCTCTGCAAACAGAAATAAATAGGGAGATGAGAATATAATTATGAAGGAGCACATGAAAAGAAAAATGTTGTGGGAAAACCAGATTTCTCAGCTTCACGGTTATCCAGCTTCTTAATATCTGATCTTTCCTGCTTTAGCAGGAATTATTTACTTTCATTTAAAGGAAATAAAACTCAGCTTTTAACTACACAGTTTTTTTTTGCAAATTTAATTAACTGCCGTATTGTTTGAAAAATGAATAAATAAGAAATTGAGAAAATGGCAATGTGGTTCATGATGCCTGCTCTTTATGAGCTAGCAAACGGAAACAAATATTTCATGAAGAACACAAATGCACCAAGGCTCGCATTTCTAGTTTATCAACAACAAATCTCACAGAAGACAGGCATGTGGAAAATTCACTTCAGCTGCAAATCTGAGAATAATTGTGACAGAGAAATTTGGATTGATCAGATTGATTCAGAACATGGTGTAAGCATTTAATAATGTAATTAGCTTTTGTTTTAAATGGAGCAAACCTTCCTAAGTGATAAGGCAACCATCAGAAATTTCACTTTTTTAGTAGTTTGTTGTATTGTTGTTGTGTGACTATTTTACAGGTATTAAAATAACTACATTTTAAAAAGTACAATTTTTCAGTATCAAAATACACTTTAAATATTATAATCTCTAGCTGAAAAAGCCAAATCTGTTTCTGAAATCTCCGCAATTTAAAAATTACATCCCCCCCCCCTTTTTTTTTTTTGTAACCTGATTGCTTAAGTTGTTTAATGTGATTGAAAGTCAGGGCAGTTTAGTAATGAGAAACTAAGAACAGTAATATCTTGCATTATATACGGAAGGAAATTTGTTTACAATATATTTACAGTTTTAGGAACTACAATTTTGCCAATTTAGAGAAAGGAACTTGTAAAGGCAGGGAAAAGGAGGAAGGGAAAAAGTTTGTGACAGAAAACACATTTAGATATGACAATGATGGTCTGACTATGACTCAAGTTCTTGCAAGCTTAAGATTAATCAACCATTTAATAATACGTAGGAACTCACTCTGAAACGTATCCATACAGTTGCATTTAGAAAGTATATCTGCACACTGCTAAAATCTCCCACATATTCTAAAACAACTTTGTTAATATTCGCAGGTTTTGCCTGTTCATTTGTTGAATCTATGAAGTGCTAGACACGCAGGTTACACAGGAATCAGTTGTGAGGCACATCAAATACTTTTTTTTCTGACACAGAAGATGATAAATTTTTTTAAATCAAAACCAGAACACTTTCGACATAGGAAAACACAAATGTCAAGCAAATAAAATCACTAACTACCCTGGATGATTCCATTAACTGCCCAGAAACAGAACTGATTTTCTTTCCATAAATATTTTGGCATTTTAAATTACAAAGATACAAGGCAAGTTAGTTCAAGAACAATAAAGTGACTCGATTTTATAAAGTTACACTTCAGAAAATAAAATAAAAAAATAAATCACATGTCTCAGTGATGGCTTGGAAGACTGTTCACACAGCATATCCTTTAATGGCAAAATATTTGAAAACAAACCACCTGAGCTCTTGTGCCAATGAATTGCATGGGTATTCTATTAAACCTGGATTTTAATGGTTGCAGAGACGACATCACCACCAACTACTAAATAAAAAAAGTTATAGTACTCCAAACTCGTTCTATTACAGATTAAAAGGTTTTGCTTAAAACGTAAACAAAATGTCACTAAGTGCCTCAGGTGTATGGAGAAATTGTTGTTACAAGGTCTGGCACTGGTCTCCTGATTAGAATTGATTTTCTTTCCCCTCCCTTATTGCTCAAGAGGGCTGTAGATTTATGACCTTTGCTTATATGTGTGTGTGCATCTAAACCAGTATGTATTAAATAAATTCCTAGTTTAGCTTGCTGCCACCTATATTTCTCTTTTAAATGTCATGAATGTCATGCAGTACTTGATTGAGACACATTAAAAATGCCACAATTAGACATAGTAAAATATTCTACTTAACTTTAATGAGAAGTGAGGCAGAAAAAAGATTTAATCACGATTTAAGGTATTTCAGCTAAAGGCTCACTTAAAGATAACACCCTTTCTTACACTTTCTTGCCTCTGGTATCACAAAGGTATTATCATTCATAAAGAATGAAAGCTGAGTGGCTTTTGTCTACACTACCAATATAACACAAGTCAAACAAATAAATAAATATTTTTAATGGGCTAGTAGGTACTTTTTTTCTTATCTAAAAAATAAAAATAATAAAGAAATAAAGTTTGACTATGAAGAAGCTGCCAATACATTACTTCTAGATAAGTGGAACATCAATTTATGTCTTTTCTTTAATCTGCAATTGCCATTCCCAGCTAGGACAGACTAAGGACATCACTATTATTTGGTATGATCAGAGTTGGTTTTTTTTCTTTCTGTAAATTACTTATTTTTGCTTTCTGTTTCTTCATTTTGAAGATATGGTTTCCAGCTTTGAAATTTGGTTGTTTTTCCCTACTAATAACACAGGGTTTGACAATCATTTATTTTTTTCCAGTAACAGAAATGGCACATGCTATTCTAGTATTTTTCTCACAATCATCTTACTATAGCAAAACTTCATGCTTGTGACCGTAAGACTCAATCATTGTAATTTTCTTTCTGTGGAGTTCACAACAGGGCAGCAGTTGTAGTTTGTACAGAATGCACCATCATATTTGTTCATTGGTTTGAGCAATTCTGAGCAATTTATTCCTATCCTTCATTCTCTGCACTGTCCTGACACCCTGCAAAATAGTAGCTCTTAATTTTGAGACCTCATTAATTTCACTTGATGGCTGTAGGTACTCAGATAGCACAGAAACCACAGATACTTAAACCAAACATTCAGGTATGTTTTGCTGTAGCCTTCAATGAAGGGCAGTTTTAATTAGTATTACCATGGTGTGGTGAATATAATTCAGTTATTCCCAAAACAACTATTCGCTAACTTTCCTGAAGACATCTGAAAGTGTTGACCTTCTAAATTGTTTAAAGTTCCAACAAGACAGAAGCCTCCTCTCCCTCATTCATATTAATCATACTGCTGAATCTGCTCTGCTGGGTCATTTAAAGAATACTGATTGCCTTTCAAAATTTATGAGATCAAGGTGAGATGGAAGAAGTCTCCATCCATTCAGGAAGTAAAGGGTGACTAAAAACAGCAGAATGAAAAAAGGTAAGTTGAAAAATCCATCAATGGGCTTATTCCTGTTCCTTGAACACAAAACACTAACATGACTTCTGTACGTATGAGGACTGAGAGAAACAGAAAGCAATTATCAAAGGACTGCACAATCATTCAGCATTTTTGCTCTTCAGAATTTACTACATACATATTACATATTAATTAACGGATACAAGTTAAATCTTTAACATAAATTTTATTTTTTTTTTTACAATTGCTGGTTCAAAGGGAAGAGATCAAATGTTAGATAGTGCCAATAAACCCATGAAAAGGTTTTTTAAATATGAAGTCAAAATATAATAAGATCTTGTTACAGAAAAATACCATGAGACTCTTTCATATGCACATTTGGAATATATGAAACCTAGAAAAAACACTAAACCATGAAGATGAGCAGTATCACTATCTGACAGTTCATGAAAGAAAGTGAACAAGAAGAAATACAGATTGGAGTCAAAAGGGAGAAAAAAAGAATGCATTTGAGCTACAGTGATTTCACCTGAGGACTCTCCTTTTATGAATTATGACTTTTATTTGTATTATTCCATTTGTATGGTCTACATAATAACTAAGGTATTGGCAGCTGTTTCTAAGACAAGGATGAAGTGGCATGCTACGTAATAACAGTAAGATTAAATTATTATTTTATTACAGAAGGAAAGAATTAACTTTGAAAGAAATTTTCCCTGAAGGATTTAAAAGCTGGCTACATTTCTGTGATGAATATATATTAAACAATTAGCCCTTATCTTGTATTATCTTTCATACTACTTAAGGAACAGTATGGAATGGAAAGTTATTAGTATTTACTGAACATGTAGTAATACAGTAAATCATGTATAAACAACTTGACATGAAGCTCTTCTGTAAGGTTATAAATCAGTCGCTTCAAAAAGATACCCAGCAGTTCAATACATTGGACTCAGGCAGTGCTGCTGGGTTGAAATGCCTTCACATTACTTCCCTCATTCTTTCTTGGGAAGAGTGGAACTAGCTTCACCGACTGTTCATCCTGCAGTTGGTTCCCGTGAAGAACCAAAGACTACTGAGAGTAACCCTCAACTGAGATGACTTGCATGACCTAGCAGATCACTTCTGGATGAATGCAGACTGGCCAATATGCTATTCTACTTAATGGGTATGCATGCTCATTCCCTACATCTTCACATTTCTAATGTATCTAGCTATTAACTTTGTATAGTTATCCTGAAGCAATATCTCTGGCCAACACTTACTCTTTTACTGGGTTATAATTACTGGGTACCTTGCAAGACAGTATTTGAAGAAGGTAATTCTAGCAAACAAATGTGAATCAGTTTAAATTTCTCCTGGAAGAGTCAATAATCTAATTGTCTCCTTTCGGAGATTTAAGTTCATTGTACTAAAGTTAGAAATTTTTAAACCTATGAGTTACTGATCTGATCAATTTACTGAAATCACCTCAGTAAAGTCTGTAAAGTGCTCTAAAACTACATCTGAAAGAGAAATAAAGGAGAGTAGTGTGACTGCTTTGCTTAAACATCTTCCTCAGTGTAAAAACAACAATTCTTTTAGTACAATCATCAGAGGCACGTAATTCAGCATTAATCTTCTGTCTTACAGTATTACAACTGTTCTTCTTCTGAACCATCTCCTCTGTGTGTGTATGCATGTTTCTATTGTTTTAGGGTTGTCTCCTGTCAATTTGTAATTTAGAAATACTTTTATAGAATAGGAATCTATCTGTCCCTAGTCCTCAGCAGGCCACAGACTATTTTTGCAGTTGCTGCACTAAAAACAATTCTCTCTCATGCACATATAATCTTCTGCAGGGCAGAGCTACCTCCAGTGAAAATTTGTAACATATTTCAGGTCTATATAACATACTGGGTTTCTGTAGTTTGTAAAACACAGTCACTGCAGAATGAAGTGTCAAAGAATTCAGTTTTAATGTATTTACACCACAATTAGAAAAATTGTATCAAAAATAGAAGGGAGGAGAAGTTTAGACAATTAGGAAAAATTGCCAAGCAGCCTATTCAAGTTATGACTGTCTTTTTCTTGTCTTTTTCTTGTTCAAGTGAAATGATGGTTCTTTTCTTCAAAGCCATACAATTTTCACTGTGTATGATGACAAGTTTTGAGATATGGTTAGATGATACTTATACTTATTACACTCTTTTGCTTATCTTTATTATTTAGACTTAGCTGTTCACTTTTCAGACCAGGTTGCCAACCCCTGTACTTTATATAGGGGTGGTGTTTGTAGATGTTCTTTGAAGATAAAACTTGGGAGGCTGTTGTTCCCATAAAGGGAAAGTGAATTATGCAAATATGGATTAAAAAGACTTGTCTACTTTCAAAAGTGAAGTGTGAAAACTTATAATTTTTCTGCTAATAAAGTAAAGATTAATTACTGCTGGTACACTACTTATATAGTAGTGGTAAATGTTGTGAATTTGAAATCTGGACATTAAATGATTCCCTGATGTACTTTGCATATCATAACTAATACTGTGATTTTTTGTTTAAACAATGCATGTTTAAAATGTACTTTACAGTTGTACAAATGGGAACATTATTCCTTCTCTTTGTGCTCCATCCAGTCAGAGAATAAAAAAAATAATTTGAAATGAATGGACTGGTATGGTGTCCAGAAATGTCTTGCCTTATTCAGTGTCCTCTTTTTACAGTACACTAAGTTACATCATAGCAGCCCCATCTTTTCTTCATTGGAAACGTTACATGGTCCAATAGAGAATTAGATAACATGGGAAGTGAAAATCCCAAACAAGTGGTAATAATTAAATTTAATCTTTGATTTCTCAGTTCTATAATCTATAATGCAGAAGATAAAAGTGTTTACAGACCTCACTGATGATAGAAGCTAAGAAAATTTAGCACTGCTAAAATGTTACATTTTTTAGCCGGCCAGGCAAGCCAAGAATTAAAGACTCATGAATGCAAGCTTGACTATGCACAAATGATGGATTTGCAAGAAGTCACCGAGGATATAGACATAGTTTCAAATTACCTTCCTTGATGCCTAGCTGTTACAAAGCAAAAAAGGGAGCTATTTAAATAGAGAATATAGCCAGAATTTTATAACATGGACCAAAGTAAACTAAAATTTCACTTCAAGCCAGACTATGGTGCCTGTCTTACAACTGAATGAATTACTGATTCTCAGATAAAAGGATTTATGAACTTAGAATGAAAAATAATTCTTCTATGAAAACACACTTAGAAAATAGCACTAGGTTTAGATAGAAAGAAAATGTTTGTTATAATGACCCAGTTTAAGCTGCACCACTGAGTGAAAATGAAGTAAAATTAATAATTTTCATGTATTGTGCAATGATAAGCATATTTCTATTGTTTATAGCAAGTGCAATAAGAATTACACAGAGACATCTCTGTACTGCTTCAGTAATGATGAAAATCTGGGCTTCACAGTGAACAGAAATCTGTGCCTAAGTACCCTCAAATCTTATTAAAAGAAGTGTCAAAACATTTCAGTTTAGCAATAACATGAAAATGCACATCAATTAAGGCTGAATTAATTGTATAGTATCATAATTTTAAAATGCATGCAAAATCATGTAAGGCTCTGCTTTGCTTTCTCATCAATTCAAAATTAAACTGTTCTCTCTCTACCAATATATGAAACTTAAAATACAGCGAGGTATCTATTCTTCTCCAGCCCTTGAGACAGCAAGTCCTGTTGTCATATTTGTTAACCACTTGGAGTACACAGATGAAAAAGTCATTAATCAGTCTTGGTCTGTTTTGCTGACAGCAGAAGTTTTCAGTATGCTGTTAGAAAACTAGCCAGTAGCGAAGATATACAGCATGAAAAGAAATTGATATAGAGAGACAATCTGATGAAATGCAAGAGTAGCATTGCAACAGCAAGGATGAATATGTATCGGCCTCGGTTCGAATACTGGCATCCTCTGGAGACCTAGTTAAACCTTTTGTTGCTGTGCTTAACTGTGCAACAATGTCAATGTTTCTGCTTCAACAGGAAACTGACATTGCATGGTTTCTATAAAAAATATTTTTTATATTTGAGAACACCTCCTTTGCTTTATAATATTCAAAACTGCCACTCTGCTGAGCCATAACAACACTGGATGCATTTTTACTCTGAGACAATGAAAACAAATGTTTTCAAGGTCTTTCCAATGCAACTGTATCTTACTTGTTACATATCATTATGATTTTTAGTGTAACTCCTCCTCGGAGGCTATACTGACTGAGACATCATTAACCCTGCAAGTAAAAAATCCATTTGTGAACATTAAGCATGTTTCTTATTTCATAATTAAACCATACCAGTCCACTACAACTTTACAGCTATGCAAAGTGACAGACTGAGAATTCTTCACAAGAATTGGATGGCTTTTACAAGTTTTATAGGTAACTGGAAATGTGCAGTATGAACTAATAGTCTACAGGGTTCTCAAACTGGTTTTGACAGGCATCAGTTTGTAGGACCATGAGAAGCTGAAATTTATCCTAAAGGGGAAAATAATTTTTGAAGAGATGAACTCTAGGCATTAAATGTCTTTTGATTTGGTATTGTGGTTTAGTTTCTCCAATTCTCTAGCTTCTGCCCTACAGCATGGAAGAAATAAAACAATTCTAAGCAGACATGATAAAAAAAAGCAAGTCAGTAAAAGTGGTACAAATTCTTGAACTCAAAAAGGTCAAAATTGTACTCACCACTCATTATGCAAGTTGAACTATGTAACCTGAACTTTAACAAGATAACCAAATGAGAATATCAGACTGTCTACAGCACCATAAAAATAAGTTTCTTCACTGATACTTATGCAACATGAAGACCCATGAGAAAATTCATGATGTAATTAGCAACACATAAAGCTTTTTTTTTTTGTGTGTGTGCTAATAAAATTAAGTAAGTCTCAGAATTAAAGATACTTTATTCCTCCTGTGACTTTGCTATTTTAAGACAGTTTCAAGGACTCCTTAGTAACACTTTGTAGTTCAGTGACACCAAATGTTAAATCTCACAAGACAAGCACTTTCAAGAAACCTCCAAAGGACATGAAAAATTACAGATGTTTATGTATTTTCATATTTCAATGTTCATATAATATCACTTAATTATAATGTGTTAATTATTTATTTTATCCGATAAAGTACTAATAAAAAAAATATCTCAAGAAACCATTAGGCCTTTAAGTTATGGGACAAGTGAAAAAAAGTGAAAAACAAGTGAAAAACAATTGTTTTCCTATGAATTCTATATTCCTTGTGTCCCTGTCCCAACTCAAGTGGATGCCCATCAGATTTCCATAACCTATGTCTCCCAGAATTATCTCCTTGCCTTATCATTCAATAAATTTTTCCACTGTACCCTCAGGACAAAAAATACACCTTAGAAATGACATCCGTAAGACTTATGCTGATTATCAACATCACCATCTGATTCTTGCTAACACCTCTGACAACTGTGTTGTCTTTTTCATTAGCTTGATTCCGGCTGACTAGCAGGCTGCTCTCAAGTTCTGCAACCTCAGTGCAGAACTTTGAAGCCTGACTTTATTAAACATCATTCAAAGTCAGTTTCAAAGGTAGCATGGTGTCTTTATACACCTAAAAGGGCACAAAAGTAGCACCTAATAAGTGATGAAACAAGAAGGTTTATATTATTATGCTCTTTTGGCCATCAGACTTGGGAATTTGGAGAGACAGATTGTCAGTTAAACTGAGGCAACTATTAAGCTTGCTGCCAGAGGATACCAGATCACGCAAGGAAGGAGCATAGTGTGTCACCTCCATAGAGCTCACTTTTACAGCCAGATACTGTTCAAATATAAGGTATTTTCCCACAGGCCTCTGTTAAATTATGAGATCCCTCGTAGTTTGACTCTATCTACCGAAAAAAATATCTTTTAAAAAAACTCACCTCAAATCCATCCTTTACATTCTCAATATTTTATGTCACTAACATTATGTTTTGTACTTTATGAAATCTGCAAGATAGTTGCTTTCTAAAGTTAAAAAATTATACAGGTTAAGACAATTATGCATAATTAAATTTGCCTTTGAAAGACTGTTTTCTGCATCTATGGTTCTTTAAGTATGTACCTAGCTGTACAAATATACCTCCTCTTCAAGGGTGATACTTCGAGTAAAGCATGACTTATTTTCTTGTGCAAGTAATTTTTATAACATATTTATAGAGATATGAGAAAAAAAAATATTGCACTGATTTTAATTCATCAATCTGTTTTGTCTAAGATTTGCAAACTGGATTAGAAATCCTCTCTCAAAACTGAGAAGCTTGCTATTGTTAAGATATTCTAATTCATATACCATTACTTTAAAGCATGCTAAACAGTTTCTTCAGCAAGCTAACTTTAAATGTCTTTCCCACATAGCAGATAGATCTCAGAGGAAATACAAAAAAATCTCTCACATATCAAACATGCCATGGAGACGAAATTACCTGGTACAGGAAGAAGTAAGGAGATTTTTACTTTCTCCCTTAATGCAGCACACAGCAGCTCAAAACAGGTGAGGAGAGCTGCTGTGCTGCTTCCGCAGCCCCTCTCCAACCCTGATTAATTTTCATTTTTCATACTCTGTTTACTTATCGTGCATATAGTGCTAATGACTGTTCAAAAGTGTTAGATGCCATACTGTGAGCTTAATTTTCTTTAATCTTTTAATTATATTAACAGTCTTTCTTCTGTACAATTAATAGTCATATCTGTTCAAATCATTACATCCTTCATGCATTTAGCCTCCTAAAAAATGTTTTTAGTCTCACAACTCTGCCTTCTTTTAAGAACAGCCTAATCTCAAAAGACTTTGCAAAATTCTTTACCGAAAATTTGAACCTCTATCTTTAATGCTGCATTTGTTTGGTGTTAAGACAATAGGAGGAAAGAAAACAGTAAACAATGCTGACACTTGCATCAAAATCAGTTATGTCTCTGTAATTTAGCATGTGAACATTCTAAACCTGAGTATCTTTATACTGTTTTAAATAACAAAAATAACTGAAGTTGAAGTAAAAACATATACCTATATAAAAGATTTTTCCCTACTTGAAGACGGAGAGCTACTAATATCTAGGTAAAATAGTTCTATAACAAAGATTGTAATCACTTTCAAGACATATTAATAGTTTTTCTACATAAGGAGAAACTCTATCTGACTGTGCAGAACTGAACACATACATAGCTCAGTGCTAAGGCAAACAGCATGTTTGGAGAGTTCTGTAACAGACACATACTACAGGGTTATCACCACGGCATCAATTTTCAGTAGTTTCAAGATGGTAATACTGAATTATGAATTAAAATCAGAATAAAAGGAGTGGAGAATCTTTGACTCACAATCCATATAAACTTTTAATTAAATTCAGTGTGACATATTTTAAAAGCTTTAACTGTTTTGCTTGATTTTCTCATTCTGCACTTTGAAAGCTAACACCATGTATGATATATTGGACAGAGAATTAACATAAGCAACATAATGTATAAATACAAAAAATATAAAATATATTGCAAAGCAAAGTCGGTGATCATATCATCAGTCATCTTTAGAAATTGGTTTACACATCTAAGAACATTTTACTTTGGAAATTCCAATTTAAAAATCTAAAGCTATTCAAAAGAAGTATTTCCTTCTGTTGATTTTGTATCTGGATTTCAGCTGTTTTTTAAATTGATTTTTTAGCTCCAAATATGGAATTTCCAATTCTCTTGTCACAAAAATTTTACACAGACTGGAAACACAGAGGCTACGCTTACCCATAACACTGGTGTTATCTCCACTATCCTCAGTGACTACTCACTAGAGGAAAACCTACTGAGCCTGTTTTCCATTATAGTATCAGGCAGTCTTTCTGATCAGATTTATGGAAACAGACTGATAACTTATAATTCTTGGCATAGCCTTTTCAATCTTGAGATCAACCTAGAAAAGATTTCCTACTCTATTTTTTGAGAAGGCATCACTTGAGATAACTAGATAGATCCATCATACTTGTTTAATCTATACACTGCTAGAACTGAAGATAAGAGGGCCATCTAATGCTGTCTGATGCCGAGAAATATCTCTAGAAAGTAAAGTAACTGCCTGACTATTTGAGACACGCCACTTTGCTAGAAGCTTGATATGGCAGGTTTTGAGATTAAAGAAGATGTCTTATGCAGATCTATACAGCTGCAGTAGAAGTCTGAACACCCTTCACAGTCAAGGGGCATCAGGCAGTGGGGCTGGTACAGTGTTTCTGCTCCCTGACCGCCCCATGTCTGCTCATGGATGAGTTTAGGTATCCTCTTGGTTCCACTGCCTGAAAGGCACTGAACTTCATCATCTACAACTACAGCAGGAGCTCAGACACATCACATGTTTGTAGTCACCAGGTGCAGCAGTCTCTAAAATCTGTGTGCTATAATCTTAGCCTGAAAAGCACTCCACTGGCAAGTTCAGATTTAGATTAATGACCAGGACCTATCCTGGAAAGAACTGAAGACAAAATAGACCCTCAAATAACTTTCCCTTGAAACAAATTTCTATAGTAACTCACTCAGGTGGCCCTGTCTCAACAGTCCCTGATGACACATATCAGTAATAGCTCTTAATTGTCACTCACTATTGCAAGTAAACTGGAATTTGCATTAACTGTCTTCACACTAATCCCTGCTTATTCTGATACTGAATAGCTCCCACCATAGGGAAATTGAAGAAACAATTGAAAAGCTAATGGACCTATAAATGAGAATGAATCAGATCATCCTCTGTTTTTAAATGCCTGAATGTAACAGAGCTAAAGAACACAATGATAAAAATAGGAATGGAGATTTTACATCCTTTCTATTGGTGACAATGGCAACTGAATCAGGGGACATTATTTATCAGAAATTATTGTTTTACTTGTTATAAGCCCCAAATACAATTATGCGTCTTCCCATAAAATATTTCATTCCTATAATCCTTTCTTCACCACAGACAAAATTATGCAATACATTCATAGAATCTGTCATCACCACACTCAGTACAGGTCATAGTGCTGCTTAACGGTATGACAAGAGACAGTTTTCTCCAGTGTGACAAGAACATACTATAACTGAAATGTTCCAAAACTGTTGTTGTCAGACAAAGAATGGGATTAAATGCTTTATTAATCTCAATTTACCGCTAACAAGAGAAAGGATAGTAGATGTTAAGTTGGGGTTTATTTATTTTTTTGTGTGTGGTTTTTTTCTTTTCTTTTTTTTTTTTTTTTTTTAATCTGTGCAAACTTCTACAGTGATTGGATTAATTTTTAGTTTGAGAGTAAAATTCAAGAGTTTTGTGTTTGATGGAATGAGTTGCCTGTGAAACTCTGAAATTGTCTAAGAGTCCTCAGTATAAATTCAGCCACAGAGGAAAAAACATTTCCACTAATATCAGAATTAAGTATAAACTTCCTGGGCAATCCCATCCCTACCCACTCAAAATCCCCAAAGAAAATGCTTGGTAAAGTACTGATACTGTTTCAATCTCCAGCTTTACAGGCAACATATAATGTATTCTACAGAACAGAAAACTGAATTTAGGAAAATCCATATTGCTGCTTTAACTGGTGACTTCCTGTATTTACATCAGCCCCTTTATAGTCACAATAAATTTCAACATCTCTGCTGCACAAAAAGACAATTCAGCTATTTTGTGAGTGTACAAGAGTAACTGATTCATCCTCATGTGTTTTCTTCAACCAAGCCCAGTTCTGATGCCTGAAACTAATTTCACACATGTATTTTGTAAGAGTAAACACAAACTTAAAAGATATAGATACTGATTTTTTTCTATTTACTATGAATAGTTATTCCAGTAATCAGAACAACTACTGAGAGATAAATAAATGTTTAACACTATCCATTTTTCTTAGCTTCCTAAAACATGCACTGTTCAACAGCAAATGCAGTCCATATGACATCACTATATATGTACTCTGTCCATACATATACTATAGAAGTATTTTATATGTTATACTTACTACATTTATCTATCTTGCGTTTTATACTATCATCCCTTAATGTATACAAGAAGAGAACAGGAAAGGAAACATGACAGAATAAGAAAAAAATATCTCAGAAATTTCATATGAATGTAAAGAACTCATCTTTCAGGTCAAGCAGAGAGCTGCACTTCGGGCTAGATGCCTGGAAGTAGAACATATTTATGTATTTATTTTTAAATCTCAATCTTCAAAACGCTCTGAAGTGAAACAATGAGCAAGGGCCCTTAACCTACCATAAAACCAGTATTATACATGTGCATTAAAAAGTATGGCCACAAGGTGGCTCTCAATACTCAGCATTGAAAACTAAATCCGAAAATGAAATAGAAAAGAATCTCAATTAGCTTTGCTTTCCTAAATTTATGAGTGATACTTTTCAAGTCACTTATTTTTAGAAACATCGATTTTCACACTAGACAAATACTTGGAAGATATTTTAAAATTACTTTGTTCCTCAACATCATGAACCCTTGTATAAAGAATTCCAGTGAGAGATTTCCGTACTCAATCTGTAACAGCATCATTCTCCCGTAGTCCTGTATTTTGCCAAAAAGTTGAGCTCTTTTGATAGCTGGATTTTATATATACATACTGAAATAATTTATTTACTGTTTTTAAGTTAGTTTTTAACTATTTACCAGTACTAGCTGTTTCATGACGAAAACAGTATGAAACTTCTACACAGAACATGAATTTGCATGTATACATCATCTCGCTTTTTCTCCAATATGCTCTAGCTATATTCTTTATGTTCTTAATTACCATTTTATTTTTCCTTTTACAAGTTTATTAATAGTTGTGAGTTTTGTTGGCAACCTTCCACCTATTTCTGTAGCATTTTAATTTCAAAAATTTCTCTGTTTTCATTTAAGTGTTATTTTTCCTACAAGTGTGAAAAGCTGAAATTTAAAGGAACTGGACCATGCAGGAAAAAATAATAAATAGGGCTACAATTACCAAACCAATAAAGGATTAATACTTGATTCTGAATCAATGAATTGTAGACCTGTACAGTACTCTGAAAGGGTGGAAGGAAGTCTCTTAGAACCATCACTTTGGATGTATTCCCTAGACAAGAGGTCTTGGTGGTTACTTCAAGCAATATGCTCCCTCACAGGAATATAATCTAAGAGAATACCTGAAAATAACTATTACAGCTGTTTTGAAATTACAGGCCTGTGGAGCACAAAACCAGATATGTTTTCAATGCTGCACTGCAATACAAACACTTTTTTACTACACTGTAACTATTGAATCAAAAGCCCAGGAAATAATTTCTGAGTGTAAAGGATCATTAAAATTGTAAGTAATACTGGTGAACCTATGTGAGTGTTTTTAACCCATGAATCACTGGGAAGAGTTCACATTTTCTTACTACTTTCAGTTTCAGAAGATCGCAGAAAATCCACATCTGCAAACAGTTAACCACTGCGCTGCGATTTCTCCATGAAGCACTATTTTGTGCAGTATTAATTTATGTCCTTAGGGCTTACTCCAAAGCCAACATTCCCATTAGCTTCAATATGTTTTTCAATGAGATCCTTCAACTGAAAACCAACTAGGACTCTATTCAATTATTCAGCTATACTACAGTTTAAATGGAAACATGGCTATATGATGTTAAGGTTTCAGACTTTTTGGATTTCTGATTGTTGTCCCTGATAAACATAAATAGAACAATACTTGAAAAAAGAGATCTCTCTTACCAAAGATTGCACTGGAATTCTGCACTGCACATTTGATTACAAATTTCATGTATATCAAAGTCAGACATACCTTCACAGAGTGAAAATGAGCAGTATTTTTCATCCTTTAGGCAATGACCTTTGGCTCCTTTTATTATTAGAGAGTCTAGAAAGGCTTTTGAAAAGCTTTTGATACTCTAAATTCTAGAACCTTTTTTTTTTTCCTGTCTACTACAAGGTTTTTAGCATTTTGTCAACAGTACTCAATATTTTTGAGTAATTTTAGAACAACTGAATTTACAAGCCAGTGTTGAACTAACTTCCTACAATTTTTGCCTATCTTAAAAAAAAAAAAAAAAGAGAAGAATCCCTAGCACACCAATTGTTAAACTAGAAGTCATAACTCTTGAATCTATTGGGAAACACATATAATTGGCTAATTTTTTAGAACATTTGCTAAGACTTTGATAAAGCTTCCAGTATTTAGGGAAGCTGCTGGTCTATGTTCCTAAATGGAACAATGGCTGATTAGCTAACTGTTGATATCAATACAGATAATGCAAGATACCACAATACTCATAATAATACACTGGTAAGCTCAGTTTAAGTTCCATTACTTTTGACTTAAGAAAATTAAATATTCAAAATCTCTGCTAATATCTCCTAACTATTATTGATCATCAAAAAAACCCAAAATATTCTTCTGCAAATAAAAGATGATGCTGAACAGTTTAATTGTCTAACCAGAACTGTTTTTCATGTGAACTATACCAAGAAATATAAATTCTAAGCCAAAAAACTTTCAAATCTGAAAGTCTTGTGTAAATTTTTTGGAAAAGTTTTCAGGCCATATGCACATCATTTGCAACTATGTCAAAACAGGATCTGTCCTGCTTGACTATAGTAGTTTTTCTAGTTTTCCTTACAGGTTAGGAATGATTTTACTCAACAAAAGTCTGAAGCTGAAGAAAAACACTTCCTGCAATGCATTCCAATTTATCCCGCACATTTGGTGTCCAAATGTTCTAGAAATATCACCCTAGTTCTCAATATTCTCTTAATATCTCAATCTTGAGAAAGCATTAGAAGTGTTGACAGTACTAATCTCAAATGGTTTTTCCATTTGGAGTATGGTAAATACTAGGACATGGCACTTCTGGGTGTTTAGAGTTTCTTGAAGTATAAATCTTGCTTCTTATTCAAGTTGGTTGACCAAATAAGTAAAGTTAGTATTTCCTAGGAAGGAAACATCCCAGGAAAAAACTTACTCCAGTGTTAAGTGGTTTTCAGTATGTCTGACCTGAGCACTAAAAATGAATTGGTTTAAGATCTTGTTCTCCCAAAAGCTTAACATTTTTTTAGTAATTTAATGTAAAAAAAATTTTACATTAAATTTTACATGCTTTACACATTTCATATTTTTTAGCTTTATTGACTAAAATTATTATTTTATCTACTTGTACTGATATTGTCCAAGGATGAAGGTCTTTGGTGGGACGGGGATAATGAACATTGAGTATTTTTGACTTTATACTTCAGCACTGAAATTCACAAATCTCCTAATATTGCTGTCTTCCTACCTGCATTCTTCCAGCAGCCTTTCATGAGCCATATATTCCAAAATCTGCCTCCTGCTTTTTTTAAGAATTTTAGCTTTTAATGTTTTTTTGTAAATGTTCTGTAACGAGCCTCTGGTGTTTTTGATGTAACAGTTTGTTACAAATTAAAAGAGGTTTCTGAAATAATTAGGTTGTTCAAAAGAGATTTGGAAAATTTAGGCAAAATTAGACTTTTGCTTTGATAAAGCTGATACGCAATGGTACCTATACATCCCAAAGTATAGCTGTTTGTGGTTTTATATAATACAGTGCTTTTCTCTAGGATGATGATTTCCAATATGCAGGGATTCTTCTGGATCTTGGTTAATTTTTGAAATTCCAGCTCAAAGAAGCTTAAAGTGAATTCAAAGCAACCAGAAGAGAAAACTAAATGTAGATACCAAAGCTTCCATATCTTCTGGCCTCTGACTATGGAGAAATGCTGATAATGTAAAACATATAGAGGATATGCTAAGAAACAGAAACTGACTATACATGTAATTTAACTTAAACCAGTGTAAGAAATATACAGCAATAAACACTTTCCAGTTCTCTGGAAAAATCCCTGCAACTTTCGAAAAGTATGCTTAATTACTTTCAGCCTATTTTGTTTTTCTCCCAAGCACCTCTGGCTCTCAGTATCTCGTATTAACATATTGAGGGACTGGGGATCAAATTCACTTCACTCACTCTTAGTGGTTGCTTCTAATAGCTCTTTTACTTTAAATTCTGAAAAGCGTGCACTTCGCTCATGATTTCACTATTCATTTTAACTGGATGTCATTACAATCTCCAGTGCATAAATGCTTCTGTCCAGTTCTGATCTAGTCTACACATTGTGTAAATAAACTAAAGGAACAGTTAAAAAGCCCAACCAAATTTGCCTAAATTACGGTAGTTGGGGAATTGAAAGTGGATGACAACTGAAACAGTAAGCATACATAGGTAAACGTCAAACCATAATCCACAGAAATTGTATTTGGAAAGCTTTCATATAGGTAAACAATTCCATCAAACCATAATCAAACTAAACTGTATCTGGAAAGCTTTCTTATTTTGAAAATAAATGAAATTAAGAATATGAACTGAAGTCAAATTTAATCTTTTTCTCCATCTGTTAAGAAAATCATGTTTTCTACATGAAAAACTGAATCAAGCATTTAA
This sequence comes from Psittacula echo, assembly GCF_963264785.1. Classification (NCBI taxonomy): domain Eukaryota; kingdom Metazoa; phylum Chordata; class Aves; order Psittaciformes; family Psittacidae; genus Psittacula; species Psittacula echo. Next base: position 64,430,428 of record NC_137738.1, on the reverse strand, counting down.
ATGTACCTTGGGGAAAAAAAAAAATAAATCTAGTGTTTGCCACAGTCTGGCTCAACAGGAGGAAATCTATGAATAGGTGAGTGAACATCATATTTCTTGCAACAGGTGAATTTATTTAAGTGCATTTATTCATGTTTTTAAAGAGACAGTAGGAGATAGTTTCCCATATTGCAGTGATGTTTTCTATCACTTTAATGTTTATGAACATGTATTTTTCAATTATGATAGGTCAAATCCTTCAATTAAAAAACAAATCAGTCTAAAGTTATCCTTTACATTTATGGTTTTTCAGTATAAATAAATAAATTCACACGACTCCTCAGGGAGCAGAAGAAACATGGACAGTTAATACTGATGTTCTGAAGGGAAAACATATCAAGCAACCCTAGAAGTAAGCACATTTATTCTACAGGGTAACTGTGAATCACAGGTTTTGTTCTGAATTTTATCTCAGAAAAGGCAACTACAAAGGGTTTTTTGTGATGGTCTGCATCTTTAAACCAATGGCTAACCACTTAAACCCCCCCCAATATTATCTCCTTCATTTACAATCCCAGAGAATAATACTTTGTGACTTTTGCAATGATCCTTTTAAAGCCAACTGTGATGCTAGGGAAAAAACTAAAATCAAATATAATTTACTGGACCTTGGAAAATTTACTCTGTTTAGTTCCTGTAAAATAAATCAAATATAGTTTCTAACAGAATGTCAATCGCTGAACAGTATTGTCTGCTTAAGAATAATGTAATTACCGAAACACAAAGTACAACTGATCAACAAACAGAATTCACTGTCAGAGCACCATGCAGAAAAACACAAATTCTTATTAACTTTTCAATCATTACTCTTTATTACTAATAACTACTGTCACTACACTGTTTTCTGACAAATGAACTCCTAAGTAGATAGGATCGCTTTGAATACTATTTTCTAGTCAGCATATGGTATCCATGCTAAGCTACTTAAATTTCATGTGACCAGAACAATTTGTCAGTATGGTTTAGTGCTTTCTATAAAGAAAAGGTGCCTGAAAAATATGATTATTGTTTACAGACTCACTGTGAACATATTGCAGAAGATTATGCATTGCAGCCAAGAACTAACTGGCACATCTTGGAAAAGGAATGCAAGACCTACAGGTCATTAGTAAATTAAGCATTCCTTTTTTAATTTCTTGCCTGGAACAACCCCTAGGGATTGAAAACAGCTGAGCCCATCAAGCTCTCTGAGGTAGCGCTGAAAAGGGGCTAGCGCAGACAGCACCTATGCTGACTTTAATATTATCTTGTAAATTCTTCTTGCTGAAGTGTTCAGATATTGCCAGTCTCTGAACCTGTTAAATGACAGAAGAAAACATGACGAACAGGGAGCTTTATCCTCTCAATAGGTTTTACGCATTTTTAATATATCCCTGCAATTTATCACACATGGTGAAAGCAAGCACTGACAAAAATTAAAAGTGGAAGTGGTAAGAGTGTAGCAGTGTTTCCCAAACTTGTGAATGTATACCAATCATACTGGGTTTTTTTAGTTTTTGTTTGTCCCTCCCACACGGCTTTGAAGTTTTCTTTTGAAATGTGTTTCTTTACTATTTGCATAGCTATTCAATATCCACATATACTTTATGTAACAATGAGATTTCAAATTGAAATCATCTTACTCAAGGAAGCTATCAATTAATAACTACTGTTAAAAGACAAAGGAAACTTTTTCTTTTTGACCTGGATTACATGTTAAAACATTCTAACAGCTAATTGAAGGAGATTTTCACAGTGAAAGGAAAAAAGAATGCTATCTGCTGTTTCTTTCTGCCCAGAATGAGGTTAAAACTTTAGGAAAGACAAGGAGATCACAAATTCTCATGTAAGAAATAGCTCAGAAAGCACAGGAAAATGGTTAAGTATGTTATACTTTTAATACAGTCACTGAAATTGAACTAAGTTAGTTTTACAGCAATACAATCTGTATCACCAACATTTATGCCATTTTTAAAAGGAAAAAAACCAAACAATATGCTACTACTGATTGTGCAAACTTAAGAACAAATAACATATTAGAGCTACTCATTACAGTGCGCAATGTCACAGACTGACATCAAGGAATCTCTATTAGCCTATTACTGTACTCATATCCCAGAGAGTAAGAATTTTCAGTGTATTTTAATCAAAGATATAAAAAAACCTTAGATTTTAAATCAACTTAACAATTAAAAACATTCTTTTAAACAATAAAACTTTGATTTTCAGTTTCTGTATTTACAAATAAAGAAGACATTTTTAAAACTGTATTTATCTTAAGATCTGAACTGACTGAATGCAAATACTGCACTACCTTGCAGGAGGATGTAACAGTCTTCATTTAAGGAAAGAAGCTTAATCGTATTATAAGCGCATTTAGTATCTAATAGGAAATTTTGTCAACAATGAAAGGGGATGCTATAGGCAACACATTCTCCTACAGTTTATCTGAGCATTTCCAAGGAGGATTAGCAAGAAAAGGCATTAAATCTTACAGTGATGAAATCCATTACAGATTTTAACCTGAATAACTCTGAAATTGATGAATAGTTGTGTACAAAAACATAAAACTTTTTTTTTTTTTTTTGTAGTTCTCTGCACAAAAACATCAGCACTCCTGTCAGCTGAATTTGCAACCTCAGAGATCATTCTAGAAAAAGGTTTCCTGACCCATTTTGCTTCTACGAGTCCCTAGACTTACTAACACAGTACAGGTTCTGGAAGTAGAACAAATATTCATGAGGCAACTTTCCAGTGACAAACAGGGTAAAACTAAGTATTGTTGCATATCAAGTTGATGCTCATGATAGATGAAAGAGAATACATGATCAAGCCCATAGATTAGGGAGAAAAAAAAGTCCATTTTTCACAGGATAGCAGAAAACTGTTACTTGTTACCTCAGTGCTGTAATAGAGCTCAAGAGACAAGACAAAAATCTGAAATCCTTGGATCAGGGACTGCTTTTCAGAAAGATGGCTGATAACAGAATTCAGTCTACACCATGTATTTTATACTATCTGATTTGTAATAAAACCACTAAAAATCCTAGTAGACTACACGCAACATACATGAGTACATAGAACTACAAGTAGAAAATAGAACTAACAAATCTAAAGCTGTGCAAATACAATTTCTAGACACTTAAAAAAGTAATTGTCATAAGAATGGAAATATAAATCAAACTTCAAATGTTTTCCCAACTTTAAAGGTCAGGAAAAACAAAACCAAAGAGAAATTGTTTTCTGTTTATGTCAACTTTTTATTTCAGTTTAATATAATTAACACTTAACTCTAGTATATAGAAATAATACTAAAAACCCTGAATGCAACATTTTTCTATTGTTCACATTTCCCTGTAAATAGGCCATAAATGTCCATCTAAATAGCTCTTAATATTAAATTCCACAGCTCAGGATTCATTAAAACAGTAGGATCACCCTTATAAGGAACACATTTTTCTTTAACCCGCCATTTGTTAGGACCACATAATTTCATGAATTTTGTCTCTGACCTTTAAGCAAGACTACTGAATAAAATATTCCATGAAAGAAATACAGAGCTTCATTTCATTCTCCAAAAGATAATTGGCAAATATTTTTAAAAGTAAAAAAATATAATAATTATAAAACAAATAGGGAGCTTCAATATATGTTTGACGTTTAATATAGCCTAATGTATTTGAATACACATCCTCATTTTGGTTTTATAGCTTTTATAATGGCATATCAAATATCAGATATGTTATTAGTAAAACAAAAATAAAATGAGGATTTGCTCTGAAATAATTAAATGTCAAACAAATGATTACACATCAAATATTGGATAAATGTTCTCTAAAAATTAATTTCTAATAGTTTAAAAACATTTGACAGATAATTAAGAGGATTAGCAAAACTGCTTTCAAGTTTTAAAGGCCAGTAAAGAACTCAATGCTTTTAACTATTCTATTTTTCAGTTCCTCCTAAAGTGTTCAAGTAGTCTTCACTTACACTTGCTGTGTCTAGACTAGAATATTCATGATTTGGGCATTACTTGTTCTTGTAAGTCATACACTTGATTTCTGATGTTTCTAAACATTTACTTCATCCATCACAGTGAACACTGTATACAGAATACAAAATAAGGATCATTTTACATTATCAAGATCATTCTCTGCCAGGTATTGCTAAATTTCACGTTAAATGAAATGGCAAGACTGAATGGCCTGCATTCTGATAATTTTGGGAACTGTGCCAATAAACATCCCTTTATACAAGATAGCTCTTGTCAGACAAACATGATATTATCATTATGAAGCTTAAATTAATCACTCTGCATCACACAGCATTGAGATAATACAGTTAGACTTCTGTCAGAACTTTCATTTATATGGTACGGCACTGGGAATTTAGTATTATATAAAATGCATTTGACTTACTAAGGAGATTAAAATTAGGCAATGATGATAATTCTTTATAGAAGCTTTGACTTGACAGAATGTCTAATGAGTTTCTTCAGAGACCCAGTTTGACCCATGGATATTTCATATTTGTATTTGTAATCAAAAATTTAAAATGTGATCATGCTCTTTAAAGGTACAGTTTGGAAATCAGAAGCTCTATGAAAGGACGATAAATGCTCACAAGGTCAGATCAGTTCCACAGTGCCATTCGGCTCACCTATACGTTGAGGTGCAAGATACCTGGGAACAAAAACCCCTCACTACTGTTTTGAGAATGGATTTTAAAAAGAACTCTGAAAAGCTCTTACAATTCATGTGCTTTAACATGTTAATACACACTTTATGGCATACGATATATCTGATTTACAGTATAAGGCTGTGCCAGGTCTGACTGAAAGTCTGTCTAGAGCAGTAGTTTCTTAACAGTAAATGCCTAAGGAAGAGTATGTATCCATGCTCTTTCCAGTATATTCTCCTGGTCACCTGAAATTTGCCATTAGGAGTTACTGGCTTGATCTACCATTAATAACAATTTCCTATTATTTAAATAAGCAATAACTTTCACAGTGAAAAAAATTAAATTAGTGAAGAGAATCAGCAAGAGATCCTAGGTCTAGAGCAGTAGGCAGGCCAATTTAGACATGAAGAATGACACACATCAGGGCTATATATGTGAGAAATCACTGCTGGAGCTCAAACAAAAACTCAGGCCTTGCTCAATTCTCTAAATTACATTATAAACATTTCACAACAGCTGGTCCTTCTTGTCCACAAAAAACTATAAATCCATTAGTGAGTCTCTGCAGTGTTTCTGTAACTCTGATTCATTCTGTTCAGAACCACACTTGGCTGCAATAACAGGGGTTTTGTTCTATTTTATTTGGTTTTGTTTGTTTTTTTTTTTTTTAATGGTTTTAATGGTAGAAAACTGAACAGTTATAATTCCTGGTGACAGTCACGCCTATATATGTAGGCTTTCTCTATACACCTATGTGGTACTGAAGTTCTTACTTTAGCCACTAAATCCCTCCAGTATTAGAAAAAAAAAAAAAATTACCAGTGGAGAAGAAAATCTCTACACTTTCAGGTTCATCTGAAAGATGTGTTCATTTATGCAGATGCTTCACATAGTGCTATTCCAGCCTCAAGTGCGTAATTACAGGATGGGCTTATTGAAGGGGGACCAGAAAGTTAAGGGAAGAAAAACGTCTGCCTGGCTTGGCTTCACTGTGCCTTGTGCCTCTATCTGTTACACTTTGAAATCTTTACAACTTTCAGTATAGAAAGCTCCAGTGACAAAACACTATTATAAACCCCTTGGATAAGATCCACATACACTACAGCTGTTACTTTAGTATTTCTGTTAGAAATATTTACTGCTAGGAAAGAAAAAGAAAATTTAGACTGGACAGCAACTGTTTTAATAACAAACTCCCACATGCCCTAATCACTGAAATCTTTGGTGTACTCATAAGTCTTAATATGTTAGCCTTAATTGCTCAGCAAAATGTTGCTAGCATATTACTCATTTTATGATTATTGATGATTGTTTATGCAGAGCTGCTGCCCTGGCAGAGTATATATCTTATTTGATTAGTATCCTTATTGTGATAACTGTATATAAATATACTCCTCAAAGTTATATATGCTGTCATAATCATTTTAATACACGACATGCATTTTTATTTTAAACAGCAACAAATTTCCTATGAACAGAGAACACAGATTTCCTTTAAGCGCCTTAAAAATGCCTTAAGAACCAATAAAACATCTCGGTTTTATGGTAAGCAAAATAATTAAATCATTTAAATAATAATAAAAGAATAAATTACAATAATTTAACTTTGTTTGTTGAATAGGTCCTGAAAGAGGACAAATGGAAGTATGTAGGGAAAGGTTATTGGTGATGTTTTGCCACAGACTTCAGTATGACTAGTCCTTCGCTCTATTTTTATTATTTCCATTACTAATTTATTTATGCGTGTCAATGAAGAGTCCCTTAAGTACACTGGAGTATATAATTTTTATAATAATAACAACAGCAATAACAACAATATTTTCCCCCAAGATCTACATCATATTCAGATGCATAACTAAAATAATGTGAATTTGCATTAATGTAAAATGTGCATATCACATGTACTGATCACTGGAAGAATTTAATGAGTTATTCTGTCTCTTGATAGTCACTGTAAGAGTCAAAGCAGCCACAAGAACATTATGCGACCTCTACTGAAGAACACAATTCTCTCTTATTCATTGCTGTCTTCACAGCTTTTCCCTCTTATCAGTCCCTGGTTATAAATTTGTTCTGTTATTAACAGCCATCTTTCTTGGTCTTGCATTCCAGGACAGTCATTACCAGCTTTGTTTTAGCTGCATTTGGCTTGATCTTTCACACTCTTCCTAAGTACAAATTTTAAGAAGTTTTCAAATTCTATTGTGAAAGATTACATAATTTCTCACATTACACTTTCATGCTGTAAGTTCCTCTGTAAGATCTAAGAACACTTGCAAGTGTGTATACCATTCAAGCCATTCAAGCTATGTTTCTATAGTTTTTCCTGAAAAAAGATGATGCTTTCAGTTTCATATTGAAAGAGCAGTTTCCCCACATAAGAGTTCAAATTCCCTTGGGAATTTGCTTAGAACAAGAAGTACATTTCACAATATTTAGTTCACACTTTTTATTAATAGCATTTAATTTTTATTTTATAATGTTATAATTTAAGTTTATTTTATTTTTATTAGTAGTATTTAAAGCTATTATTAATAATAATAGCTTAAATATATATAATAAATAATTGCTGTATTATTATTAATAAAGCTATTAGTACAACTTTTTATTTTCATTACCTTTCTCCCAATTTCTTTTCCACTTCCTGCATCATAAAATGTCATCACTGCTTTCAGTGAAGGTCAACTCTTCCTTATTCAATCAATTTCTTCAGTGTAAAAGCAGAGACATTTGTTTACATCATGGAAGGTTCCCAGGCAATTCTACCATGCAGTTCTCTGAATAAGCCAAAGACTGCTCTCCTAAAGACCACAGCTCTAACTCTCACTGTTCACTATCACAGCCCTCCTCTCAACACTGAGCTTAATCACTGCACCCAAACTTGCCACTCATGGCAACAGTTGCCTCCAGTTCTCCCCTGTTTGAGCAGCAAGCCAGGTAGGTCCCTGGTTGGATTCAAAAGCTGTTTCCAAATGCAGCTTATGAACTTCATGGGTTGCCTGAAGAATGCCACCATCCTAAAAGATGGTTGAAATCTGCCATGAAAACAAAGGCCTACCTGCAGGAGACTTCTTCCAGTAGCTTCTAATAAGTCACATCACCTACCTCCCCAAGGACAGGTGGGTCCATACCAGACCTCAACCAAAACCTCCCTGTCTGTTCCTTCCTGCTCCGACCGTGAACCAAACAGGAGCTGCACATGTCCAGTTTGGCTCTGCACAGCCAAAGATCTAACTAACCAAGGGCACAACTCCTACTCCTCCTTTTCTGTGTCCGTCCTTTCCAATATGGCACATAAAATGCATTGCCTCAGCGACGTAATCTGCCTGCCAAATCCACAAGAAGTATTACATCACATCAAAACACATTCATATTACATATTACTTTCTGAGGCAGTCAGAAATATTATAAACACAGTTGATTCTTCCCTTTGATACAGTCTAGACTAGTACGCTTTTTAAAATGCCTTTTACAGAAATATGAATCTAGGATTTCCTGCTCAAGCTGAAGAGCAGCCAGGAAAGAGGCTAGCCAAAATCAGGATACCCTCACAGAGCAAATTCTGGCAACCACAGTTCACTCCCTCATGGGAAAGGGTTACTACCATGTCCCTAAGCACCACATCTACATGTGTTTTAAATACCTCCAGCGACAGGGACTCAACCATTACCCTGAGCAGCCTGTTCCAGTGCCTGGGTGGATCCCATGCGGCCCCACAGACTTGTGTGTGCCTAGGTGCTGTAGCTGGACACTGACCATTTCCCCTTGGATTATGGGGGCTTTGTTCTGCTCCCCATCCATGTCTTCTAGCTCAGACGGCTGGGTACCTGGAGAACAAATAGTCTTACTATTAAAGACAGAAGCAAAGAAGGCATTAGGTACCTCAGCCTTCTCCTCACCCTTTGTCACTATGTTTTCCCCTGTATCCAGTAAAGGATGGAGATTCTCCTTAGCTCTCCTCTTGTTCATGTATTTATAGAAACATTTTTTATTGCCTTTTACAGCAGTAGTCAGGTTAAGTTCTAGTTGGGCTTTGGCCCTGCAAATTTTCTTCCTGCATAAACTCACAATGTCCTTGTAGTCCTCCTGAGTGGCCTGCCCCTTCTTCCAAAGGTCAAACACTTTCTTTTGGCAGTTTTGCTATTGTTTCTTTTTTTTTTTCTGGGAATTTCAGCAACAGCTCTCTGTTCAGCCAGGCTGGTCTTCCCTGCCAGCTTGTCTGTCAGCACATGCGGACAACTTGCTCCTACACCTTTAAGGTTTCCTTCCTGAGTAATGTCCAGCCTTCCTGGACTCCTTTGCTCTTCAGGACTGCCTCCCACTGCTGAAATAAGCACATTATTTTTCATAACCTCTTTAGCAATAATTTTGAGTGTCTAAGTAAGCACTGACACTTTCAATAGCTTAAAACATTTTTTCTGCATTAGCATTAAAAAATACTATTTGTAATAATCTAGGAGATTCAGATTTTGTTCTAAGACATATAATAAGAAAAAGTTCAGCTTCAATTACATGTTACAGTAGAAACATGGGATCTCCAGGTTCAGGTTTGATGTTATTTTTATAATGCAGCAGACAAAGCATCCTCTAGAAAAAAAGTGGCTGTCTAATACGTATTTCATGAAATACAGGGTCATCAATTTATAACTTAGCCTAGTTTTAAAAACTTTTTTTTTCGCTCTCATAAGCATCTCGACAGAACAAAGACACTTGATTCTGATTTTAAAAAATCCTCTCTGAAATAGAATTTTTTTTACATTTCACAAATTTGAACTTACCAACTGTAAGATCTGACTCCATTCATAATTAGTAAGGCTGAACGAATCCTTTCACATTCTTTCCAGAGGTACAAAATAAGGTAATGTATTTATTACATCTAAAGGCAGATGTAGAATCTAAACCCCTCACTAAATTCCTAATTCAGAGGGGCCCAGAATATTTAAGAGGTTATCAATACATTTGTCAGTGAGAAAAGGCATCTTATACATACATTAAACTTTCTACAATGAATAAGTATCTCATCTGTGTTCTGCTAATTAGTTGTGGAGTGAGGAAGAACATTATTTTTCAAGGAATATTAACAAGACACTGTTAACTCTAATCTTTAGACCTCAATTAATATCACCAAATGCAAATGTCACATATAACACTGAATTAAGAATTGTTTTGGAAATATTCTCTCAGCAGAAATACCGGCATGCTGCTTGATGAAAAGAAGTTTTTGCAGACCAAGTTACTTTTGTATATTATACATTGGAAAAAACAAAAAAAAAAAGAGGAAGGTCAACTAACACAATTCATACAAAGACAGAAGTGTTAGAATGCATAAAAATATAGTTTCAGCTAGCAAGTACTTGGTCACCACTCAATATACCAGTAATTTATGATCCATATGTATATTTTTAACCAAGATCAGATTAAGGGGCTAAAACCTTGTGAGATTCAAATAGCTTTCCCACTTTTAACTCTCAAATAGATTACTTTCTGATTGCTCATGATTAGTTTATTGATAAGGAAAGTCAGATGGTTTTGGAAAGGTGGTATATTTACAGACTAGGTCATATTAATACTTTAAGACTGTATTCTGTCTTAAATAGTGGACAGTAGCAGATGCTTAGGGAAAGAGTGCAAAAAGCAGGAGACAGGTACTATCCCAAATTGCAGCAATTGGTCTTTAAGGGACTTTCTGAGCTGCACATTACATGAAAACTACTATCAAATAGTACAAGTTGCATAAACCACAATCCATTATCAGCTTTTGTTCAAAAAACTAACAGCACTTTTTTTTCACCATTACTCCTTCCTTTCCTCTATTAGATTCAGCCATTCCACACATACCTTCAGAGTAAAATATACCTTCCCAGAAGCTAAAAAATGCTTCCTCTATTCCCATCTTGGACTGTCTTGTAAAAACATCAATTCTAGGACAGAAAGAAACCAACATAAATTATCGATTACCTGTTTTTCAGCTTGACCATAATCCGATCCTTGGGGTGATAAGAAGTGACAAATATGACCATTGTTTTTTGCTTTATCTCGAAGACCCATAGCAGTTCGTACTGTGGCATTTCTAGCATGAACAAACACCATCACCTTAAGATAGAAATAAACAGGGCTGATGAGACATTAGAGAATCTTATTCAAATAATGAAAACATTTTTAAGCACTTACAAAATATTTGCTATAAAAATGAAGAATAATAGTTAATACATGACATACTGATGAAAACTAATGTTGCTTAAGAAGAATTAAAGGGTGAGCCTGCCTATATTGCATTTAATAATTTCAAAGAAGTTTTGAGAAGGTTCTCTTTTTTTTACATCTTTAGTCTTTAAAAGATAGGGAACAATTGTTGGCAATAAATAGTTCATGTTCACAAAGTAGGGAGACTACCATTTATGTAAAGAGTTGTGTTACTTGATACATCCTAAGTGATCTGGAAAAGCAAATAGTGAGGTGATAAATTCCCTGATGGTATGACTGGACTCTGAGGCAGCTGAAATAAAAAATCACTATAAAGAACCTCAGGAAGGTATTGCACTCCCAAACCACTGGACAATCAGAGAGAAGGATGAAATCAAGCACCAACAACTGAAAAAACACATACATTTTAAACTAACAGATATGATTATGGGTTTAAAACCACATGCTATCTCTCAGTAAGATACCTTAGAAATACTGTAGATTATCCTTGATAATATCAACTAAGAGTTGAGTGGTAATCAAAAAATATTTTTACCCATGTCTGCAGTCGGCTTTGGAAATACAGTTGGGTTTATCCAATGAACCCCCCTGTCACTTGATTATCCCTATTACCACATATGATATCTGAACCAAGAGACAGCAATGAGACATTAATACTTATTCCTTTAGATGTGAATAGGAAGCAATTTAAACCGATATTAAATTAAGATTCACTGCAAGGCCCATTTAAGATGAATGACGGCAGTAAGCCCCTGATTGGTGTAGAAAGGGAAAAAACTATTAAATACCACTTAATTTCAGTGTTATATACATTTTAAATGTCTGTTAACTTCATACTGCTGGGACAGGTACACTACGGAAAACACTCTATATTGTCTTCCTAAACACTATGTATTAACCAGGGTTTGCTTAAATTGACTCCACATACTTGATCAGACAATTCTTCATTTTGATGAAGTACAACAATTTCTCTCTTCTTAAAACTCATAAATGGAAAAGTCTGAGTGCCTGGCTCTTGAGTAAATGGCAAATGCTATTTTGCAAGTCTATCTCATTTCAGCTGAAAATGTAACCATAGAGTTACAGTTCCGTTTTAACAGAGCTGTAGTTCCAGCTGAATTTCAAGATTGGTATTTCAAAATCCAGGGATTAATCGTGGGTTTAATTTCGGCCTTTTTGCATCATCATGCTTGTATCAACTTGCCGTGTATAACTGACTTACGGTAAATAAAACGCTATTAAGAAAGTAGGGGTATTTAGGGTATAAGTTATAGTCTCTGTTCTTAATTTGGAAATTCATAATTTATAAACCTGTAATGTATATATAATTTTATACAAAAGTAGACATAATAGTTGTATAATTATATGTATTAGAAATTTATAATCAAAGCCAAGAAAATTAATTCAGGTAACAATACATGGAAAAGATAAAAAGAGAAACAATGCGTGCATAACTATTTGCTTACTGGGAGCAATTACTTGTTACCTTTTTAGCATATTTGATACCTCACTCCATCACCAATTTAGTAACACTGTGAGTCCTACAACTATTATCTTTCATATCTGAGTAGAAATATTCTCAGACACATGTCACATACTGGCAAAATCTTTTTAAGATTTCTTCAAAAAGTAAGAGAACCACTGCATAACAGAAGTACAGTGTATATCCCTTCTGCCTGCATTAATTGTTTAAGGATTACCTGTCTATTTATTTTTTTGTATTTTTTTCTATAGAAAGCTTAAATAAAACTAACATAACTACTCAAAGGAACAATTTCCTATTATTAAAAGATCCACTAGGTCTTCTTCACTGAATTCTTGCTTATTATTAACTTGGTATCAACAAGTTTCACTGAAAACAAATATCCACTTTTAAAGTCAACTTGATTTTATAGTTTATTAATTTGTTTCCTTGTTAAAAGAAGTCATATTAGCATTTGATTCTTTCCTGCATAGATTAAAAAGTAATGTTGTGAAAATAGCTAAATTCTGAAGTGTAAAAACATTTGATGTGTTGATTTCCTTACTAAAAAAAAAAAAAAAAAAAAAGGGTGAGGGGGAGAGATAAAAAAGGAAAAAAAAAGTGATATATGCACTAAGAAGTTTTACAATTTAACCACTGGTTGACTGGTTTTACATTATATTTTAATATTTTAAATTCTATTCTTATTTCAGTTTTGCACTAATTTTGAAATCACTACTTATATATTAAATCTAAAATAGCAACTTTGAGAATGGTATTTACACAGCATTAATATTAAATAAGTTCAAACCTATTAAACTAATATATTTCTGCATGCAGACATAATATTTATAAATATCTTACTAGTTCTCCTGACCTTTTAGAAGTTCCTAGTCAAAGACCAAATGAAGTGAGATCTGACTGAATTTTTTGGAGTGGGTGAGAGTTAAACGGCTGGAAGGAGAAAGCTAAAAGAGTAGCGGCAAGCAGGCATGCTTTTAAAATTTGCAAGAAACTAATAAAAACAGTCATATAAAATAGCAAGTAAATCTGCACAGAGGTGTGTATTTATATCCGATAAACTTCTCAATTAACCAGAGTATAATTCTTTATGGCTTGTTTAAACAAGAGACAGAGAAAGAGTCCTATTAGGAGGTAACTTCAAACTAAACAAGCTCAGTAAAAAAAAACCAAACAGGTGGTAAAACCATAAGTCTACAGTTACACGAAATAGAGCACAGACTACTAGTCGCAGAAAAGATGACAGTAAAAGCAAGGCCCTTAACTGAAGAATCTTTCTTTTGATTATGAAGTAAATGAGCAGCAACTGCAGTGATTGTATAGAGCCCATTCCTGAAGCTGCAAGTGTGAAGAAAATCCCTCTTAGCTCCAGTGATAATCAGGCAGAACCTTAAGGAACTGACATTCTGAAGTCAGCTGTCACTATGATGTCCTGGTCCTGCTGAGACAGTAAGAAGTAACACCAAAAAGATAAGAAAATATTATTTTAAAGACAGAGAAGAAAATTTGTTATTATTCAGGTTTCTTCTCCATAAAAGTAGTACCCTCGTGAATGAAGCAGTAATATTCATATCTAATTTTTACTAGTCATTCAGAAATATTAGAAACTCAACTTAATATGAATGTCTGTAGATAAGTAAGATCTAATAGCTGACACTATCCTAGAGAATTATACAAACATACAAATGTAAGTATATGTGTAGCTGAACCTTGGCCACTGAACATTTGTAAAATGACTATATAGCTTTATTTTTGCAACACTTTCCTGTCAATTAACATACTTTAAAACACACCATTAAATAATCAGTTTGCTTCAGTAGAAAATGATCTGAACCCTTTTCCAAAGTCTGGCACCTTGATTTTATTTGAAAATATGTCAAACTTGAGGATTAATCTAAGAAATGGAAAAATATTATGTAGGTCTATGGAAGATTTACCAATGTAATAGTAGTACAGAACTGGGCACACCCGCAGTCATCTACTTGAGATGATAGATAAGATACCTATGAGATCAAGAAATGCAGATACTGGAAGCAGAGCTATTGAGGGGTACTAGAAAAGACCAAAATGCCTTCAAAAATAAGACCATAAAATAAATTTATATTTCCCAGAAAAATGGAACTCCTGGCAGACTGCTTTACATTATAGAGTCCAGGGTACTGGACTGTATTAAAACCAAAACTACTCCTCAGTTAAAAAAGTCCACAAGAATATTATTACTGTAACAGCAGGATCACTGATTCAAGAGCCGTGAAAACACGAATCAAACTGTTTCTTTATTCTTTTTTTTTTCTGTTTCTTTATGCTGCTGAGAATGTCAGCAGCACTGGAAAGAAGAGCTGGAGTCTTTTACCTAAATCCTACTAAAACCTTCTTTTCTTATCACTGCCTGCCATAATATATGTTCAGAAACAGTCCTGGGAACTTTAGGAACTTTGATACTAAGAGATACTCAGTTTAGAAACTTCAAGAACTGGAAAACAGATGGATTTGGACCACACTTACTTTAGGCTCCAAGGTCCATTCATCTTTAACCATTATACTTGATAAATGTCAATACATTTAACTAAAAACTTCCTTCTGGTATCCAATACTATATATAAAAATGAAGTGAAGCCATAAAGAGCATCAACATTTTCTTTTACTCCATTTACCCAACTAACTGAGAGGTTAAATATTTAAAAAGCATATGTTTTTTGATATCAGCAGAGGCTTGCTACTGACGATAAAACTTCTGCAATGATTTCTAAAGCTCCTGCCTACATGCAGCTGAAACTAAACAGGACAAGTGCAATTCCATGCTGGGTTTTCCACAAGAATTGAAAAAGGAGTAGCCTCTTTCTCTGTCAGGGAGATGTTTCAAGGGCATCACTTGGAATAGCAGCTGGGCAGAAGAAATAAAAAAAAAAAAATCTAACCCTGAAACCTGGAATTGCCAACCATGACCTGAAAGACCCAGCTGGGATACCATGCAAATATGTAGAAAACAGAATGGTGCTAAATTACAAAGCTGGTCTTTAACAAATACAGTTTGTATTTAATCTTCCTTCTTGCATCGAAATATCATCTGCCACATTTTGTATGCAAAACAGACAACATTCAATTAATGAAGCAAGATCTAGTTTTTTACCTTGTTTTATTCTAACAGACTCTAAACAAACCCTGCTCTCAAGAATCAAAAATTCCGTAATGGTTTCTGATGTGAGGTTAATCGTTACAAGAAGTCAATTACACAACAACAACAACAAAAAAAAGCATAAAGATTGGTTCCTCATATTCCCATTTTGCAAGTGAAACTAAGGTTAAGTGTATTCACTAAGTGTGAAACTTCAGATGAGATCATATTGCTTACTATATGAGACTTGATAAACTCAAAGCAGAGTCCCTATTAACTCCATTGAAGCCATGAGCATCCAACACAATCATCAAATCAATGTTTTCTAAGTCACAATTCTCAAAATTCAGAAGCTCTGATTAGTATGTACTTCTGAAGAATTTTATTTCAGCACCTTTAGTTTCTGTAACATCAGACAAACTATCAGAGACAGGGACAAAATCTGGATCTTCAGTGAAGTGTTTCTTTGTCCTACATAACAGACCATCCCTTCTTTTACTATTATTCTCTACCGTATCCATCACACGATTTTAATCTTCTGGAATGAAGATGTGACACAGAACTACTTTAACATATTAAATCTCTCACGCTAAACAAACTAAAAGAAATAAAGGTTTAATGCACAAAACCCCTCAGAATATCCACTGTTTAAAGAATACATTTGATACTCTCTTAACACTTTTCATATGACTGCTGCTGCTGCATCTTACAGAATCATTTTATGACAATGTCTGACTTCACAGCAATTATTTATTCAGAAAGATGTAAGGCCTTATTATGTAAAAAGTAACTAAGAAACAAGCATTGTATAACCCCTACCCTGTACAATTCTTATAGGAAGATACCTAATTTTCAGGTATGTAGCATGTTTTCTTTACAAAATTTATCTCCCACCACTTTTAAACTAACAATGTACACTTGAATTCATTGAATTCATGAATACTTTTAAGTATTTCATGATCACGTATCATCACCTGACGAAATTTTTATGTTTAAAATGATTGCACAAATTGCTGACAATAAAAAGAACTCCTCGGTGAGAGGTAGACAGACACAAAGTGTGATTACAAAAAACAGGTCGCTTTATTAGCCGATTAGAGGTGCCCAATCTTAAGGTTAATTTTGACTTGTAATCTCTGTACATCACCAAATGTTTGTAAAGAACCAGCCCCAGCTAAAAATTCACAAATGAAAACATTCAAGCCTTGTTGGTAAGCATTTACCAAATACGTTGTGGGAAAGCAATATAGTCTTAAAAGGGTTAATTTAGCCTGTCCTAACTGTGTCAGAGAAAATTATATTTCAGCAGCAAAATCTCTGTGCTTTAAATTATGCAAATAGGTTAGGAAAAGTAATTTAGAATACAGAGAGGAGCAGTTCCACAGCTACAAGCTGTGTAATTAGATCTGTACTCCACAGTTCAAAGCTAGCTCTGGGCTATATAGACCTAGTGCTGAAAGTGTCTGCTGCTGCTCTCCTGAAACCAAAGCTTTTAAATAATAGAAAATATACAACAAAGGAGAAAGCAAACGTTTCTAGCTAGGCTACCTTCCCAGAATTGTCTTAAAGTATGAAACAAATCAAATGTTTTAACTAAAGACCTACAGACTTTGGTTAAAAGTCACAATAGGAGGTGCTTGCATTCCCCAAGTGTTGCATATTCTAGGTTGCAATCTTTCTGAAACACCATCACCAAAGCACTGAAGAGTGTGCAATTATTCAAAATGCCTGTGAGAACCAGTACTTTTCTGTTATCAGAGACATGTAACTAGACCATAGTATGACTTACGTTTTCACTTAGAGGAGCAACAGAAAACACACTACATATACATGTAACAAAAATGTCTAAAATAACTCATGAAAATGTATAATCATGTACTCAAAATACTTTTTTTCTGCCTTGGACAGCAAAGATGCTTGCACTAACTTTTGCTACTGGAAAAGGCATCATTCCAACACTCTCTAGGATAACTCTGAAATGGTGCATTCATCTTTTTAGCGAAACACACTGACTATCTTTCCATCTCATTAGAGTGCTGGTCACTCGAATGCTTGAGTTCTGTGTTACTTAACACCTACCCTGGAGGACAGAAGGCCTAGGTTTTGCCACCCATTTTGCATCACATTTTTAAAGGAAATTAAGATGAAACAATGAATTTGTTTAATGCAATGTCGGTATTAGTTATGTAGATAAGAGACAAGTATATATACTTTATTCTAGCTGCAAGACACTGGTTTCACCCAGCTAAATCTTTATGACATGCTCTTTTATGTGATATCCAGTTCTTGACCTGGGTATTACTTCTACTGAAATGAACAGTTAGGGATATGGATCAACAGATCAATCTAACCACCATTTTCTCCCTTATGGTCAGCAGGAAATCTCCTCCAAGTATTTTATAAAAACTCAATTCCTAATGAGGTTTCAACATTTCTCCCCAAGAAATGCTGACTACAACTACTTATGTTAAAAACATCATCCTTTGCACCTCATTAAATAGAACCATCTCCTAGACTAAGTACAAATCACTGCTGTCTAGCCTCATTCTAAGGAATAATAAAATTGTTTCTCTCTTCTGTAGTGATTTATCCCCAACTGCAAGGTACAGTTCAAAATTCTAGTGCCTAGCATTTACAGAATGAAAAGTATATTCCATGGAAAATATAAATTAGAACAACACATGCAGCTCAATAATAGCTCTTGATCAAAAATACTCACTGCAAAACCAGAATGTCTTGATTACCAGTTCTGACAGCATGACAGTGTATAAATTTGGTTTCCAATTTAAGATAACTATCCAGAACTAGTAACTAAAAGAACAGCAACAAAGTATACAAAATAAGAGTTTTTATAAGATGATCTATACTAAAGCTTAAAAAGTTTAATGTAGAAGCCTTGCCTTTATTTTAGCAGATTTTTGTATTTTGCATGTTAAAGTTTTTTCTCTGCTATTAAACAAAGTTCTGCATTAAAGTTCTGTATCAAACAACACCATGGGAATGGAAAAAGCTGAACAGGCTGTGTCACTTACCAAGGCAACAAGAGAATTTGAATTTATTTTCTAATTAGTTTAATTCATTTTCACATATCTTGTATTTAAAAGAAATATTGATATAATCTGCATGTGTTATTAGGATATTCTACATTGCAGAAAATTGAAAGGTTACCAAGTGCCTACAAACTAGTTCTAACGAGGCATTCCATTATCCTTCCTTTTCTATAGTAGATTCTTCACAATTTAAAAGCAGACTGCATTTACTCATCATATAAAATTAAATAATGTGCATTAAAATACATGAGTTTTCATTCAAGTCTGAGAGATCAAAAATGCCAAAAAAAAAAAAAAAATCAGCAAGAGTCACCATTAAAACATCTTTGCATTCAAAAGAAATATTTAGCAAACTCTGCTGAAGAACAAAGCTACAGTATTTTAATATATTTAAAATACAGTATTTTAACAGAAAATATTAACTAATAACAATGACCAAGAAATTTATAATGCTGCATCAACCACCACTCACTAATCACTACTGTAATGTGATCTATTTTGAACTCTTGATAGATTGCCATTAATTAATCTGTGCTGTTTTAATTATTCACTTACATAAATTACTTCTGATTATCCCTGTTTAAACAAAAAAAAGGATTTTTGAAAGAACCTGTACAGAGTCTAATTTAAAAAATAATCTATTTAACATAGCTATTTATCTGATTATACTCCTATTTAAAGATACTATCTTTTAAGGGTAATAAGTCCTATTTAGTTTAAAGATATTTTTACCATCATAATGTGCACTTGCTCATTTGTTTAGCTGTAATAATACTACTTTTTAATGATATCTCTCCTGTAATTGCATTTTTTGTATTTCTTTTAGTGTGGAAATGCACTTTTTATTTAAGATGTGCCCACTCCAATGAATAGCATATAGTACAGTCCCATCTAATTTTTATTATTATTCCTGGAATTCTATGTAAAAAGCTATGCTAAACACATTACATTGGAACTACTTTCTTAACTTTTTTCCTATCTGCCTTTCCTTAATTTAGCCTTTTGTGTTCTAAATCTATCCATACAAAAGGCTCTACTATCATACACATTTTGAAATACTACCATCTTTCTTATTCTTTATTTTCATTTCTCTTAAGGTTTCTTTCTTGATGCACCTCCTGCTCTGTCTGCTCTGACTTGTTACAGTCTTTATTGTTGTAACTCTATTCTTAATATAAACTTAATTGCTCCTGGTTTTATTATCTTCCTTTTTCCTTGTCTTTGTTCTCTCCTTGTTTTATTTTTTCTAGCAAAAGTTCTCCCTTTTTAAATATAGACTTTTAAACACAGAACTTGTTCAGAATCCTGAACTCAACCATTTCATGGTCGCTGCAGCCAAGGCTTCTTACAGCATTCACATCCCCAACCTGCCCTTCCATTTCTGTAAGCACAAGGTCCGGCACAGCATCAACCCCCTTCAGCTCCTCAATCATCTGTGCTAGAAAGTAGTCATCAATGCACTCCAGACAATTACTGGATTGCTTTTGCCCTGCTGTATTCCCTTCCAGCAGATACTGGGGTGGTAAAGTTCCCCTCGAAGACAACGGACAGTGAACATGAGGCTCCTTCTTGTCTGAAGAAGGCCTCATCTACTGTATTCCTTATCAGCAGGTCTAGAGGAAACTCCCACAATAGTGTTGCTCATGTCTGCCTGCTGGATAATCCTCTTCCTAAGCTCTCAGCTGGCTCATCATCCATCCCTAGGCAGAACTCCAGACATGTGAGTATCACATCACATCTTTGATCTCAATATGATTTTAGCTTAGCAACTGGATGCGGATCCCCAATTTCTCCTTTTTGTTCCATATGCTGCATGTAGTAGTGCAGAGGCATTTCAGAGAGGCACTCAGTTATGCTCATGCAAAACATGACACTATGTTTTCTGCCACTATATAAAAATGAAAGAAATAGGGGTCTGGTGTCATTTCCATTCAAACCTATGGATAAAACAGTTCTGGATGCGTAAATTTGACATTAAGCCTCTAGCATTAAAATAGAAGACTGATGATATCAAACTTTTACAATGAAGAACAGTCAGTGCAGCAGGACTAATGGGAGATGCTTCTGAGTAAAAAGTACTCACTCATATGAAACTTCATGACTCTTCCTCTGTACACACATAACAGTTATAAATATCTTCCACTAATGTATGCTGACTGGTACATCTGGTTTAATTTATATTAGGAAGTTCTAAATTATTACTTACTTTTAAAATGGGAAGAACGTATGTGTACAATCTTAGTTCCTTATATTTTGAATTATATCAAATGGCCTACAAAATAAATGCTCAGTTATGGAATCAATGCTTAAATATGGATTCTGGATACTAAAGGAAACCTGACTCAGAACAGCATAACGGGATCTATGCTATCTTCAATTTGTAGCACTAGCCAACTATACTACAAAATGCAGAAGAAAAATGAATAAGTTAAAGTGAAAGTAGAGGGCAAATTATTCAATAAGAGACATAACCAAACAACATTTTCCTGTATCCTATAAGTAGTAGGAATTATTCTGAATTTTAACTGACAGGCTAGAAACGGTAACAGCAATATCTATTCTTGTATAGAAAATTAAGCAAGAAAAGCTAGTCTATTAATATGCAAATATATGTCATTAGGCAGTTAACTGCATTTTTGCAGATGCCAATGGACTTGAACGACAATTATTATTAAAAATTATAAGCAGCTTTTAGCCGCATTTTTTTTCTTAGAAAAGTAAGATAATGCAATAATTTATTTCAAGCATTTCCCCATGTCCTGTTCTGACATTAACTAGTTTGACTTTGTACAATAAAATATTTCTACATTATAATGAATTTTACTTTTGACAAATATTGCTCCAGAATATGATTCGTCATGTCTACTGAATCTCTTCTTGTGCTTCCAAAACTATTCATACTTGTATGTATACCATCCATACTATGAAAAAAGTAACCCAAAAGCCAGAAGTGAGAAGCAAATTCTATTCAGCTTTACTGAAGGAAAGGAACATAGAGGATACAGGAGAAATCTTAATATCTATTCCCATTCCTTTTACTTACATAAAAAGATTAAGAGAATTGCCATGTCAACTGCTGTATTTTCGGGTTTTGTAAGGTAACATAAATAAACCTAAAAAACCATAAAACTAAACAATTAAAGAACAGAAAACTCAGGTCTTCTAGCTTATTCCTTGTCAGTACTAATTTAAAAACATAGACCATTATCCAGATACCCAGATTCTTTTTCTTCTAATCAATAGGCTTTAATCATCAGAAAATTGAAGAAATGCCTTCAAGTATAAGCAATGTTTTTAATGTGGAAGTTAAAAAATTATGAAGAATTTAAATTATGCTATACTTGGCAAACAATGGTAAACTGTGCTAGAATTGTAATGTTCCTCATAAATCCATACCTGATATACCTAGCACTTCTCAAGATATCCTCTCCTATATAAGAATATTATAAATATATCTTGATTAAATACATGAGAGTATATAAATGTTAACATATTCTCCGTGGAGTCATCTCTGCGGTCACCACTATCAACACCACAGCACTACATATGTGAGAAATATACTCTGGACTGTGAACAGAAGTACAAAGTCAAAAGGAATTTCTTAGTGCCTTGATAAAAATATTTATTTCCCATCCTCATGAATTTTTCAAAATAACTTATTATCTGTAGCATCCTATATTACTGTATATTTCAAATTAAAACCCACTAATGACATTACGACTGGATTCTCTAGTAAAATCTGTTAAAAAGTGTGTAATAGGCTTAAGGTCTTGGACAGTAGTTATCATGCTACATTTTGAGTAATATACAGAAGTTATGTATATTAGTGTCAATAATCAGGAAGTTTATTAGTTGATACTATCTATTTTGTTAAATAAACTAAGCAGAAAGATCCATTTCTTTTCAGGCTTCAGAGCAAGAATTTTCAAAAGCTTTGGACCACTGATAATCCTCAACATGTCTTCCGGAGCATCATTCATCCTTGCCATTATATTGTTAATGGAGAAAAAAATGAAGCTGGTAGGGACCCACAGACTTAACTTCCTAAATCTTCTAGACCACTAAATAATCTGCTGTCCTGTGTTTGAAAGCAGCTTTTTTAACATAGAGTTAAATAAAAGTCATCTTGTTAGGCTGCAAGAGTGGTCAGGCTGCCCTTACCACACTTGTAAGCTGTACATCTGTAAGTTAACACTATTATTTCATTCAAATATAATTTTAGGCTATGAAAAGTTACTAATTTGGAATTAAATCTGACTTTTTGTTTCGGTGATTCAATGTTCATTTTAGTACTTGAAGAGTAATTCTAAATAGCAGCACTTGCTACCTGAAACACTTGTACTACCTATACCAACATGATTATGTGGCTGTGCAAGACTACAGAGATAAGCTGAACACCTCATGAACTCATAATTAATGGAAGGATTAAATTGGTGCTTCTGGTCTACATACATTCATCATGAACACCTGAGTACACATACATGGACAAGCTACTATGTAAATACAAACGTATATGCAAAAATTAGCATAAGGCACAGAAATACAGCAAACAAATATTTAGAAGGGTACCTAATTGAAAAATAATGGGTTGTTATGGCTTCCCTTTGCAGCAATTTCCTCAGCCGTTCATATAGACAGTTGACAAGTTATTAAATGTTTAAAGCCAGATTTGACCAGAAAATGCAAAGGAAAATACTACATATGTACCATTCGACAATAACATGAAACTTCTGGTATATAACATTTTTTTGAAGAGCATCTTCTACACAGCATATCAATATAGCATTTTTAATTAAAGTAAGATATGAAGTTTCATTTATTCAGGCATAAGATTATATTAACTATTATATCCCTAATATTGCAAAAGGCAGTTAATGTGGAAATGTGCATAAATAAATGATGAAGATGCAGAACATAAAAATAGCGCACTATCACTGAATTAGTTTGTTATGATTTTGTTAAAGAAACCACACAAATGGGCCCTAATAGCACAAAAAACTGCAAAAGAAATAGTACAGAAAACTATCCAAAGAATTCAAGACTTCTCTTAATTGGCTACTGCAGAAATAACATCTAAAATCATCAACCATAATCCACATATTCTGCCAGACCACTTTACCTTCGGTATTTGTGTATTTTTATATACTTACATACATGTGTACATATAGAAAATAGAAGCAATATATACATGTATGTATATGCAAAGAAGCTACACCAGGTGACACAATAGAAGCAATCTGTATAGATACAGAGTTACAAAAACAGACTGAAATAAGCTCTTTAGGCTGTAATATGGAAATCTAGGGAAAAAGCCCAATCTAGATAAAGAATACATTTTAACAAATCCAGTAACTTTTCAGAGTTAATTGTCCAAAGTGTGCTATAAACACTATTCCACCCTGAAAAACTACTAGGACAAGCTTAATTCTCAAGATACTAAGTGCCAGACAGACCTCTGAAGAAAATACTGGTCTATTAAATCTTATCTTATGACACAGCTATAAAAGCATTGTCAACAGTTGCAGTAACTAAGCTTATTAAACTTTTATCTTCACATGGCTTCTGCAACGAAATAACCGCTGGAAAAATGATAATAAAGAAATTTAATCCATCATTTTTACAAATGAAATTAATACCTGTCAAATTCACTTCTGACAATTTAATATAATAGATTTAAAATACCTACTCTGTTAATTTTTTGGTTTAAGATAGCTTTGCAAGAAAAGCAAGATGACACTTCTTAGTCCTGCAACATTCAAGTAAATTATTGTAAACAGAGAACAATTACAGACAAAGTGAATTCTTTATGTGCAATATATAGCACAGAAACAGTTTTGACTATATGAATTCAAGTGTAACTTGTTTCTGATCTGTGACATCAAGACTTATGGTTTGAAAGAGTATGTTAATTCTAAAAAGGTTGCTCTGTCTCTACTGGTTTATAGTACCTAAGGCCTGCTCAGCTCAAGTTAACCAGAATTGTTGCTAAATATGTAGGAATACTACTACTGCATTAAATTTGGTTGTTGTGGTGAGGTTTCCAATAGCTATTTACTGTTTCAAAAATCCAGGTTGTTTGCAACAGACAACCTGGCACCTTAAGCCACCAAAAAAGCCCTTCCCTGCATGTTGAAACCACTTCCTGTAAAGCCATGATGTGCCCTCAGTATTTATGTACTGACACGTTGAGCCTCAATGCCCATGCAGACAGCAAAGCCAATGCTGTTGGTGCAGAAGGACCACAGAAAGATGTCGGAACTTCCACTAAACAGTCTGGTTTTTGCTAGGAACTGAAAATACCAAGCTCACTGAGAAAATGAACTTTTGAGGATTTTCACTGACTACTAGACCTATGGAAGAAAGTTAAATCAGACAATACGTCATCTCACAGTTACACAGAAACCTCTAAAAAGCAGTGGGAAAAGAGACATTAATTGTCTTAAAAAGGAAAAGATGGTTTGGAAAACAGCAGAATGCCAAAGGTTCTCCAAGTTGAAAACTGTAATAAATAGCCAAACTGGCAGATGAGCAAATTGCATTGGGTAAACTTAGGACTTAAACATAGATATCTGTGGCTGAAGACAAGTAGAGTAACAGAGTATTGGAAGTCAGAAAAAAAAACATACAGGGAAGTAAGACGCAGACAGTAAATACAGAAGATCTGCTGAAACAACACCAAGGGCAAAGAGAACACAGGACTTCTTTTGAAGGTTTAAGTAATATCAAAGAGAATCAGGTATGAGGAACAAAAAAAAAAAAAAAAGAAAAGGTTGCAGAAACAGACAAAATGAGTAGTCTGGGGAACATGGCAAAAACAAGGGAGTTTTATGAGTGCAGTTTGAGGAAGTACTTCCTCTGAAACCTTTCAAAGAACTTCAGCATCTCTCCAATTCTTAATGCAAGAAATTAACAACAAGATCCCAAGAAATCTTATGCAATTTCAGGTTTTTACTTTTTTTTTTTTTTTTTTTTAATCGAGAGAATATTTAGACCACAACGAAAAAAAAAAAAAAAGGAAAGACAATTAACAGTAAGATTCTAACAGAATTCATAACTGCAGAAGTACTTAAGAGGTGATAGGGACAAAGGGAAAAACATGATCATCTCTCTGTAATCAAGGTAATCGGATAAAACAGCAAAGGGTCATCAGGAGATATAATGGACGTGAACCTGTACAACAACAGCAATGATCAGAGTCAAAAAGAGTTAATTTCATTGGATAGTAACTTAAGCAACTCAAACTTGGCAAAAAGCAACAGCTGCATATCTTTCAGATAAAGAGCTTTAATGTAAAGTTAAAATTTACATATGATTTGTTTCAGAGGAAAAAAAACACCTCACCATAAAAATACTATGTCATTTCTCAAAACTTCTAAAAACATTGCCATTTCTCAAAGCATAACATGACAAGGGGGTTTTCCCCTCATACACTGTTACAATAAAGCCAGCATGCAGTGTCCTAAACAGGTTAGCAATGCAATGTTTCAATTTGTTATAAAAATTTTGTTGACACATATGGCCTTCATTCACTGTCTTTATTGCTTTCATGAGGTTCCCTACAGGCTGCCTCAGAAAAGTGCTACCTGCTCCCCAGAAACTGTTGCCATTAGATGCCTGTCTCATAGGGCTGTAAAGTGTGAAGAAGCTTTTTCAGCACTGTAGCTGAATTAAAGCTGTTAATGCACATGGCCCACTACTGGTGACTGCCTGACAACAGACAGCTGTAATCACTTTGAGGGAATGACAATTTTCAGTGACTGCGCCTTCACCCAGTCTTCAAGGGAACAGTACCCAAGAAGATAACTGCTGGCAAAAATATCTGCAACTGAGTGTGGAGTCATGTTCTCTGATGAATGGTGTGCAATTTCAGGGGTTTTTTTATTTAAAGATTCTTTATTTAAAGATCCTTTATTTAAAGATTCTTTATTTAAAGATTCTTTATTTAAAGACTTTTGTTTATTAAGAGGTAGAAATAAAACGCCAAAAGCATAAATCAGTCTGAGAGGGTGTAACATCTTTTTAGATAATATCAGAACATAGTAAATTTGAAGTATGACATGAAAACAAATATTCACCAGCTAATATCAAGTACAGAAGGCCAGTCCCAGGAAAGCAGACTCACCAGCAGGAGAGGTTCCCACTTAAAGCAGTGTTAAGAGGTAGGATCTGACAGAGAAAACTCTTAATGAAGATCTACATTGTTAGTAATCCTACAAAAAGAGCACACTGACTTACAAAGCACCTGGAAACCTTTGGGACATTTTGGATCTTAATCCTTCAGTCATGATAAAAAGTTTCTGTAACAAAACCCCTAGAAAACTCAGCAGGGCAAGCCATCTATCATTATACCTTTCCTCAAGTTAAACAAGAGGAGAATTATGCTATAAGACAAATGTTACAGTTTCAGCTGCATTTGGTAATTCAAAGTGAAGCCTACAAATGAGATATCTCATTAGTTTGAGCAGATGGATCAAAATTAAAGGCTGAATCACCAACTCTTAATTTCCCAGTAGCCAGGAAGAGCTTGAAGTCTTGCAGAGGATGAATGTTGAAAAATCAACATAAAAAGCTTCTCTCCATCTGTCAAAACACATGCCTGTAGAATGCAACTACCTCTTACCAGCCTTAGTCTTAAAAAAATGAAAACATATATACATCTATTAAGAACACTTTGTCAAACATCACACTGTAACCTATAATATGCTGGGAACACATCAGCGTGACTTCCAAAAGAGTAAATTATTTGGTTCTGGTATGGTAGAATTCTTTGAAAATGAGTTAACAGAACAGTAGATAAACAATGTTGAATTTAATTTATTAAGACATTCCAAAGACTCTGGTAAAGAATCTTAAGGGACAACACTGTGAAAGTCTGATGGCCACTGGAAGGTGTACATTAACTTGCAGAATTTTAGAAAAGGAAACGTATTTTTGTCTAATTCTGGTACTGCCTTCTTGTGCTTCAGAACAAACAAAATAGGTACGTTTTTGGCTCTCTCGAGCATAGCTGATGAGGTCTGTGTCTGTCATACATGACTGCCTGAATAATGATAAAATTCCAACCATGCCCTGAATTCCATACAGATATACAACTGCTGTAGATTTTTTTTTTCTTCTGAAGTTTTGGGGGAGAAGGTATAAATACATATTTCTAAGAAGAACATTTAGAAATAATCACTGCTTTGTGAAAAAGCAAACAACTTTGCATACACAGAGCATGACAGTTACAGACTATGGTGAGCGTGGATACAAGTTAATGGACTTCTTAAAACCAGGAAAATCAGAAGATGGTGATAACTTTAGAAGATCAAAGACTATTCTCAAAATTGTGAAAAGACACTAAAGAAAACTTTCCTAGTATAATATTCATCATATTCACTCATCATATTCATCTTCCACTATGGTGCAAGCAGCTCAATGCAGTTGTATCTACATAACTTTTTTTTTTATTGCATTTTTTTAATATCTGCAGTTGGTTTAAAGATTAGACAGATCATTTTTCATAGCATACTCATTAACAGGAAAAATTCCTAATTTTTAGTATGTGGTAAACCACAACATACTGTAATTAACTGTATTGTGCAATGATCTGATATGCATGATTCTGCATTGTCAAATACAGTATACCAGTGTTTGTATACCATTCTTTTCAGAGTATGAATTTGTGTTCCCTAACTGTTCTCAAGGAAAGCTAAAAAAACACCTCCTGCTAGAATTAAACAACTTATTGTACCTGAATTTTTTAAAATAATATTACATATGTTTGTAGACAATTTTTCCTCAGCGTGAAGAGGGGGAGAAAGGTGCAATAAATATGCTGGAACAACATGAAACTTCCTGCTGAGAATTCAAGATATGTTACATATTTAGACATACTGATTTAAAGAATCTACTACTCATAGGTTTATCTACAGCAAGTGAAAACACACAAAATCATAAGAAATGAAAGATAAGAAACTAATGTACCTCAGTGCTAGTTATTTCTTAAGGTATGTGCATAACTGACAATGAGAAGAAAATAAACTAAAGTTCCCTTGGTGCTGCCAACAAATTTTGTTAACAGTCTTCACAAGAAAATATCAGCATTTCCATATGTAATCTTCATGAAAGTTTTCTGAATGTAACGAACAGTAACTGATATCAACAACAGAAGAGAAGTGGAAGAATGGTGTTAAAGCAGGGGAGCAGGAGGACTAAGAAGCTGTTGCTGGAGTATTTCCGCCCCCTGAAGTCATAAACCAACTGTTCATCTTTCAAAAAACTCCACAATCTGCATTTATGTGAAAAGAGGAAAACGTGCAATTCTTAGTGTGACTGTATGGGAAAGTTTCCCTCTTTTTTATGTAAGTTATTTAATGAAAAGCCTTTTCAAGGATCACAGTGCACTTGCTCCTGCTTCGAACATGTGCCATACCTGCTATAACTACTCCTGCTTAAACTGCTGTGTTTTACAAAGTTCTAGCAGAAATGAGACATCATGTGGGGGTGATGCAGGAGCACAATAACAACAGAATGATGAAACTATTCAGGCAAATGAGTTAAGCCCATAATCTTAATGGAGGGGAATATAAGGCTTGAAAAGTTGCTGCATAAATCTCTATTTTAAAGCAAAATGAAGGATTACTTCCTTTATAAAGAAAACAAAACACAAAACCCAGGATATTTCAACTGACAGATGCTGAGCCCTTGTGCACCATAACTTCAACACTGCATAAATTTCATCCCTCATCTCTAACAGGAGATACTAGAATTTGATAGATATGGGAAAGCCTAAGAAATAAGTAGAAATAAGTAAGTGCTATATTTTTCATTTTTTTAATCATTAGATGTACCTAAGTGTAAGGTCTCCAAAGCACTGACCTACTTTGCCTAGTCATTTTTTAAAAAGTGACATATATATACATTAATTATTTTAAGGGATATGTATAGTACCAAGAATTTTCACCTTAGATAGAAGCTAACATCATTTAGCCTGGTTAGATTTTCTTGAATGCTGCTTTTACAAAGTGTCAAGATTGGAGATGACCTCTGAAGTGACACATCTCAAAATAATTTAAAAAATTTCTTAATCTAGAGTTGTGGCAATCAAAACTAATTTCCTTATATGTGTTCCGAATGCAAACAAAAGCAGAAAATAAATACCTGGTGTCCAGCCATTATTTGCTTCAGCACATTTTCATAACATACTTCATCCATATGATTCAGTTGCTGAACCTGAAAAACAAGCATTATATTACATATTAAACGCGTTTCTGTCTTTACAGATTTTCTACTACATACCAAACAATTTACAGTGATCCATGAACAAAAAAATGTGATTATGTTATTAAATTTACAATATACAGATTCCCATTCTTAACAATATCATTTTGGTATTCTTAAATTCACAAACAGAAAATGAAAATGAACAGAAAAAATATGAGTAAGGGCAGTGGATAGAAAATTTATTGCATGACTTTGTTGGTGCTTTATTGACTAGAGAGATGTAACCCAGTTCTATTCTTTTAAATTATCTGTTTCATATTAAGAAATCTTATTTCTACAGGATATTGATGAAATGTCCACTTAATAGGTCATCTTACCTAACATTAAGTCCTTCCATTTGGTAATATAAAAATAGATTTTACCTTGCAGATATATCCAGGAAATTACTGATTGTCAGGTTTTTTGTCACAGAGATTTTTTTTCTTCACAGTTGGGTCATGCAAGGGAAACAGTGGGAGTACAGTATATAGAGTTTCTACTTATGGATAAATAAAATGTTTCAGGAAGAATAAAAAGTTCCAAATAAAGAGTTCAGTTGAAATAAAAAGTATTCTTCCACCTAAATATTTTTTCTATTTCTTTAATGCAACACAATATAAATAGCATGTATCTACTCAAATGCAGCTCTGTATTAAGGTTGTAACAAATAAAAATAAATAAAGTCCAAAATCAGACCAATCACTCCATTTGTCATTTGTGCATTCACCTTTTATAATGAAATATTCTGACACAAAGAAATTCTTACAAGAGCAAAGCATATAAAAATTTGAAAATGGAAATCTAGTATTTGGAGTAATCTAAAATAGCTGAAAGTTGACAATCACATCTTTAAAACAGCTTTAGAGCGAACAGGATAATTGTACGAGTATAGTAATAAAAAGATAAGACAATATGGACATATGTGCAAGAGACAGGTAGACAGTCTAAGTATTCTGAAAATGAGAGACCAGCATTTTAATTAATTATTTTTTCAAATAATAACAAGTAAAAATCACTAAGTAGAAACATACATGGGCAGTGCACAAACACACGAGGACATACATATTTACATACATACAAAGGTAACTTTACGTATTCTTTGCATTTATACCTAAAGAGGAAAACATAAACATGCACCAAGAAAAATAACTGACATTAAAAAAAAAATCTGACATTATGAGACCTCTGACTGAAGAAGCCAAACTTTAGTCTTGGCCCCATATGCTCTAAAAATTTCAACATGCAGAATTTTAAGAGCTTCCCTGGCTAACTTCTATGCATAATAAGGACACCATGCTGTTCTTGCCTTTGAAAGCTTGACTACAGTTTGCACATGATTCCACAAATCACTAATCAGCTCCAGTTCTGGGGGAAGTTTTTTTGGATAAAGGATGTCAGAGAGCTGAGGCAAAACATCTACCTACAGCAACTAACAGTCTTCTACTTCTTTGCAGCTCATCAGTGTGGATATAGACATTGCACTGATTGCATTTGCGGATGTTCTGCAAGAACTCTTTTTGATTCTGTGGGTTCTTACATAGCTTTCCTCCTCTCACATAGACCAGAAGGATGTTGATATTACTGCTTTTGCAGCTTTAGCATTAGTATTATTCTGAATGGAATCTTTTTCAAACAGGCTTGATACTTTAACTTTTTGTTTGCTATGAAGTGTATGATCTTAATTGCAGAAACATATTTTACTCTATGAAATCGGTAATGACATTCTTCTGAAAAGCAAAAAGTTGTGGTGTTGCCAAAACAGTCTGCCAGGTAGTCCTATTTCAGAATAAATACTACCTCCTAATATTTCCTCATCTCCACATGCTTGGTTTTTTTCTTAGTAAACCTAACTGGTTAAGATTTTATAGGATTATCTGTATATCTATTTGATTTTTAAATCACAAATGCATTCTAGAGTGAGTATGAAGAAATGGAGTCTTTACCACACAGTGGAAATAAACTAAATATTCAAAATAAAGTATCAGAAAAAGATTAAAGAAAAGCAACTGCAAGTAACAATGAAGGTACTTGAAACAATTAATGAAGGTTAAAATATGCAAATCACAGTAAGCACCATATGGTATTCTTGTGTGTATAGACTTGAAATGGCTCCCTACAGTTGTAAAATAAGTTTCTTTCCTGCACTGCAGATGGAATGAACTACTTAAATAACCTGGCAAAAAAGGCAATGTCCATTTCCAGCAAATAAAATCATTGGTATTATTGATTAAGCTGTGAAATTAACTTTTGATTAAAAATGTTTTGATTTCTATTAAATTAAATTACAGCAGAGTAAGATTTTCTAAAAGCTAAGTTATATAAATTCTAATTATCAGCTAGTGGGGTGCATGCAAAATCTTAAAGAAAAGTGTTTCTATTAATTCCTGTATTTAAAGAAGAATTAAAATTTACGTATCAAGTGGCACTGCATTTAACATTTTTAATAAGAATATTATACCTGACCATGGCCTTACTGCTTCCCAAAATGAGCAAGAGCACAAAGAGTAAAGAAGCTTATTTCGGGACCATTTTAGTGTATTTTCTATCAAATGTGGACATATGATAGCTAATGACTTAGCATGCTAAAGGTTTTCATCAGCAACTTGTATCCAACTAATATTAGTGCACATGATGGTACTATATATATTTGTATCTCTCTCTCTATATATATACAGATTTCATAAATAAATATTACATTCCTCATGCATGTTACTGTCAAGCAAGGAGCACCAGTTTTTCGAGGAAAATGGAAAATTGAAATGAGACTAATCAGATGCTACAGTGAGTCTGCAGTTGAGCGTGATGTTTTCTCTTTCATCAAGCCAAATTTAGTAGCAAAGCAAAAGCAATGCAAAGCTAGATGCCATTGTATCTAACTGCAACAAAGCCTATTTACAAGATTGTAAATGAAGGAAACATGATTCTTAAAGCACTGTTAAATTATGTATATCTTTATACACAAGATGCTTCATTAAAGACCTGTAGCATAATAAACCAGTATCCTCTACACATGCATACATTAAGTATGGTCAAAACAGCAACCCTCTCTTTAGCATTTATCATTCTTTACCTTATTGGTTGTCTTAATTCCTATAAAGGTTTGCCCCAGTGGTACAGGTCGGAAACGGCCATCAAAGTAGAATAGTCCAATATAGGGGTTGACGTGTAGAAATGTAGCAACATCCAGATAATTGGGTAATGTAGCTGAAAGGCCCAAAATTCTAATCATACTTTGCGTAGATTCAACCTATTTAAAAAACAGAAAACCTGTAAATGATCCAAGTGTTTTAAGCCAAGATATAAAGCAGAGAGTTTTCAACCATCCCTTATGTAACAGTAATGTGAAAGAAGCAGTTAATGCTTTCTACAAAAGGTGAACAATAGATGTAAGTTAGTGATTATCCTGTACTGGAGAAACCAGAGCACTCTGCAATTCCACCAAATTTTGCTTATTCATCTTTCTATCTTATTGTACTTTTGCCCTCCAGAAGGTTAGCAGTCATTAACTGACATGGAGGAACAATAGCAGTAAAATGGGCTTTGTGTTAAGAAGGGGCAGTCCAACTTATAGGCAAAACTAGGACGCATAATTTGGTATTATTTCTTTCTTAGTCCAAATCACAGCACAATTCTGAAAAGAAACAAAAACATAGTTCCTTAGTCCTGGCTTTTGCTTAGACCTTTTCACAACTCTCTTATACAAACTATCCTGCTCCTCTGTAACACACATTTTTTTCTTTTCCTTTTTTTTTTTCATAAATCTTTATAATTCCCCAAGTATTTGCATTGCACGCCTTCCAATTCAACAAGGGACATAAATAGTGCTTCATATTTAAATACTCTGTTCCATATAAAAGCCTGCATATTATATGTATTTAGAGGTAATTTTCAAAAAGAATGAAACCAGTCAAAATACTTGAATTAAGAAAGTATGCAAGAATTTTCCTATTTCTTCTGCAATACCAAAAACTGTGTTGGCTGGCTCACAACTTTCTTACTAGCATAATTATTATGGAGCAAAGTTCACAGCAATTTTCATCAAAAGGTTTTTTAGACACTATAACTGAAGCCATATATGAGGTTCTCAATGTCTCATGATGGTTGGTAACTTCCACCTACCTAAGTCCTGTTCAAAACTATGAGGTTTTTATTTAGAATATAGCTTTTGAATCACTCAGGTGTTTGACTTAAAGTGAAAGGAAGTGCCATGTAATTAAATAAGATGAATTAAAAGTTTTCAAAACAGACTATTTAAAAGTATATGTAGAGCATTCTGAAGGAAGATAAAAGACAGCATACCTAACGTGGACCTGGGGAATAACAAGTGCACCAAAATAATGAACCAAATCCCAAAAGAAACCACCTCCCACAACTCTACAGGCATAAAGCAGACAAAATAAACCACTCTGTTGCCTGGCAAAAATCTGGATACCCAAACTACGGATGTAACCAACTAAACATCGCAGAAAATCATTTGATTGACCCTTCTGCACTTATACAAAGAGCAGCTTTGCAAAAGGAATCCCATGTACAACAAAATCTCATCTGTAAATGCAAATTTTGAGATGACTGGAAGAAATGAGAGATTGCAATTTAAAAAGTATTCCGTCTGCTGGGAACAAAAGCACCTTGAAGAGTACAAAGAAGCACTACCATTTCTTACACATCTTTTTAATGCCGGATTTGGTGAGATGGGGTGTGTGTGTGAGTGTGTGGTAAGTGTTTTTCTTTTTTACTTGTTTGTTTTTATGGTTTGGTTTTGCCTCAGTCCCCTGGAGCCCCACCTCCTTCTGCACTGATCTTGGTGTCTGTGGGGTACTTTCTCACACTTTTTTTTTTTAAAACCCCTTGAATCTGAAGGAACAGTAACCACCTGCTGATATATTTATCCTGCACTTTTTTCACAATCACCTAATAATAAGTACAACAATTTGAAAGTGTAACTGAACTTCAATCTGGAAAATATTATTTGATTTTGCTAACTTCAGTAACAACTTCTTTCAAATCTCCTGAGTCTAAAACCACTAGTTTGAAAGTGTGCTCAGTTCCATCTGAAGGTAGGAAAGCATTTCAAGTATTTAAACAATTAACAAGAACCCTGCTTAATAACCACAGAAGTATGAATTTTTACAGCAATTAATTGCAAGCTGTTAGTTCAGAGTTTTCTTTCAAAATATAAACAATGCCTAGAGAACAGTTACAGTTTACTGAGACTTGCCACTCTCAAAACCTTTGTAAAAAGCCATTTAACTTCACTGATCTGGCAGTTGGCCCTGCAGTTAAGGAGCTGATGGAAACCCTTGAATTACAACGAATTACAGCTCCACATGAAAACCGCAGCACAGAGTTAACACAAACAGGTTATTAAAATTACTAATATGCAGAGCGCATTTTAAAGCAAAACACATTTTTGCATATTTTATATAATACCTCACATATACTTATGTATGTGTATAGTGCCTACATTTTTTTTTTCAATTTATAAATCTGAAATTTGCAAATTATTTGGAGAATTAAGTTTTCTATTTATATCAAGCCACAAAAATCAAGTCACAGTGCTATATGAAATCAGGCTATAATGTCTTTTGCTAGTAACATTATGTTGGTCTTCATAATTAATTGAAAAATATTATGGCTGTAAATAATTCCATCAATTTCTCCTATTCCTTTCAAGACCATCCAAAAAAACAACAAAAAAAATCTATTTATTACTATTTCTATATCCAATTTGCAGAACAAAATATCAATAATTAATATATATTTTTAAAAACACCAAGCAAAAAGAAGTAAAAAACATTTACCTTAAAAGACAAAATGTATCATAACAATTCCCCCAATTATTTTATGCTTGCATCAAATTCAAACTGTAAATTAAACACTTATGTGTCTGCATATCACCACATACATATACGGAATAATTTTTGTTTATTCTTTTAATTATACATGGCAATATACAAAGAGCAGTGACTAAAACTGTGCTAAACATAAAAGTTAGAAATATAAATTACCTGAATATGCAACCATAAAACATACCTACATACTTTATTTTGCATTTTGTCTGTGATTATAATGCAGTTATTTATCTATTATTTATCTATTCGAGCACTACAGATACTTTTTGTAATAGCTTGTAGAATTTTAACACATTTTTAGAACAGAGTTCTCTGCATAAATTTTTTCAACTACTTTTCTTTTTCTGCCTTTCCCTTGAAAAGCAGACATTAATATGTTTTGTTCTCAGATGCTTCTAAAGAAAATAAGTCTTGAAAGTGTGAAGATGCCCTTTGTAAATACAGTCCATTCAAACATTAATATTTTTCTTGCGCTGGATCATTTTTTATTTGCTCCTCAAAGTCCCATTTAGAGACTATGCCTTCAGAATCAAGAGACTGTGAACATACATTCTTTTCCTGAAACTGCTGTAAAAATTATTGAAAAGATATTTTGGATGACAAATTCTCTGCATCACTGGCTGGAGGTACACAGCTAAGTGTGTCTTCTTCACTACTGGCAAACAATCTCAAACATTTTAATCTTCATATGTGTTTAATCATCTCAGCAAAAATATAAGCACTATTTGGAACTTAAAAGGCTTTCTTTGGAAAACTGAACTGTCACAGTATTTTCATATCATGTTCTCTGAAAGCTTTTCTGTATTTTATTGATTTGATGCTACACTGGAAGTAAGAAATAAAATTGCCATAACTATATTTAATTGACATACCTAATTAGT
The DNA here is from genome assembly GCF_963264785.1 of Psittacula echo. Taxonomy (NCBI): domain Eukaryota; kingdom Metazoa; phylum Chordata; class Aves; order Psittaciformes; family Psittacidae; genus Psittacula; species Psittacula echo. Next base: position 64,393,901 of record NC_137738.1, on the reverse strand, counting down.
ATATCTAATTCAGAAGCATTCACGATGGCATGTGGAGAATTGAAAACATGTTCACCATACACGTTTGCAGAACATGATTATCACACCATGAAATTCCATGTACACAGAAAAAAATAAACAGAAGATAGCTCTCAAGCATCATCTGCACTTACACTGTAAACGATAAAGGTACAGGTATGAGAAGTGCCTCTCTAGACTGTAAATCAGTCACAGCAGGATAATTTTCTTCCTAATAGGTTTTAAGATTTGCATATGATCTTATTACATTACAGCCACCACTTGAGCGCATACAGAGCATGCATAGCGATACTCTTTATCTGACTTCTAAAGTTCTTCCTGAACTTTGTGAACTTGGCAGTCTTCCCATTTCCATGTATTAAAATATCACATTCACAGAATGAATTACAATCAAGCTGGAAAGCATATTCCTGATTGTTCAACTCAAGCACAGAATTAAGTAAAGCAGACAAGTTTATATATTCTAATCTTTGAAGAATTGTCCACTGGGTAGAAATTAATCTGATATTCAGATGACCCAGGAACACTTTAACAGTCATCTTCAGTCAGTCTGTATGCCCTTCAGATGTACACAAGACAAGATACGCAGAAAATGAGGCAGAAGCATTTCTTAGTTTTTTGTCTATGCATGCAAGAAGACTTAGAAACTTAGGCTCCTGAGTTCCCTACTCAATAGTGGTAAGAATGAAGCACTGTATATCGGGACTCACATTTGTTATTAGTTAGATCCTACCCTACCCACAGAATGTTGAAAAGTCTCAGTCTCTCACAAGATCTGTTTTTCGCATTATTCAAAAAAAGGAGAAAAAGAATGAAAAATACACAGAGAAATTCTAAGAACATAAAGAAATAATATTAAAGGTGTTTCAAAATGACTAAGAATGACTAGGAGTTTGTTAGAATGTTTCATCAGTGTATACTTGTTTATTGATATCTTGTTTACTGTCTAATGAAGGAATTAAGAAGTTGTCCATCAGTCTACAGGTGGTAATTTCCTAGTTTTAGGAGTAAAAATGGAAAAAACAATAAAATTGCAAAATCAAAAGTACACAGTAAAAATGCAATTACTAATACTGTTTTGACGATTCCATATAGGACGTTATCTACAACTCACTCTGCACAGAATGCATTTGTTACTAGGCAACCATCTAGTTAAGTAATTTTATAAATGAGTTTTACTCTGCTTCCAATGAACCCTGAAAATACTGTGCTCTTGGTCCGCCATTTAGAACATATTTAAAAATCTAGAGGTACTGAAAAAATTTAGCCATGCAGAAAGCACTATTAGAAGCCATATTATTTTCTCTCAGTGAAATATTAAGTACGCAATACTTTGCCTTAAGAAATGACATTCTGAATATACCTATTCAGAGATTTCTATGCCCTGCACAGTGCCAGGTCAGTTTTTCTTGAATGACAGAGTATCTTTTCATGCTGTGTTTACTGTTTTGTTCCCAAACTAAGAAACAAAAAGAAATATGAACCTTTCTACAAATCAATTTAACTGCTTTACCATATTATGAAAGAACATAAAACATATGACAATCACTATCACCTTTTAAACTCCATGGATATATCACAGAAATGGAAAAATGTTCACATACCAATAATAAAAAATGACATGCAGAATGACTTCCTGACATCACTTCCATGCAAAGTAACAGAAAAGCTTCTGAATATTAAATCAAATATCTCATACGTAACATTTTCCAAACAAATGGAGATTAGTTGTTTTTTTTTCAAAAAAGTATTTTGCTTTAGAAAAGTCATTTTTACACAACTAAAAGGTTGCCAGAAAATATAACAAGACAGACCTAGACTTGTGTAAGGCATTAGACATATGGCTGCACGACATACTGTTTAAAAATAACATCACAGAATAGCAAGAAAACATGTATTAAATTTATCACAAGCTGATGAACTAACAGATTTTAAAGAGAATGTATAATTGAAAAAACAGCAATTAAAAAAAAGGATGCCTCTAATTGCTTTCTAAGCCTGATTCTATTCAAGAATTTTAACCATGATACGCAGTAAATAAAAAATAACTGGTGACAAGAAGCGCAAGTAACCTGCAGAATTAATATAACTGATGTGTACATCAGCCATACAGATATATCTAGGTTTATGGTCCCATTCAAGCTAAATTCCTTTTAATTTAGCTCATTCTAAAACAGGCCACAGCTACAAAATGAGACACTATTCTCAGGGAACATTCTTATGGCAACAAGAGAATCCTGCAGGAACTATGAAGAGGTTTGTTTGAAGACTTAATGAACAAGCATCTGAACACAAGCTCTGAAGACAATGTGGTAGCAAATTAAGTACATGCAATTCACAGAGGTATAAAGTGGATAGAACTGATTAATAGAAGGAAAACACTCTACCTCTGTATATGTCACTACCAAAACTAACACAAGTTAGTTGTGTTAGTTCTATACCCAGTTTTGTTATGTTTTAAAAATACAATCACAAATATAAGAAAGTCCAGTTAAAAGCTCCACAACACTCTAGTTAGAAACCAAAAAAGTACTGTAGAAGATTTCAGTAAGCTTGTTTGATTTATCCTGTAATAGAAGATGCTGAGAAACTTAATCAACTGATATAAGGAACATCAAAAAGACAAAAGACTAACAGCAGTCACTCAAGATAAGAAATGAAGAGCCAAATGAAATGTGAACGCCATTCTAGTCCCAAATGACTCATATAGGAACTACAGTGAACTACCATTAGACACAAAATATATAGGTCTAAGCAGCTGGGTTTAGGCCATTATCTACCAGCTTTGATTATTTTTTATTATTTTTTTTTAAATGCTCTAGTTTTCTTAAGCAAGAATGGGATTCCAAGCACCTCAAAATTCTTTATTAGAAAACAATCTGGCATTTAGCTTTGGGTGAGAAACCTCTGAACTTGTTTGCTTCTGATTTCTAGTAAGGAGGTAAAAGAGAGGACCAAAATGAAAAAAAGAGGTAGAGGAGATAATAAGGAACTAGAGATACTGCAAATGCATCCAGAACAAGGAAAGCTACATGATGGCTGAGAGGAAAAGTTTCTTAAATTAGGTGTCATGAGGAAAGAAAGCTCAGAAAGAAAACATGAGGATTTCCAGGGGAAAGAGAACTCCATCACCTCATGGTCACTGCAGCCAAGGCTGCCTTTGATATTCACATCCCCAATGAGCTCCTCCCTTTTTGGCAAGCATGAGGTACGGCAGAACACCTCTCCTTAAGGGCTCCTCTATTGCTTGAAGGAGGAAGATCTTATCAATGCACTCCAGAAACATCCCAGATGGCTTGTCCTGCTATGTTGTCCCACCTATTATTTATCTAGCAACTTTACTGATTTAATACAAAAATATAAAGCAATTGAAAGTTAAATTTGAAGAATGAGACTGATGCAAAGAGTATTTGTGTGTCTAAGATGGAAGCTTTGGTTTCTCTGAATCTGAGAAATCTTTTACTATGGAATTTCTTTTATTTAATTTATCATTCACATAGTTGAGAGGAGGTATCAAAACCAATGTATCACTCAAGCATAATATTCAGTACGCATTTTCTGAAAAAAATACCTGAAAGCAGCAAAGAAGTCATTGAAATCTCTGAGTAATTATGACAAAATAATTCAGTGTCCTTTAAAAGCAGTCAAGTTTTTTTTTCTTTCAAGCTAATAAGCTTACTAGATATTACAGAAGTGTGGAAAGTTTTATTAAAAAGTTTAAGCATTTCAGTTTTATATCTGCATTATGCTCTTCACTAAAACTTTAAACTTCAAAGCTATGAATTGGATTCAAGGAAGTTGTTTGATGTTATACCTACAGTATATGAGAGCTCAAAGCAATTTTCCCACCAAAATGTTTAGCAAAATCAATTTAAGTCACTTGCAAAAACATTCTCTAAAATTTGGAAAGTGCAAACATGCACAAATACTGTTCATTCTGCTGTGAGTAAAGCTGTCAGCAATTCCAATATATATGCTCCTTCCAGGTTAAAAAACCCACTCGATTAAAAAAAAATGCCGTAAGTTAAAACGCACATGTTAAAAGTCTTACAGTAAGTGGTGTGACTCAGTGTTCATCTGGGGAAAAGTACAACAATAATTCAAATATTTTAAGGTACAATTAAGACAGACCTACTAAGGCATCAGAATATTCCTGTTTTGAGAAGGTACTTGTATAGCTGTATTTGTGCAGCATAAAAATACAGATCTCAAAACATTCTTTTCTGGCACAGTTATAGAGCCAGGTAGTCAGTTGAACGCTAATTCTTAAAAAGACTCACCAAAAACAGGAAAAAAAAAAAAAAAAAAAAAAGAAAGCCGTAGTCTATTTGTCTATTTTTCTATCATCCAACAAAACAAGAGGGATGGTTTTCTATAATACACGATAACAAGCTCTGCAAAATGTAGAAAGCACTACATTATACGTCCTGATCTGCACAGGAATCAGGACATTGAATTATATACAAGCTAGGCAAGTTTGATCCCGACGAAACTATAGGCAGACACCATAATTATAAAGAAGTTATTAGTGATTTACTGAAAAGGTTGAAGTAGTATTTCAATGAATTTATCACAGTTCTCTCCTGAAAGTGATACAAATGACTGTTCCAGGCCAGACCAAAAATCCAACTACCTCAGTTCATTGTCTCCCACAGTGGTCAAAAGGGACAGTATTGAAATTGGGAAAATGCCGTCATGGAATCATAGCATGGTCTGGATTGTAAGGGATTTGAAAGAACATCTTCAAACTTTGAAAGTTCCAAACCCCCCGCCAGGGGCAGGGACACTTCCCACTAGACCAGGTTGCTCAAAGGGCCATCCAGCCTGGCCTTAAACACTGCCAGGGATGGGGCATCGATGTTTTCTCTGCACAACCTGGTATTTCCCTGGTTACTACATCCCTCAGTCTGATCTAAGGACTATTAATATGCAACAGACTTTTCCTTGAATTACCTGTCTAATCACTTTCTGAATCTCTCCAGTACAAATTAGGAAAAACTAGTTAATATTTCTGATGTTTTAAACCAGTATACAAATCAGGCAACTGATCTGAGCAATTACTGAATTACTGCAGTGGTGTAATTGACATAAGGATATTTTAGATTGATGCTGTCAATGTCTGTTTTTTTGTTTTGGTGAGGGTTTTTTTTTTCCTTCTGTTTTTTAAGAACTGAACAATTAGTCTTGCCTCCAGTGTGCATGAATATGGAATGAGTATGATGTTTCTATAGATATCAATGAAAAATATGTTCTAGAACTACTCTCAGAAGGGCTCAAGAGGAGCTTAATGTTTTTTACAGAATCATCGCAGTCAGAAGGATATTCTCCAGGGGCAGGCTGAATATTCTGAGTTTTGTTCCTCCAAACATTTATGAATTTGCATCAAAATGCATATAACTGAACTGTGAGCAGGGAACAGAAGCAAAGAAATGTAACCAAACATTTTTTTTTTCCAAAATACCATTAACACATTATTAGATGTGGTATTTTTGCAGTTAAAACATCTGTAGTAGTATTTTCACTAAAACCCAGTGAAATACTTCTGAAATCAGAAAACTTATGTCACCATTTCTAGTCATGAAATAAAAGTTCCAATAATTTCAAAATTAGTTATGAATCTATACTGCAAATTTCACAGAGCTATGCTTGCAGGCTCAGATGCTGCAGTATAACATTTCAGCGTAATTTTTAAAACTAGCCCTTTTATTATTTGTTTCCATAGTAAAAAGTTAAAAACAGTTGTGCAAAACATCTCCAATTTCTCTCTCTCCATGCTCTCTGGAAGGCTTGTACTTAAAAATATTTTTGTTTAGAAATGTTTTCTACTGCATATTTCTAAATATTTCTACAAGCAGTTTTGTTTTCTGTTTAACTGTGGGTATTTTTCAAGCGTACTTTTATACTGTAAATTTTCCCTCTCTTGTACTACCTTCTTATGAAGTGGTCTCCAATACTCCCTTTCTTATCAACTTAGAATAAATAAGGTCTTCAGAAAGGTGGTGAGATAGTTAATTTCAAGATTTGTCTTGTTTTTCTTCCCAACTGTTTCACTGAAGGAAGGGTTACAAATGAGTAGCTTCAATTCCAGACGAATTGAACTCCAACTTGATAGGTAAAACAAACCTTGAAATCCTAGAAGATTAAAGCACCCTAGAGAGCTATTTTTTAAATGATTGTTGAAGCAAGATACTGCTGTATTACAATAAATGCACTAAAGGTAGGATTCAGTACGAAAGACATAACTGCCTCAGATTTTATATTCCTTAAGTCACCTGCACAGGCTTGACAGACACAAAAGGAAAGGATCTATGGGAGATTTGTGTCCAAATGAAGCAGAAACAGGATGCCAAGCTGAATAATGTAGGGCAGATAAAATGGCTCTAGACATCTATTTCAGGCAGTTGAAGCCCACCTTACACATCTTACAAAATTTCACATTAAAAAACGAATGTCTTGCAATCTGATGGTAAGACAACGAACATCATAGTAACCACTTGTCCTGGGTTCAGCAGCAGCAGTCAGTTTTTCTCCTTCTTAGTAGCTGGTGCAGCGCTGTGGGTTTGACTTTCGGCCTGGGAATAATACTGATAAAGCTGATGTTTTCAGTTGCTAGTCAGAATGTTTACCCTGACCAAGGACTTTGTGAGTCTCATGCTCTGCCAGGCAGGAGGAGAAGCCGGGAGGAAGCAGGCACAGGACACCTGACCCAAACTAGCCAAAGAGGTATTCCATACCACAGCACGTCATGCCCAGGGATGTAACTGGGAGTTACCCCGAAGGGCATGTCCCTTTTCTCTGTTGGGCTCATTTCCGGCAGGTGGTATCGTATTCTCTTCCCTTGTTGTTTCTCTTATCATTATTATTATTGGTGGTAGCAGTAGTGATTTGTGTTATACCTTAGTTACTGGACTGTTTTTATCTCAACCTGAGGGAATTCTTTCGATTCTCCTCCCCATCCGTTGGGGGGGGGCGGGGGGAGTAGACTGCGTGGTTCTGATTTACAGCCTGGGCTTAAACCACGACGCCACTAAAATCTGAGAATGTTTACTTTAAAGACACTTAAGGAAAACAAGGTTATCAAACCCATTAAAGAAAGAAAATAGAATATCAAACAGCTTCAGTGCCCTTGACATAGTCCAAACTTTACAAAGCCCTGCTCTTCATTATAAACGAATTTATATCTTCCAAGTTTAGCTTCTTCTAAGGAATTCTTATTTATGTTGTTCTTTATACAGGAACTTTACACTTTCTGCACTCGAATCCAGCAGACATCCATTGTAGTTGGTTCTTAGAGGAGCTAGAATCAGATGGTTCAGACAGCCTTAACAAGGTTAGTGTAGCCTTGTCAAGAAAAACAATCTTCAAATATAAAACAATCTTCAAATCTAAAACACTTTAAACATTTAACACACTACAAATAGAGCCATAACAATACCAACTGTGTTTATTTTTAATTTGTTACAGATTATTTTGTATTGACATACTTTTGCTCTGCATGACAAAAAAAAAGACAAAAAAACCCCCACAAAAGAACAGCACTCTATCCTCTCCTTACCATTATATATTCATCTTAATGAATATTCATTCCTAAGTTCCACATTTTATTTTTCTTGCAAATACACATCCTGCCATTGAGATCAATCTTATTTATTGCCTAACTCAATCCTTCTTTTGTATAAGATTTAAGAACAAACCTCACGCATCCATCCTTTTCTCCTTTTGCCATTTTAAATCTTGGTATTTAGAAAGTATCACTACAGTGTGTGAGGGGGAAGACCAATTATGCTAAACTAAAAATTATGTAGCAGTGCACAAAGTTTTACCTAGATTTAAGGCACTATTCTTCATTAAAAAAAAAAAAAAAAAAATTCTTCCAGCAAAACTGCTAAATAAAAATCAGCATTCCTCGTAAGAAAATACTTTCAATCTGGGTTATGTTACAAAATTAACCTGATTATTATTTGTTTAATAATGTTTAATTTTGCTCTTACTTGTACAGTAAGCAAATTAATAAAGTAAATAAATAAGAAGTAGTTCTGTAATAAATTATGTATCCTAGAAATCTGATAGAAATCTAATACAGGAGAGATGATAGAAGACAAAAATCTTTAGTACAGAAGAGCTATAAAATGAATTGTAAGCTGCCTAAGCATTCTGATTTCATTGTCTAAGAATTTCTCAGTGTAAAAGCACCAAAATGTACCTATTCTTGGAAGAAAATGCAGCTCTTTTGGAGATTTTTTCTCTTACCTGTCGTAAAGTACGTGCTACTATACTTTCAAGTACTGGTCCTCTATCTTCATGTAACAGATGAACTTCATCAAGAATCAAGAGTTTAACCATCTGAGAGAGGGCTACATCACCAACACTTTTTCTTGTCACAACATCCCATTTCTCTGGAGTAGTCACAAGCATCTAGTAGAACAGAAAAAAAGAAATATTAAGGATTTACAAAGAAAAATCCAGACTAAAATTTATAAAAAACCCAGTATTTTTGTATACAGCAGAGTAAAGGCACTGTAGAACTTAACAGAACTATCTTAAGTTTTACCTACTCTTTATATGGTGCAGCCACGCTTTGCTGCATCTACATGTGTTGGATGGTCATTAGTAGTATTCAGCATGGAAAACATGGGAATATAAAGTAATAACTTCAAGTTACTGTACATCATATGTATACATTTTCCACATTAAAACAATGAGGCAGTTATTCAGAATCAACTCCTTACGTAATCGTGAGAATTACTTGATATATATGTCCCACTAAAAATTAACTATGATAAAATATTTCTGACCTTCACCACACTGCAGCAAACACCTAAGACCCCACCCTGTGAAATGCTTCCTCCCTAAGGCATACTTTCAAGATGTGCATTTTAATATTTTGATCCTTGCACTGGCAAAAAACAGATTAAACAACTTCCACAAGTCCTGGAAAAGGTGGTTTCCAAACTTCATTGTTTCACATACGCAGGTCAGTCGTAAGTCCCAGTTACGGTGCCATTTCTTGCATGCCTTTGCAATGGCTTCTCTTTTTGCATAAATCCCTCAGTAACAGACTATCGAAGAGATAAAACTGAGGTACATTCAATTTACAGTTGCCACAGAATTGTAGTACCCTCCATTCCCCACGTTGATAACATACTCAGCATACTTCATTTGACCCTAACACAACAACTCGAGAAAGTAGCTTTTTGAAATTCAAAATCAAAGTGGTCACTCAAAGAAAGGATCTCATTCCTCGCTCTGAAAAATTCTCAGCAGCTGTTTTAAATAGAAATAGAAATGCAGATTTCTCATGAACTATTCAACAAAATAATTTCCTATTTAGGTGCTAACTGCTAAGTATAAAATGCCCCTAGAAATAAATCTCACCCATTCAGTAATAAATTCAGTAGCAACTTGCCTGCAAGTTATGACTATGATGTAAGAGCAATTATTTATTGCCTATTCATAACAAATATAATGAATCACTATCCATCAAAGCTAGAGATTTCTGGGACAGGCACAAAGCTTACCTTACAACTTCACTTATTGCACAGAAAAAGAAATTAGAACTGTTAAAATAAAGGTTCCTTTTAAATTTATACATTCAGAAATAAGACACTACTAAGATGACACACAGTTCAATCTTATAGATGATAATGCTTCTATAGCAAATATACTAGTAAGTCCCTACAAAGGCTTACACATACACCATTGTTTTCATCTAGACAGCATTTCCTATACTCTAAGCAGCCATGGTAGATTACTAAAAAATTATATAAATTAAAAGTTTAAGAGACCCTATCAGCATCCAATCTCAAATTCAACCAGATAATGTAAGCCCAACAGAATATGTGATTCATGACATTTTCTTCTCAAACAAAATCTTGTCTGTAGGAACACAATGTACAAATACAAAAAATTAACATTGCTGCACTAAATTCCAGACTGACCCCAAACATGAAGACAGGTTAGGTGGCTTCCAAATGTGATGCTGTGAGGTATATAAACGGCACACATTAATGTAGCACCAAAACCAGTTTCTTAGCACAGAAATTATGCAAAAATAACACTGAGTAATTATGAATAATGCTTCAAGGCCCTGGCTAAGAAAAGCAGACACAGAGAACTAGCAGAGACTTACAAAATCTTTATGAAAATTGCTTCTCGAAACTTGAGCAAGAGCATTTCTTCCCATCAGAAGATTCAATTACCTTAAATACCACCAGCATAATATTAACAGCTTTTAGAAAGAAATTGATTTGCTGTCTCAACATTTTTGAAACCCAGCTTGACAGACTTCACAGCTACAGAATGAAAGAATGGTTGAGGTTGGAAGCAACATCTGGAGGTCATCTTGCCCAACTCTCTGGTTCAAGTGGGGCTAGCTGAAAGCTAGTTGCCTAGGAACATACCGAGACGCTTTTGGGTATCTCCGACACTGAAGACTCCACAACCCCACTAGGCAACCAGTGCCAGTGCTCGGTCATCCTCACAGTACGTGTCTCTTGATGTTCAGACACAACCTGCTGTGTTTCAGTTTGTGCCCATTTGCCTCTGGTCCTGTCACTGAAAAAACCCTGGCTCTGTCTTCCTCTCTCTTCCCTCCAGTCTTATCCCATGGTACTCTTCTAAGCAGATCTCTGGGGAGGCCAAAGTCTGCTCTCCCGAAGTACAGGACTGTGAGCATGCTGTTCCTTCTCCTCCGGATCCTTAACTCCACCATCTCATGGTCACTGCAGTCAAGTCTGCTTTTGATCTTCCCATTCCCAACAAGCCCCCTCCTCACTGGCTCCTCTATAACCTGGAGGAGGAAGTTCTCATCAGTGTACTCCAGGAACCTCCTGGATTGCATACGTTCTCCTGTGTTTTTTTCAGAATATTAGAAAAAAAGTGTATCTTACAAAACAAACGCACTTACAAACACTTTCTTCTTCACTTATCTCTACAGGATATACCCTGATAATATTTATTCTCCTTAGAGAAATATTTTTCCCTGCACTGCCTCACAATATTGTTCCAGTCCAATTATTTTACCATCAGAATATATCAGTCTTTACTAATTACCAAGAATTACTCCTGAAAAGACTCTGTGATATTACAGACTGTCCTGCAATATTTAAAACTTAACATATCACTCACCAAGTCACTAATATCACTGAGAGAATAGTGGGGTGTGAGAAGTGCTTCTATGTTTTGTTAAAATATTACTGGGTGCATTTTGTTAGCAAATACAGATTTTTCAAATGCTTGTAGAAAATAGTAGGTGTAAAAATGTATGACCATAATTTATTAACACTACTACAGATGCAACTGTTATCACTTTAAAATGAGCCATGTCAACCACAAAAAATTAGCAGCTGTACTTCCACAGAACAGTAATTAGCAAACAGTGAGGAAATATATTTAGCAATGCATATTAAGACTTTAAGGTGTGAAATACTACAAATGCAAGCTACTTAGCTAATTTGCTAAATCTAAATTGGCAATGTGCAGATCACAGGTTTATTTTTTTTTATGTCAGTCATGTTATCAGGATATATATTTAAACTGGTATCATTAATTTTTCCATTTCTAAGTGATGACTAAATATTTATTATAATGGTCTTTTACTTTGATCCTATCTTAAAACTCAAAGTAATGACCTGAATTAAAAACTATATTTGATATACTGTCTCATTTAGTAAGACCAGAGATCTCCAGAGAATGTCTGGCCAGAAAATATGATTGGTTCTTATATTTATTTTGCAGATAAAAATTACAGTTGGAAAAAAACTCCTTCAAAAAACCCCCAAATTATCTTTGTAGTCTAAAACCATAAACTGAATTCAAATATGAAATGTACTAATTAAAAATAGCTAAAAAAAAAAATGTTGCTAATCAGCAAATGTTAACAAAGATTATTTTTTCAATTAAAATAATAAACAAAGTAGCATTATGATCCATCTCATAATTAGTTTTAAATGCAGTAGTGGCTTTTCTTTTTATAATTAATTTTCAGAAACAATGTATTTTATCCACAAAGTTATAAACTCAAAACTCAGATTCAGCAAAAGGTTTCTGCTTTCTGTTTGGGGGCAAGGGAAGGACACAGTAACCAAGCCTTGAAACATCTTTTTAATATTTTCTCTTTTTATTTTTACTTGAGTTATCAGCACACTGAGAAGCATGTTCATTTATATTGCTATTTCACCACTTCACCTCTTTTAGTATTGAAATAGCTAGAAAATAAAGTGTCACATTTGCTTAATGAACTGCAACTCATGCATGACATTTCAATCTGGTTTTTGTATTAGGGTATGGCTGAATAGAAATGGGTTAACTGTCAATATTTCTACTGTCAACTTATCTTTCTCTCTGCACATACAATTCTCATTTTCCAATGCTTTTTGGATTATCATTAGTAACTATTCCACAACGACTTCTTCTACTAGGAAAAACATGGGATTATCACAGTGTCTTTTGTCTTAGGTGAGCACTGCTGCTCCATTTCACTTTTATATCAAAAGAGTTAACAGTTTATAAACTAAACAAAAGAAAACAAAAAACTTTCAAACCAAAATTATTTAATTTACCTTTGGAGATATTTAACCTATCCTAACATTACTTTGCATAATGTTTCGGTAAGAACTGAAAAAAAAAAGTCACTTTGAAAAATGGAGTCAACAAGGATGACACTAGCTGATAACTTCCATGTCAACTGACAAAATTTAGAATGACTGTGAAAATGCATTTTTCTATAATTGCATAATTTTCTAACTATTTTTGTCAGTTTCTCTTTAGTACTCTTAGAAGCCAGACTTCACTATAAGAGGCAGTTACGTTTTCACCATAGTTAAAAAATCATATAATCATAAAATGCTGATCGTTGTTGGATTTAGGTTTTTCTTATTAGTCTGTAAAGGCTTAGGGTCTCGCTGAAATCAAATGATCTTCCATTAATTTCTTAGAGTCCAACATTAATTTCTAGCAGTTGGCACAGCCTGCAAGTTCACCTTTTCAATAGTTCATTTGCAATCCTTTGAATTTTTTTGCTGCTTTAAGTTCTCCGAAACACATTTGCACATGACTAGTAACTATCTTCTGCTTGAACAATTTTTGCAAACACTCTGAGGCTAGTAAAACTATGATTATCCTCTCAAATTCCCACTCCCACAGGTACAATCCACATATGAAAATATTTCAGACCAAACTACGTAAAATATTTAGTTATAATGTCCCATCTTACAGAACTCACTGATTTTAAGTTCTTCAAGACCATTTTCAAGAACAGTTGTCCTCTCTTTACCCACTTTAGCCTGCAAGTCACTTAGTTGACCTTTTGTGTCTTTCATACATACAACAATAAATCAAAAATCAGGAAAAAAACCCACAGATAACTTCCTAATTACTATGATTTCCAGCAAACAATTAGAAAAGACCTGTATCATTCTGTGTGCCAGGTACTGTCAAAACAAAATGTATAAAGAACTGGTTTACTTGGATTTCAAGCTAAACATCAACTGGGATGACAGGAAAAAAGGACCGGTGTCCCATTTTTGGTTTAGACAACATACCATTATGATTACAAAGAAGAGGGAGAACAGTTGGTTGTGAATCATCAGGTTAGTAAGTTAAACTCTTCCTGCCCTGATACCTTGAAAGAGGATTCTCAAAACAGTCTATCTCACATCTGTTCAAACCCTTCTGGAAGGTAAGGCATCATTACTAAAGTAGGCATGCATGGCAAATTTTAAACATGTTTTCATTTTAGGTTTTTGCTTTATCAGACCTGATAACAACCTTAATTTTGTGACTGACAATGGGTTTATATAAGTTTGTATATTGTGACAGTAAATACTCTACAAGCCAAACACACTTTTGGCAATTTATCTTCAAACAGATTTTTTTAAGTTTTTATTCCTAATGCACATGATAAACAGAATTCAACTATTATTTAAATACAGGATGTTTGAATGAATTGCTGAAAAGATTACAAAGGAAAGACTTTGTTATATTTCTTATAGCAGAGATTTCATGGACATTCCTGAGAATAAAAATGAAACATTCCCAACAAACAGCAGAAACAGAAGATTGAAAACTAGTCTGCTGTAATTGGCACCACTCAGAAAATAGATCTTGCTGGCAGTGAGCTGTTCGATAAAATAATTTTTACAAAGTGAGTATGAGTAAAGGCTTTTGTGGAACTACAAAAATGGTATAACCATTAGATATTAAGTCCAAATAAAGAATTGCCAATCTTACAGGCACTAGACTTTGCCAGTAAAACAATCACAGAAGACTGACCTGAACTGAACTGATGAATTAAAAGCTCTGAATAGAAAAATTAAAAAAGATGGCAAAAGAGGTAGAAAAGTCTGAAGGACCAAAACAAAGGATGCACAAACCAAAATCTTTTGTGGAAATCTCTCACATCTGCACAGAGAGCAGCTGCTCCGCCTCCCAAATATTTCACTTTACTTCAGCTTAGCATTTACTCCTGTGTTTTAATTTTCCTGCTACTGTGCTCACAAATGAGTTATGAGGAGTAGTTCTTTATGTACAGTGTTTCCAAGAATCATGGTAATCAAAAACGTTTGACTGTTTTTTGTCTTATTAGTAGGCTCATGCAAACAATATGCCAAGAACTGTTAGAGATGGCAAGCTGGTGTGCAACTTTCATAAACGTTGAGGAAAACATCTTTTGGGGGATTTTTTCAGAGAAGCAGCTAATACCTGTCATCAGGAATAACACCTATCAACAGTGGTCAATTTTAACATTTAGACATGACCATTACTTAAAAGAACCATCCACAGCAACAAATTGTTCTCACCTAGAAAAGAGCAGGTAAGTACTTCTCTATGGTATACAGAATTTTTCTACTACAACATACCTATGTCTCACCATAGATTCAAAAATATCATCATCCTGTAGGGCTATAAGAACCTTAACACACACGTTCTTACACTGCACTAATAAATGCAGTATGCAAGTCCTTTCTAATAAAGCATTATATTAATATTCTTTATCATTTATTTACTCCCATGCCCTGTGCATGATAACATAGTATTTTAATATGTGGTTACGTAGCTTTCTAGAACATAAAAGGTAGAAAAATGCCTCGTACTTCGACTGGATAGTGTTGATATTCTGAGTAACAGCATTATTCCAGAATAAGCCTGCACATTGCCATACCATAAGCAGAGCAGTAGTAGCACAAACTAATATGTAGTTTCAACATCTTCCTTTAACAGAGGACATCATTATATATGACTTCACTATATCAGAATTATGAAAATATGTACAGTGGTACACACACATACTTTCAAACATTTGGTCTGTAAGTCTGAATTTGTACTACTGCATACACCGGGCATTAATATCTATCATTCCTCCTACAAAGAAGTTGTAGAATAAGCTCAAGGTTATAATAAACAATTCCAGAGGCCTCTGCATGAATGATCACAATAATAAAACTTGTTTGTTATGGGAAGTTTCCAAAATTAAATTATCTTCCCAAAGATGGATCAAGATTCACAAACATTTCGTGACCATATGTCATCACACCCCTGCAGCACAACAGAAATATTTTTGTATTTAACATACCTATATGAAGGTAGTACTTCCTCTTTGCTTTGAAATCATTAGAATAGCTGCTAAATAAACAGCAAATACTCCATTTATGTTATCTTTCTCTGTGGAATTCACAATATTGTTTCTCAAAGCACTGATTAAATCAACAAGTAATACACATTTCCACTGTAATTTCATTCTTCTATTTATTTTACTCTTTTAACAGCCGCATCTTTTCCATTTTGCATTAACATTTCTTTGTACCTTTCTCACCTTCTAGTAAGTAATCCTCTTAATATTTCAGTAGCCTTAGCAAAGGAAAAAGAAAATCAAAACTTATTATAAAAACCAGCTGATGCCTGTGGCTATGTGAGCATCTGCCCTCTAAAGGCTACCTCCAGTGCTCCTTCTGTGCAATGACCAGTGATGGTGGAGTTACTCATTTTGTTGTTAGCATAAGAAAGTCTGATTGAAGGTATCACAGCCAAAACTAAGGAAAGGTAAAGAGACTAAACCAGCCTGGAAATAACTGGATATATATATTCTCCACTGGAAAATGCATCTTAGGTATTTCAGAAATTTGCCTTTTAACAACATAAACCAATGATTAGATATGACTAGAAACTATTTCATCAACTGCAGATTAAAAATAATTCTTTTACTGAAATTAAATGTGATGAAATAAAGCATCATTCCAAATATAGGAATTCACTAAACTCTCAAAAAGTAGTATTTTCTAAAGTGCCTCGATGATGCTGTAGAAGAAACAATTTTAAGGCTTCTGTCATTTGTATATATAAGTAAAGAAAAAACGTAATTTATGTACAAAATACAAGCTGTAAAGATCTAAAAGCTTTGGAAAGCATGGAACCAGCCCTTCTCTCAACTACTGCCTGTAGCAAACTCATCTCCACCATAGAGATTCATGATGGACAGACAGCAATAAAGAATCCTGTTCTAGCCACTGCTGCTTTCTTGTCTTGACAATCTCTCAAAGATATCCTTACGTAGATTTCAATTAATATAACTTCCTCTTCTCTATTGTTTTCACCCTGCCACTGGTCTTCTCTCTTCTTCTCCCACTCCTTTACACACACTTATTGTTTCCTCTTACCACACTTGAAAACAGCATTTAAGAACACATGCCCGATTCTAGAGGAAGCATTGCTCAGTCACAGCCAGCACTCCTCATCTTCAGACAGCTTTTTGGCAAAGGCATATGTGCAACTTACACAGTTTACTCTATTCATGCTCTAACTATTTATCTTGATGCTTTCTTCTGGCAGCAAATTCACTGCAAGAGCTTTACGTGTGCAGAAATGGAGACACAGAAACCTGCACTCAATTACACATATCCACTCAGAACAGCTTTTCACTGGAATGCAGCATATCCTGCAGTTGTATACGGAAAGCTACTATGCTGGGGGGTTTTATACAGTTTGGAAACATTTCCCTTCTAAGCAGTGAGGCTTTGGAGCTTCTCACAACTTTTAATATTAGATACCTGATATCACACCCCATGAGGGACACTTCACCACTTCGGCACTCTCTGAAGTAAAACTTCATCAAAACATGTCACAAGAGCAGAAGCCTGCAAGTCACTTTCATAATGCTGCTTTTATTCCTCTTTTTATTGCACTCTTACTCTGTATGAGTTGTGCAAGCATTTCACAAAACCTCATGTGAACTGGAGCTCAGGCAGGGAATGGAATAAACATACACAAAGTAAAACAGAAGGCAGCAATTCAAAACAAGAATTTGAGGTAAGAAGACAGGAAGTAATAAAAAATTAATCCAAATATTTTGGTTTTCATAAATCAGAGGCAACCATCTGATGCTGTGTTTTACATAGTCAAAACAGAATTATGTCTCCAGTAAAAGAGACACCTTACAATACGAAGTATACGCAGATGAGCAGTATGCCTATTTGGGTGGATAGATGATGTCATATCAAATCTTAACATGTATTTGTGGTCTAAAGTAAGAGCAATACAGGATCACATACACATATATAAAAGCGTCTTAGAAACATTCAATAATAAGACTATTCTTAAAAAAGTATATGCATGAAAGATTGAGCTTTCCATGTTAGAAAGACTTACAGAGGTGCTTTATATTGATGCATATTAGCAGCAATTAGTAAGCTGCCAAAGCTAACACCAATAATCAAACAACAATAGGTCTAGAAATCAACAAGGGAACCACAAAAACTGTAACAGCTGCCACCCAGAACTCATTAAAATGGCAAATGATTTTTTTACTGAAGAAACCTAACATTGTTCAGCATGTTTTATTTTGTAACTTAATCCTAGGAATGCATGACAGTTCAGTTCTTTTACAGAACCCAGCTAACTAATCTAATGAAAAGGCAACCAATTCATAATGTCTCAGCACACCACCTAAGCACAGCGAGACACATATAACACATGACACATACTGTTGAACTGATTTTTTCAATATTGTTTTATTTGTTGTACACTCAGTATCACAGTTACGATTAACAGATTTAAGCTCATATGTTAAGATTTAAAATTGTATGCTTTCAGCAGAGTCCTGGCTGTTCCAGCAATTACAAAATTCATTTGTGAGTTCTAACACTACTTCTAAACATCAGTAGAACAGACTCTGACAAAGGCAAGATGGGAACGACACCCAGTACAACCAGTCAGGCTGATGAATCGGACAGAAAATTCCTTTTTGTTGCTGCTGTGAAAGCATTGCTGTTTTTTATATTCTCACTGAAAAAAATAAAAAGCTTTACATGTGGAGAAGATACATTAATCTAAGGAGAAACTGTGGAAAACAATATACATTAGGATCACGATAGCTGTACTGAGGAGTAATGTGGTAAGAACACCTGCTCTCTGTATATTTTTTTTCTAGGAAAAACAGTCTGTGTAGTCAGTACAAACCTTATTTTAACCACAATGAGGAAGAACAGCTTGCATGCTTTGTGAAATTTAGCTCTTATATTGTAGAAGATATAATTAGCCACTCAGGCTTCAAGTTTAAATAATGATCTAAATGTTTTAAGGGAGTTTGATCCAAAACATTACTCTCTTTTCCTTTTTGCTGTTAATCAGTTCACTAATTATAGTTGTACTAACCTCTGATATACTACTGTCAGGTCTGATTGATGCCAACAGCTCCCTTAATCAGATCTGACAACTTTCAGCAAGTAGCTGTCTCTTGGGACATTGCATGTTTTCAAGTCTTCTCAGTGTTATTTTGTGTTTTCTTCTCTCCTAGCCCTTTTTTCATATAAAACAGAGATACCTCCAAATAACAACAAAACATGAGTATGTATTTGTGTATGTTTTTAAAGATCATTATAGCAATATCTGGGCTAAAGTTAATAGCTTGCTTACTAGCTAAGAATTTATAAGGCAAAACTAAGTATGACAACATTTTTTAGACATTTCCAAGAAACACAGTATATTGTTGCTTGGTCAGTGGGCTTTTTGTTTGCTTGGTTGCTTCTGCTTTGGTTTGGGTTTTTTTCACTGTTTTCTTTTTTCTACCAAAGCTGAAAAGAAAAGGGTTTCAAAGTAATTCCTCCTCTGTTCTACAGGAAAACTTCAGGGCTGCACAGCTTCAGGAGACAAAGATAAAAGACTACCTCAGCTACCAGTTCTTCCAGTGTATTAGCATCAGCAGACTTTTAAGGCTTCTCACAATGATTCTGCATCTCTCATAAACTGTAAATATTAAAAGTTCAGAATAAGTTTTGTTGGCATAATTATAGCTTTTTATTTATTTATTTACTTTAATTTTAAAGCAAGCCAGAGTGGGGGAGAGAAAGTCCACGTTCCTTTTCCCGGTACTTGGAAAAAAGACCCACAACAGTGATCAAATACCTATTCTCTGGAACACAGAGATAACTTTTTCTCTAAAAGTGAGGAACTGCTCTTCAATAAGCAGTTGTTCTTGGCAATTCTTTTTGTCCTCTGTTCTGCTCCTGTAAAGCATCACCCCAAGATGTGAATTAACCCAATATTATGTGAAAGAAGATCAGATTGCAACAGTGACATTTTGTTCCCAATATCCTTTAACACACCTTTATTGAACATTTTTATTTTCTTTGACAGATTTGTATGTGAGAAGAAGCAAGTCATGTTTTTTTTTTATCTCAAATGTGGTTTTTTTGAGGATAAATGCATATCACTGACTCAGCGGCAAAGTATAAGAGGAAGAAAGGTTTCTTGATTTGGCTAAGATGCTGATGTTAAACAGATAGTGTATTAAAAGACAATTTTTTGACACCTGTTCACATAATGTCAATCCAAACAGCATTTGCCTCCATGAAGATGTGTTTTCATGAAATTTGCTTTCAAGTTTACACTCCAAAGAAAATTATGTACACTTCAGAGAAAATTACGCATGCTAATATTAATGACAACCAGTTTGAAGGTGACTGCAACTGACCTATGGTATGATTGCCAGATTCATATTCTTCAGCTATATTAACCACAAACTAGCACATTCTTTGGATTTCAGCAGGATCCTTTAAGCACTCAGAGGAAATGCCAACAGTTCAGTGTTGTAATAAAAGGATCAAACCAAATGGAGTTCCACAGGAGTCTATCTACCCCAATACTACTGCATATTTTCTTGAGTAATCCTAACGAGAGACTAAAAATTATGTTCACTACACTTTCAACTGCCATTATGCTGCACGGAGCTGTAAATGCATTGGAGTATGGATTAAGAAATTAAAAATGCCTTAATAAGTTAAGGAACAGATGCATTAATGGATGAAAGTCAGTAATGCAATTTCAGTATTTTACACCAAGGCTGAGATTCATCTTGCCTCCCTTACCTGCTGATTTAGAACTTCTAAGCTAGTTGTCTGGCTTCTAACTGGTTCATATCATCCATATTAATACAAATCAGCCTCAGAAGTCTTCTCCCTACAAGTCTGTGCAACCAGTCTAAGCTAGTTACCTAATTCTTATATGGCTAAAGCCAAAATAGACTAATCTGACCCTTAGGAATAATTATTGCAACAAATACAAGATGCAAAACAACTGGCAAGACTGTGGTTGGGCAGGAAAAAAGAAAGAGCAGACCAATCAGCATATGAACCAAAAAGACTCCACTGTTGCAAAAAATGAAGCCTTGGAACAGAAGTGCTGTTACTTGGACGTGCTAAATAAACTTTCCACTCTGCTCAGCAGCAGTATGACCTTAAGGCAATACATTATGTTTTGGGCAACTTAATTCAAGAAGTGCAAACCAACTGAGAGTCCAGAAGTGAAAAATGAGAATGACTAAACATAAATGAAGCATGACCTTTATGAAAAGTTTAAATGAATTGATGCTTAAGCTAAATAAACATGACTGAACAGAGATAACTACAACTGCAAGAGTCTTCAAAAAGTTAACAGCAGTGGCTGGGGAAGAAAGACATTCAGATAAGGAAAGTGGCAATAAAATTTGGGTAAGATTTATATTGAAAATAGATTTCTTTTAAAAATAATAAGAAAATCTTCTAAGAGAGAAGCCAGATATGCCCTGAAGGAGGTTCGCCAGGAAGTTTTGGAAAGCTCCATGATCAGTGTGTTGTAAGACCAAATTAGACCAATATTTATTAATACTGGAATATATGTATTTCATCTGTTTTCACAGAAAGACATATTCATTTTCATACAATTTTGTACAGTTTTAAGATGATCTTAGTTTACATAACTGCACTTAATATTGCATTCACACCAAGGGAAGCATCCTCAGAACTTCAATTGAAACATACGCTTCAGAATTCAATTCTAAACAAATATATAACCTAAATAATATATTCTAATACTACTCTATATTAAAAATTCAATATACTACTAATATATACTCCGCTAGTACTATATGCTATAATGTATATGATTTATGCTTCATGCTAATAAAATACTTTTAGTATTATACTAACACTACTTTATATTATTACATAATAAAATTCTACTGTAAATTATAGCACATTTCAATATAGTTACACATGCAAAGTGATTCTTTAGCATCATAGAATCATAGAATAGTTAGGGTTGGAAAGGACCTTAAGATCATCTAGTTCCAACCTCCCTGCCATGGGCAGGGACACCTCACACTAAACCATGCCACCCAAGGCCTCATCCAAAAAAACTTTGTAATGTAGTATGGAAAAAGCTGTACTTTTAAATGCAGTCAAATTTAGCAAGATTTGCTGCAACATTTGTTAGTATTAATTTGAAATGTAATGTGATTGTGTTCCACAAATAGACACAATAAATGCTAAATAACCTAAAATATTTTGTAACATGCAAAATGACAATTTAGAAGTTACAAATTCTAAATTGCTGGTACCATTTTGCAATTTACTTGCATTTTCAGCTGACCAGAAGCACTTAAAATTGAAAGAGCCAAAAGAGGCAAACATTCCCTCAGCAACCTGTCCTCCACTCTGTTCAAATAAGCTACCTTCTTGCAGAGGAATATTCACTCAGCAGGCACAGCTGTTATTTTGCAATTTTTACATCTAAATCAAAGATAATTGGACTTCTGAGTACCTTTAAATTGTACTCTGGGAGAAGGGTCTAACTTAATGCATCATTTGCATTAACTATACAAGACTGCTTTTTTATCCCGTAAAATTCACTGTGCTTAAAGAAGTATTTGGAAGAGCAAAACAGTTACTCAGTAATTTTAAAGATGTGGATTCCTTTTGCACAGAACCTTTCAGCTATAAAAGACCATTAAAACTAACAGAAGTAAATCATTCTTCCAAGTTCTTCACAGATAAAATATTAATGCTAATAGACACTCTTGAAAATTATATTCCTACTAGTTTTACTGAAGATAACATCCTCAGTACCAAAAAAAGCCTTGGAGACAAAGCCCTATAGTAATATTTTATTTGGTGTTTTTAATAAATTCAATAATAATTCATATGCAGATGAGCAGTTAGTTCATACCATGAAGTACTTCAATTTCACATTCTTTGCTATTAAAGAACTTCAATCGAGGCATTCTTTATTGTTACTTACTAAGATTCATTGTACTTCAGAATTTAATATTCCAAAAATGTATTTTAAGATTTTAAGTCTTAATTTTACGTAGAAAAATATGAAAAGTATACTGCTTATTAGCCGTCCATCACTGGAAAGAAATCTGAAATTTGACAAAATGTCAGCTTTTATCATTATATGGGAACACTGTAACACACAAAATGGTGTTTAAAATGATTCCGTCTCATCTTTTATTGATACATGAAGTAAATAATAGTGTCCTGGTTTTGGTTGGGATAAAGTTGTAGATGGTGCAGTGCTGCCTAAGAACAATGCTAACACACTGATGTTTCAGCTGTTGCTAAGTAGCACTTACTCTGATCAAGGACTTTTCAGTCTCTCATGCTCTGCCAGTGAGGAGGGCACAAGAAGCAGGGAGGTAGCAGAGACAGGACACCTGACCCAAACTAGCCAAAGGGGCATTACATACCACAGCATGTCATGCCCTGTATATGAACTAGGGGGGAGTTACCCGGAAAGGACTGATAGTTGCTTGGGTCAGGCTGGGTATCAACCAGTGGGTGGTGAGCAACTGTTTCTTGACTTTTATTCCTCTCTCTCTCTCTCTCTCTCATTATTACGGTTATTTTACCTTATTTTAGTTATTAAATTGTTGTTATCTCAGCCCACGGGTTTTACCTTTTTCCAGTTCTCCTCCCCACCCCACAGGGTTGGGGACGAATGAGCAAGTGGAGGCATGGTACTTACTTGCTGACTGGAGTTAACTCATGATAATCACATAGGCAAATCCATCAGAATAGAATAAACTTGATTTTCACAGAATAGATAAAGTTGGAAGACACCTTTGAAGATCTTCCAGTCTAACTCACATCTCAAAATAAGGTTACCTGAAGGAGTCTGCTCAAGACAGTGTCCAGTTGGGTTCTGAGTACTTCTAAGGTGAAGACCACAACTTTTCAAGACAAACTTCAGTTTCTGACCACCCCCCCAGAAAAAAAAACCCAAATCTTATGTTTACAGAGAATTTCCTGTATGCAGTTTGTGCCCATTGCCTCTTGTCCTTTCACTGGACACCGCTAAGGTCTTGCTCAGTCTCCTTTTCACACAAATACATAATGTACTCATACAAACTGATCACATCTATCTGGGCCTTCTTATACCCATGCTGAATGATCCCAGCTTGCTTTGCCTCTCCTAATGTGTGAGATGTTCCTACCCCTTAATCACCTTTGTGGCTGTCTGCGAGACTTTCTCTACTATGTCCCTATTCCTCTCACAATGGGGAGGCCAGTCCACTGGACTCTGGAACTTCATGAGATCTCTTTTGACCCATTTCTCTAGCCTGTAAAGGTCCCTCTGAATGACTGTACAACCATTTGATCCAACCACCACTGCTCCCAGCTTTGTACCATCTGCAAACTTGCTGAGGTACACTCTGTTGCACGACAGAGGATCACCGTGACCTCAACCTTTGGTGATCACCAAAGGTAATTTAGAATGACCTCATGATGACTTTGACCAGTTCCTTCAGGACTTGTGGGTGAATCTCATCAGATTGCAAATATGCTCAGTTTGTTTGCAATGCTCCCTAACCTGACTTTCTTCCACCAAGTGTTAAGTTTTCCTTCTCTGCATTTTCCCACCTGTCTTAGGGGCTTAGGATTACTGAAAGCCAGTCCTAACAATAAAGGCTGAATCCAAAAAGGCATTAAGTACGTCAGGCTTTTACATGTCCTTTTTCATCAGGTCCCCTGCCCCACTTACGGTTTTCCCCAGTCTTCCTTTTCCTATACACCCACAGGAGCCTTTCGGTTCCCCTTCACATATGCTTTGTGAAGGTTTTGTCTTATCTAACCCTGTCCCTTCATGCTAAAACAGCAACTAAAATCCTTCCAGGTCACCTGTTCCTGCATCCACCTCTTTCATGCTTCATTTTTATGTTTACTTTTCATCCCATAGGTCTCCTGCCACTCTTGTTTGACTCCCTGCTCACCAGGACAAACCAGTCTTGGACTTGGAGGTATCAAATAGGAATAACACATTCACAGGATGGCTAGAGGCCCCTAAGATCTGAAAGCCTTTGAGTTTTCCATCTAGATCAAAAAACACTAAAATAGCTTATTGAACTTATTAGTATCATTCATTAAGTGATTTACAAATAAGCGTGGATCATATTTGATCAGTTTTCAACTCTGGACCATTTTGTTTAATAATCCTACATAAAGTACTCCTACACACAATGTACTTTCTGGAGCACATTAAGTGAAGACTCTAAATTCTGCATAAAAGATTAAAACTCAGGAATCATGCTGCATTATAAACACATTAAGCTAACTGAACTCCCTACAGCTATAATACTGGACCTACAATAGTTGCATACTGGCATGCGAATGAAATTAAAAGTCTTTGAAACTTTCTATTACATTAGAAACTCTCCCCTCTCTCCCTTGCCCCCATTCCAAGGTTACCAAATCAATGTAACATTTATTTGTTTTGATAGATGCAACAGTGAATATAACTTGGCAAAGTATACAACTAAGTAAGATGGACTGTCTGAAACACAGTAAAGCAAGATCAAGTGTAAAGAGCAGCAAAGAAATCTTGTGCTTAGCACTATGCCTTGACATGAAGTAACATTTGGTTCTCAACATCACTGTCTAAAGTATTTTCTGAAATGGCAAAAGCACTCTAAAACCAGCACAAACCAAAACTGGTGTCTGTGAAGACCCAAGAAATAGGCTTAATTTACTACTGAATATTACTTAAGGTAATCCTTACCACTGAGGTCTCTACTACAGCCTACTAGCCAACACGATAGCATACACAAAGCTATTTAAAACCTTCCATGCTCAGAATCTGCAAGACTGATACATATAAATCTCCTTCCTAAGTGACCTAAAAGGAATAAAAAGCTCAAAGGCAGCTTCCCCATCGGAGCTTCACCACTCTACAGCAGAAGTGGGAGAGCAACTTAGCAGCTCAACTAGGCTTACTTCTTCCCACAGTCATGCATGTGTATTACACAGAAGCCTCTCTGACAATGTCACTAGTGTTCACAACATGGCTTAAAATGTTACAAGTACTTTGCAACTCAGCAGACACTGGATGATCCCATCACTGTAATAATACAACTAAAAATCCTTCATGCAAAGGTCAAGACAGAATTTGATTCAGCCACTTCCAGACACGTGAAGTTGAAGAAATAAGTGGGGTTTTGGTGTGTGTGAGGTTTTTTTGGGTTGTTTTGTTTTTGTGGTTTTTTTGTTTTTTTTTTTTAAAATTAATTACAAACCTGGCACCAGAGAAAGGAAGATGCTGTAGTCTCAAAAAATGACTAAAGAACAGCTGTCCTCTCTCTTCACATAAATCATGTCATTCTACTTTCAGAAAACTTTGGCATCATTAATATCTGTGTATCAAAGTGGCAGATGCAATAATCTAAGAGCAATCTTTCACATATACAAGTTTTAAAAGTGTTTATTAATTTTTTTAACTCAAATGCAAATCTTTTGACATCTGACTCCATATTTCTTCTGCGATATTCCACCACAATGAATTGAGATGATATTTGTATGGATAAACAATTAATTTTCGTCTCTATTAAAAAATACACAGTAAAAAAAAATTAATGTCACAAATGACACACATTTTCAGAATAATTTGATTTCAAATAATAAATGGCAGAATATTCCTATATTGTTTTATACACATTAAAGAATGATTTCAATTTTTTTAGCAAGCACTTCTTAAAAATATTTTGAAAGACATATTTGCAGTTAATTTCCTAACAAGAATAAGCAGCAAAATTGATTTTTATATATTCACAGGAAAGTTATTAAACCAGATCTCTTTTTCTATAAGTAACTTATCTTGTGTGTCTGAAATTTCCACTTGAAAAATTAAGAAACTACTTGATTCACCTGCAGGTGACACTGTTGGTCTTAGCCATACAACTGAAGAGCAACAGCATTCCTCTCGACATATTCAGTTGCAGCCTGGATGAATGGTGTATCCAAACCACAATTATTTTTCTTTTATTTGTACTTTTAAAGTTCCACTGCATGATGGTTTAACCCCAGCTGCCAACTAAGCCCCACAAAGCACCACTCACTACCCCACAGTGGGATGAAGGAGAGTATCAGAAAAGTGAAAGTAAGACAATTTGTGGGATGAGACAATGTTTAACAGGTAAAGTGAAAGCCACATGCACAAGCAAAGCAAAACACGGAATTCATTCACCACTTCCCACAGGCAAGCAGGTGTTCAGCCACCTCCAGGAAAGCAGGGCTCCATCAGGCATAGCGGTTACTTGGGAAAACAAACACCATCACTCTAGACATCCCTCCCTTCTTTCTTTTCACAGCTTTATATGCTGAGCATAAGACCATACAGTATGGGATGTCCCTTTGGTCAATTTTGGGTCAGCTGTCCTGGCTGTGTCCCCTCATAACTCCATGTGCACCCCTAGCTGGAGGGGTGGGGTGAGAAGCAGAAAAGGCCTTGACCATCTGTAAGCACTGCTCAGCAACAACTAAAACATCCCTAAACAAACAACTAAAACAAAAACAGTCTTACCAACACTGTTTCCCACAGATCCATAACATAGCCCCATACCAGCTACTATGAAGAAAATTAACTCTATCCCAGCCAAAACCAGTACAATTGTAACATAAAACTTCTTCAGAGACAGTGATTAATGTGAGTGCATTGAGTATATATATTAAAACTGAATTTATACTCATAAACCTTAAAGTAAATGAAAAATTGTGTGCCCTGGAGTGAAAACAAAAAAACAACAAAAAAAGACTATATACTTGTAGCAAAAGCTCATCATCCAAACTGAGTATTTGTATCTTTTGCTTTACATGCTGAAGTGCAATACCAGTAAGTTATACATGAGTTTATCCCAGACAAAAAAAAGGCAAACAGAAAAAAAAAAAGGGACTTAAAACTTTGTTTTTTAAAGAATTTAGAAAAAACTTGTAGGAAATGGAGCTAACTCAGGCATGAACGTAATTACTTCCAACAAAAAGGAACACATAATCAAGAACGGAATTACAAAAAAAGCCTTTAACTGCAAAACACATAGAACAATTTTTTTCCTGTTGTTGTTCAAAATTACTGCAATTTTATCTGGCATTGTTTCAACTAAATTTTACTGCTAAACCAAAAATTACCTCCCACCTTCCAACCCAATCTAAATAGAGATTTTAGCCAACTGAGTCATATCAAAGAATGCCAGTCAATTACATGCTTTATCAGGGTATGCGGCATTTGATTATTGAACGCGAAGTAGGTTACTCAAAGGCTGTACTAAAATTCTACACATTATGCAAGAGCAGCAAGCAAGCAGGCAGCTAGTATAACAATCCACTATATCTGTCTATTTGAAATATAGATTATTTTGAATAAAATGTAAATGAATGTCTTAGAGTAATGATTTCTAATTTCTGAAGCATGGAAGTGGGCTTTACTAAAATCAAGATGGATTCTGGCATAAATCTAGAAATTAATTTAGGTCACAGGAGGCAGCACCTCCAGTTCCTGATAAAGGACTACTATTTTTTATTCAAACTGCTACTTCTTCATGATGTATCAGTACTTCCCCCCCCCCCGGCAAAATCTTAGCTGTCATAGGCGCATATATTAATGAGAGCAGTAAATCAGAAGGGCTTCCAACAATCCCACTAGGATATTGGAAGACTTATGCCAAGAAAAAAAAAAAAAAAAGCAGCACAATGCTGAAGGCACAGATCGATAACATAAACCTGAGAAAACAATGTAGTTGTCCCAGCAACAAAAATCAACTAAGCAACAAGCTTATTAACCAAACCCCCTGAAAAGTTAGCCAGAAATCTCTTACACAAGCAAAATTTGATTTGTTTCTTAATCATTTTCATCATCAGAGGCAATCAGGAGTATCATATGTGAAGTCACAGAGTTTACCACATTACTTCTGAGGGTTAAAGAACTCAGTCAAAGAATTAACATCACAAGCCTGAGGTTGCCTCTCTGTTGTTTAACATCAGTTTTTTTCACCGACTTTACTATTTCCCCAAGTTGGTGTGAGGAAGAAAGAAAACAGTGGGAAAACCATACACTTCATAAAAAAGACACCCATGGAAATACTCCTTCCTTGCCTTTAAAAGGTCAAGAAATTGCACTACAGTACCAACAAACACAAAATTAGTTCCGGAGGTGAGCTGGATGGGCATGGTGACATTACCAAAGTGCACCCAAACTGGGAGGGAGAGGGCTCCAAGTTTTTTTTCCAGTTTCAGATACTAGTCAATGCAGGTTCACCTAATCCAGATTGTGTCTTCATTTACCTTCTGTTATTCCCTACTTTGAACCTCTGAAGAGGATAATCTTGGAAAAATGACTAGCTTTTTTTCCTTTTTTTCCTTCTGCTCATCCATGAAAATGCTTTTGGGGTTCCACTTTTTCCTTTCAAAAGCTCAGGAGAATGAATTCAGCCCAGCTGAAGACCTGGGTGCTATTGGTCACCAGATTGCTATCAACTGGGAGTGTACACTGCTTACTGGTGAAGAGACTGACAAACCCTTAAAAACCAGTATTTCCTATCTTTAAACACAATACAGTGGGCATTTGCAAGCATAAAAAGACACATCCCTTCTGATTTTAATAGTCTTGCTTTCAGAACTAAACACTAATTAAGAAATACACTTAACATTTACAGAAAAAAAGTTTAAGAAGTAAGACAGAAAAAGATTTATGTGGAGTCTGTGGAGTCCCATCAAGCCTCACTGCCTCAAAAAATCCTGGATAGTAGGTTTCGTTTGTGTGGGATTTGTGTTGGGTTTCTTTCTTTCTTTTTTTTTTTTTAAACACAATATGCCCTGGACAATGAAGCAGGGAGCAAGATTTTATTTTTCCAACAGTGAAGACTTTTGAAACAAAGGAAATCCATATGACAGTGTGAAATGGAAATGACTCTGAGATACAGAAATCCTACTGCACAAAAAGATTTTGACCTTTCTTGACTCAGTGATACACTTCAGCAAACGTTTCTGTTCTGAACATTTTCGTATATCTCTCCCATTTGAAAGGCAATGTTTTTACCTCATTTAAGGGAAGAGAGACTGTTAATTGTGCATAACTTTGAAAAATCATAAAATAGGACTTTTTCTTCCAGCAAGGTTGCACTACTGAGACATACTCTGAGTTTTCTCAAGAGGCATGACCCCTCCTCTTTCTTTTTTGTACTAGATTTTGATGTCCTCTTGATAAATTATATCTCCCAGTCCAAATGCTCATCAAAAGAGGATATTCTGCTCCTGAAGCCACAGGTGTGTGCAGAATTCAGCACTACCTTTTATTCTAGGAATAGCGAAAGAGGGAATATTAAGCAGGCTCAACATTTCTTTTGAAACAAACAACTTGAGAAGGCCTTTTCTGTGTCTATGAGCTTTATAATCTCTGGATCACTTCTGATTGCCACTTCATGCTAGTTTATCTCCTCATATCAAAAAACATTTGTAGATTTTATTGCATCTAATGCATCCAAAGTTTCTAGAGCAAAGAACCACTCTGTTCCTGGAAACAGACTGGTATCTAAAGTCAGCAGTAATACAGGAGTTTTCAACAACTGCACATAAAACACCAACGGCATGGAATTGGAGGCAAGGGTCAATTACAGAAGACTAACATCAAAGTATACAACCACAGTGACGGACAAAAATACCAGAGGAGGAGAAAGAGATTAGACAGTGATGAAGCACCAAGAGATGGGAAAATAAAATAGCATTATCTTGTTTCAAAGGCACTGTAGATTGCACATTGTATGTAATTTTTCAGTGTAACCACTTCACATAGTTTTCACAAAATGATATGGCAATATGAATGGGATAACAATTGACAATTGTTATTGTCAATTGGGAAAAAAAAAAGTGTTCTATATATGATTTCTCTTCAAATGCAGTAAAACACAATAGCCTGAGAATTGTTATTGAGAAGAGCTGTTAATATTCCAAATTAAAAAAAAAAAAATCATAATTCTTGGTCACTCCTTTTGGTATGAGTATGCTGACGTGCATGGTAAGATAACATCGCTGTATTCAATAGAGGATACTGCAAAATAAAGTTCTTATAGATTCTGTTTGATATATTCCTTACTAATCAAGAAATTTTGAAGGCTACTTTACCAACACAGGCAGTTTAGAAATAGAAATATTTTTGCAAAATAAAGTTTTGGGATGAACAAGAAATGCAATATTTTTCCATGTTTTAATTTCATAAAGTAATGTAATTTCATCCATTTTAGCATTATATACGCGACCAAAAGGCCAACCTACTTGCAATTAAGGGCATGTTGCAAAGCCTACAATTGCAGGCTAGGAGGTCTTTTTAGCACATGATTTAATTAAATTTCCTACCAGTAATGCTTAAGAGTGTTTGTTTATAAATGCTCGCTGGAAGACCACTCCTACCAAAACCTATGAAATAGACAGCAAGGATGCAAAGAGAAATGGTAGTAAAAAAAAAAATTAACACACACTACCAAATCCTGCTTACAAGATTTTTCTTTTATACAGAAGTCCTTTTTATTGAAGAACTAGCCATTCAAAGTACATAGCAGAGTATCATAGAACATAATGGACTAAAAATTAACAAAATTTACATATTTCCATTTCCATAGGAAAAGTACCAAGAATCAAGTTCACTACTTGCTTTTACCTAGAAGCATCTCTGTATCTTATTAAAGCACAGGAAATGAGAAACAGTGTATGAAAAAAAAGAAAGCTGTAGAATGAAACAGAAGGCACCTCAAGTTTATAGCCTTCTTTTGCTTCAAATAGTTTCAGACTTGATTAGTTTTATATTGCAGATAAGAACTTAAGAAAAAAAGCATTATTCCACTTTATTAGTATCAGATTCCAATAGAGAATAAAGCCTTCATGACTTAATATCAGAGTCTATCAGCTGACAGAATCTATCAGACTGATCATCCATATTACTCAAAGGTCCCAATGCCATTTGCTGTTCTCAGAACTACTTGCCCTATTCAGCTCTGATGCTTCCGTGGTCTTTGTTTCCCTTCTCACTTCTGCCTTGCCATCACAAGTACAATTAATCAGCTAATCTTCGAGATGTCAAAAAACATTCAGTCCTTCAGGCTATTTCCTCTCCTCAAGAAAAGCATTCTGTTCAGTAATCAGACAAATGTATTTGCCAATGCAAATGCAGCTTACACAAATTCTCTTTTCATTTGCAACACTGGTGTTTTCAAAAACACTATCAGTACTGTTGTATTACTCATGCTTTTCAATAAAAATTGCCCTTTTATTCTAAACTACTTTTATTTCCAGTATAAATAGCTAACTAAAGTTAAAAAGAAGAATAACCAGCTAATAAAATTTGTGATAAGCTAATAAAACATTTTGCTTGGATTTGAAATACCAAAAGTAACATTTAAAGGAAAGCAATAACTTTATTCTAGAAAAGTCCAGAACTAATACTAGCTGTGGTGCGTTGACCTTAGTGGCTGCCAGATGCTCAGCCAGCCCTCACTTCTCCTCAACTAGACAGGGCGAGAAAATAAGACAGAAAAGCCCATAGGCCGTGATAAGCACTGGGAGGTGATCTACCAATTACTGTCGCAAACAAAACAGACTGGATTTGGGGAAAATTAATTTGATTTACTGCAAATTAAAAATACAGTACAATGGTGAGGAAACAAAGACAAAACCTAAACACCCCTTTCTCCTAGTTCTCCTTCCTCCCAGGCTCAACTTTGCTGCTTTGTTTCCAGTTCCTTTCCCTCCTGGGGGATGTGGGTTGCAGTCAGTCCATAACCCTACATCTCTGCTGTTCCTTCCTCACACCTTCTCCCCCTTCGAACGTGGGGTCCCTCTCACAAATAGTTCTTCACAAACTGCACTGTCCTGGGTTCAGCAGTAGCAGTCATTTTTCCTCCTTCTTAGTAGCTGTTGCAGCACTGTGTTTTTGACTTTCAGCCTGGGAACAGAGCTGATAACACAGATGTTTAGACTGACCAAGGACTTTGTGAGTCTTATGCTCTGCCAGGGAGGAGGAGAAGTTGGGAGGAAGCAGGGACAGGACACCTGACCCAAACTAGCCAAAGAGGTATTCCATACCACCAGCACATCATGCCCGGGGAGGTAGAACTGAGAGTTCCTGGAAGGGCTGGATCACTGCGGGGCGGGGGTGAGGTACCGGTTGGTGAGCGGTTGTATTCTCTTCCTTGTTATTTCCTTTATCATTATTACTATTAGTGGTAGCAGTAGTGATTTGTGTTATACCTTAGTTATTAAACTGGCCTTATCTCAACCCATGGGAGTTGCATTCTTTCGATTCTCATCCCCGTCCCTCCAGGAGCGGAGGGAAGAAAGGTGGGGGGGGAAGTAGACTGCGTGGTTCTGATTTACGGCCTGGGCTTAAACCACGACATGCACCAACATGGGATGCAGTTCCTGCCATGAGCATCCTCCTGCATGAGCTCTCCATGGGCTACAGTGCTGTGGTGTGGGGCCCTCCCAGTGCTGCAGTGGGAATGCATGGCTCCACCATGACCTCTTCCATAGGCTGCTGGTGAATCTCTGCTCTGGTGCCTGGAGTACCTTCTCCCCTCTTTCTGCTCTGACCCTGGTGTCTGAAGGGTTGCTTTTCACACTTTTTCTCTCAATACCCTTTCTCAACTCCTGCACAGTGGCTTTGCCCCTTCTTAACTATGTGTATTAGAGTCATTATCTCGGCTGCAGAGCTCAGCCATACCCTGTGGTGAGGCTGCTGGAGCTGGCTGGAACTGGCCATGTCTGGCACCTGCCAGTGCCTGTGCACAGACACCCCAAAAATGAGCACTTGGTGCTTCTAAGGTGATGAAAAGCCACTCTGCGTACTTATTGCTGTGGATATTTTTCTCCTTAATTGAGATCTTGGAAATCATTCACATTTTTAAGCTACTCAATGTGCTCAGTACTTGGCAAATGAAAGTGATATCACTTCTAAAATCTACAGCTTTGAAAGATGGTTTCTTAGCAAAATATTAAAATAGTTTTTACATAAATTGTGAGCAACATTTAGAATCAACTCTGAAAGCAACATGACTATAACTTACACAGGCTAACAAGCAGAGAATAGATATGACAGCTAGTTGCCCATTTTCTAACTGACAATGCAAAACAGGTTTAGCAGGACTTTCTCAGCACCACCAGCCCCCCAACCATCATCTTTTTTATCTCAAACTGAGCTGCATGGATAAAAAGTCTAATCTTTCACTTCGTGCCTTTTCATATTTCTCTGCATATTGATGAAGGACACGACAGCAAACAAATTTACACTTTGACTTATTTGAGCATCTGGGAATTTGTCAGAATTGTGAAACTACAAAAGTTTATTAAGGCAGTTTAAAAGAAAATCAATAGGTTAATGCTATTCTAGGTTTCCCACTTCCAATCCATGTTAAGAAGAAATGTTTAAAAGCATTTTAGGCTGAAAGTACACTAAGGTCAGTTACAAGGTTTGCTTCCGATACCGCTTTCTTTAATCAGACATGCAACTGATTTTTATCAAATCCAGAACAGAAAAAAAGACAGACGTATTTGGAGGCCTGAAGAAACCTTAAAGGTTTAGAATTGTCTCTTTCTGTGAAGGCTGTTAGACCCACAGTGACAGGCACAGCCTTGCAGTTCAGTAAATGTATAAATCTCTTTGTGTGGGCCTTGGAATACTTTAGCTCTATGTAAAAACTACAGAAAATCCAGTAGTACATTTTAAATGAATAACCTTGCTTTCTGTATAATCAGTTTCTTGATCAGGAACAACAACAAAAAAGGGATTACTTCCCTCTATTAAAAAAAATTAAATCTGTATTCCAGAAAAACATACCAAATAAGTATTCAATTGTTCAGAAGTGGCAGAATCAAGACTATTCACACAATAATAGTTTGATTCATTTCCCCATAATATTTATTTAAAAGACAATAAATTTCCTTCTTTGGCTCTCTGAATCCCTTTAACTCCAAGAATATGAGAAAGAAGGAACAAAGAGATATGGAGGTTTATAAGGCTAGGGAAATTAACCTGCTTTCAAAATTTGATCAGATTTGTTTTCAACTACTATGTAATTTCAGCAACACAGAAATCACTGATAATCTGGCCTTAACACCAAGATATATCTATAGCGAGCAAGACTCATGACAATCTAAGAGTCTTCAGTGCAGAGCAAGATACGTAGCACTAATAAATGAAATTTGGCTTATATCTGCAGCTCTGAGGTACAAAGTAAAGAAAAAACATGACAGAAAATTTATTTCAACTTTAAAATGTCAGCTCCATTTATATATATTTATTTGAATTAGGAGGCCAGCTGTTGACAAGGATTGTAGTATAACACATGTCATACAAAACTGCTGAGGTATAAGTTCTTTAACAGGATGATTTGAAAAATTATTTTAAAAGTTTATATAGGTGGAAGAAATTTTGATTAATTTTCACTGTATTATGCCAAGGATCTAAACTTTGTTTAATGTTATTTATGTATAAAGCATTAAGAAGAAATTATCTCCTATATGGCTTTTGATGCCCACTGCCTTTAAAAGTTTCTAATTGTTAGGGCCAGAAAGCACTTCTACATCTTCCTAAACGCGATCATGCTACTCACTAGCTTACAATTCACTATGCCCAGTGCAGGGCAGTGTCGTCAGACTTGGTGATTACATTATAAATCTATACTGCTCCAATTCTGGTTTTATTCTTCCAACTTTCAAAAGATAACTGTTACCAGTATATTTGTTGGAAACACAAGGTCAAAGAAAACTGATCTGAAAGCCCACAAGTTGATTTTGATGTTACATCATTTTCTACACTGTATAAAGCAAAGACTGAGTGGCTATAATATGCACATTCAAAAAAGTCCACAAGGACAACCACCCAAATAATCCATTGTCTTCTAACAAAACATTTCACATTATCTTGAATGCTACCCAGCAAAATAGACAATTTATTTTTTTGAATATTATCCATCTAAACATTAACATACCAAAACCAACTTAACAAACAACAGATTATTAAGTATGCTTAATGTCATTGTGGGTTACGTGCTATCTAAGTATCACAGTTTCCTAGATAATAGTATGTCAGTATACTGATATACATATATATACTATATACATATCATATATATAATATATACATATCAATATACTGATACATATCAGCTGAGAATAGAGCTGATATTTTTCCTATCATTTGTAGGGAAATTAACTTCTTCTGATTGTTTGTTAATGAGAAAAAGAAAGTGAAAAGTTAATGTATCATTATTTAGACTATGAAAAAAGCTTTAAACATAAACTTTTAACATAAGCTTTTAACAAAGCTTTTAACATAAACTCTTTACAAGAACCAGCACAACAGGTAGTGTTATTTATAGAATCATAGAATAGTTATGGTTGGAAAAGACCTTAAGATCACCTAATTCCAACCCCCCTGCCACGGGCAGGAACACCTCACACTAAAACATGCCACCCAAGGCTCTGTCCAACCTGGCCTTGAACACTGCCAGGGATGGAGCATTCACAACTTCCTTGGGCAACCCATTCCAGTGCCTCACCACCCTCACAGAAAAGAACTTCCTCCTTACGGAATCATAGAAACATAGAATAGTTAGGGTTGGAAAGGACCTTAAGATCATCTAATTCCAACCCCCCTGCCATGGGCAGGGACACCTCACACTAAACCATGCCACCCAAGGCCTCATCCAGCCTGGCCTTGAACACTGCCAAGGATGGAGCATTCACAACCTCCCGGCACAACCCATTCCAGTGCCTCTCCACGCCCACAGTAAAGAATTTCTTCCTTATATCCAATCTAAACTTCCCCTGTTTAAGTTTGAACCCATTATCCCTTGTCCTATCACTACAGTCCCTAATGAAGAGTCCCTCCCCAGCATCTTTGTAGGCCCCCTTCAGATACTGGAAGGCTGCTAGGAGGTCTCCACGCAGCCTTCTCTTCTCCAGGCTGAACAGCTCCAACTTTCTCAGCCTATCTTCATACAGGAGGTGCTCCAGTCCCCTGATCATCCTCGTGGCTTTCCTCTGGACTTGTTCCAATAGTTCCATGTCCTTTTATGTTGAGGACACCAGAACTGTACACAATACTTCAAGTGAGTTCTCACGAGAGCAGAGTAGAGGGGCAGGATCACCTCCTTCGACCTGCTTGTCACACTCCTCTTGATGCAGCCCAGGATACAGTTGGCTTTCTGGGTTGCGAGAGCACACTGCCGGCTCATGTTAAGTTTCTCAATGACCAACACCCTCAAGTCCTTCCCCACAGGGCTGCTCTGAATCTCTTCTCTGCCCAACCTGTAGCTGTTACTGGGATTGCCCCAACCCAGGTGTAGGACCTTGCATGTGGTATGGTTAAACTTCATCAGGTTGGCATCAGCCCACCTCACAAGCATGTCAAGGTCCCTCTGGATGGCATCCCTTCCCTCCAGTGTATCAACCGAACCACACAGCTTGGTGTCATCGGCAAACTTGCTGAAGGCGCACTCAATCCCACTGTCCATGTCACAAACAAAGATGTTGAACAAGACCGGTCCCAACACCGATCCCTGAGGGACACCACTCGTTACTGGTCTCCAGCTGGACATTGAGCTGTTGACCTTTGACTCTTTGAGTGCGGCCATCCAGCCAGTTATTTATCTCCTGAGTGATCCACCCATCAAATTGATGTCTCCCCAATTTAGAGACAAGGATGTCGTGCTGGACAGTGTAGAACACTTTGCACAAGTCCAGATAGATGACGTCAACTACCCTACCCCTGTCCATCAGTTCCATAGCCCCATCATAGAAGGCCATCAAACTGGTCAGGCAGGATTTCCCCTTAGTGAAGCCATGCTGGCTGTCACCAACCACCTTGTCGTTTTCATGTGCCTTACCATGGCTTACAGGAGAATGTGTTCCAAGATTTGGCTGGGCAAACTTGTTTGTAACAAGTTCATTTTCTTCTGCTTACAGGTTCAGTGAAGTATTTATTTATGTAAAAATTATGTGGTAATGAACCCTGGACCTGTTCTATCTGAAACATTAAAGTGACAGGTTAAGTACTTACACTTCCTCTTTTTCAGAAAGACATGAAGGAAAATTGGGTCTCACAGTTTTAACATGCATCTAGCATCTTAAGACACATCTTAAGTAGTAGGTATGGCTTTGTCTGCACAAGATGAAGGGAGCAAGTTAGAAGATAGACCAAAGAGTCAATATAACAAGTATTTTTACTTTTAAGAGAGTTTCATTATTGATAAAATTAGAAACAACTTTTTTGAAAAGCTTGGCTTCTGAAGTATGTGTTGGAACCATTGTACTGTAAATGAATTTTCAAAGTATAGTATGGAATAACATGAAGTAAAATCGTCTTATTGCCTCCACATAAGCAGGAGACATGGATGCCTTCTGGATGAATATAAGTAACAGAGAAATGAGAATGAGAAAATTTCAATGAGAAAATGAACATGAGCCAGCAGTGTGTGTTCACAACCCAGAAAGCCAACCGTATCCTGGGCTGCATCAAAGCAGCGTGACCAGCAGGTCGAAGGAGGTGATTCTGCCCCTCTGCTCTCGTGAGACCTCACTTGGAGTATTGTGTGCAGTTCTGGTGTTCTCAACATAAAAAGGACATGGAACTATTGGAACAAGTCCAGAGGAGGGCCACGAGGATGATCAGGGGACTGGAGCACCTCCCGTATGAAGATAGGCTGAGAAAGTTGGGGCTGTTCAGCCTGGAGAAGAGAAGGCTGCGTGGAGACCTCATAGCAGCCTTCCAGTATCTGAAGGGGGCCTACAAAGATGCTGGGGAGGGACTCTTCATTAGGGACTGTAGTGACAGGACAAGGGGTAACGGGTTCAAACTTAAACAGGGGAAGTTTAGATTGGATATAAGGAAGAAATTCTTTACTGTTAGGGTGGTGAGGCACTGGAATGGGTTGTGCCAGGAGGTTGTGAATGCTCCATCCTTGGCAGTGTTCAAGACCAGGTTGGATGAGGCCTTGGGTGGCATGGTTTAGTGTGAGGTGTCCCTGCCCATGGCAGGGGGGTTGGAATTAGATGATCTTAAGGTCCTTTCCAACCCTAACTATTCTATGATTCTATAACAGCATGGAAAGCACAGAGTTATTGCTGAAAAATATTTGTAGCAAAAGTAACAACAAGCAGACTCCACTGTACGTTAACGGTGGTTTCCTGAGAAGTGCGACAGTTAGCGATTTGTCAGATAAAGCAATTTTTCCTCATTAGAACAAGCATAACAGGTGCACGTAATAACTTACAAAATACACATACTTAAATACACACAGGCCAAGTATAAAGGATGAAGCATGCAGGATAGAAAGGAAGGAGAAAATTGTCAGGACAGTCAATGAAGTGCTACTTCTAATACCTGACGATCACCTCATTTTTACATCTTTCATTATGTCTGACTTGATTCACCTGAGGATGAAAATGAAGGTGCTGAAAATGTAACTGCTCAGAAAAGAGGCAGAAGACAACTGTCACAAAAGATTTATATCTGGCCTTCCGTTTCCTAGAAGAATCAGCTGAGATCTTTTCAAACAGTAATCCAACCTGAAATGCCTGCATCTACTTCAGCTGATGATCCTACTACTGCCTTTTATCCTCCACGCTGTACACATAATCTCTATATATTGAAGTTGTGTACATGTAGCCATCTTCTATAATGTTAATTCTTATAGGGAAAACTGCTTTACACTTAAAACAGAGGCTCTTCATCTGCGACACTAGTAATGGCTAGAAAGCGGGGTAATGATTGGCAAAGCAACTCTGAAACTATAAATAAAGCAGCAACACCTATCAGAGTATTCATGTTTGAGAAATGTACACATTAGAGAGGCTGAAAGCAAGATAAAGTTTCGAAGCAAGAATCAATTTAATATAGGGTAAAAAGCAATGAAAGAACCCAGCTTGGATGAGGTGGTTTAATTGCATAGTTGATGAAAAAAAGCTTATGAGTCTTCATAGGAAACAATATGTGCAAAGAACAATAGGCAAAATCCAGCACAATTGTCCTTTCCTCAGTTTATAATAAGACTACATATTTTCTGTGCACTTTGATAAGCAGCAATAAAACAAAGCCCATTGCTGGGCTTCAGAGTCTGTAAGAACAGCAGCAACAATTACTCTTGGATTTGTGTTCCCTCTCTTCCGCACCTCCTACAATTCTCATTAATTCTAAAGGAAGGAAGACTGACTAGCTGCAATAACCAAAAGGACACAAAAATGAGTATTTGACAGTCCAAGAATTTTTGGACTTGATATATAATTTCTTTTTAGCCTTTCAGATGTTTTGAAGAGAAAAGAAGCAAAGCTATTATTTTATTATTATTATTATTATTATTATTATTATTATTATTATTATTATTATTAAAAAGGACATGGAACTGTTGGAACAAGTCCAGAGGAGGGCCACGAGGATGATCAGGGGATTGGAGCACCTCCCGTATGGAGACAGGCTGAGAAAGTTGGGGCTGTTCAGCCTGGAGAAGAGAAGGCTGCGTGGAGACCTTATAGCAGCCTTCCAGTATCTGAAGGAGGCCTACAAGGATGCTGGGGAGGGACTCTTCATTAGGGACTGTAGTGACAGGACAAGGGGTAACGGGTTAAAACTGAAACAGGGGAAGTTTAGATTGGATATAAGGAAGAAATTCTTTACTGAGAGGGTGGTGAGGCACTGGAATGGGTTGCGCCGGGAGGTTGTGAACGCTCCATCCTTGGCAGTGTTCAAGGCCAGGTTGAATGAGGCCTTGGGTGGCATGGTTTAGTGTGCGGTGTCCCTGCCCATGGCAGGGGGGTTGGAACTAGATGATCTCAAGGTCCTTTCCAACCCTAACTATTCTATGATTCTATTATCAATGCTTTAATTGTAGCTCCTTTGAAAATCTAGGAAGTAAATTTTGGGTCACAAATAGCATAATGGTTTCCAAATTTTTCCTTTTCTGGAAACCATTTTTCCTCCATCTCCATGCCCCCACCCCAATTTGGGAACAACAAATACACCACATTTCACATTAGTGTTTCTATCCTATGAGGTACATACAAAACTGTAGAAATCCTTTAAAGATGAGTAAGTTGCAGATAAAAACCCAATAAATTTCAATGCCATGAAAAAAATTGATTTTTACCTAGGTCATCCCCTTGCCATTTCCTTTTTGATTCTATGCTACATAAATCTACTTTAGCCTCTTCCTCAAAAGAAGATGAGAAATTCTGCTACTAGTGACATTTTGGACTCAAATAAGAGAGCATGATGAAGCAAGACAGTTTTTCTACACTTAAATTAATATGTTACTCTAAATTAACACTTTGTATATACTAATAATTTCCCATTACTACAGCAATAAAATGTCAACTTTGCAAACTATTTTCATGCACATTTCTTAATAATTCCTGAAATGTTGTTTTGTTTGTTTGGGTTTTTTTATTTATTTTTTAATTTTATTTCCCTTCTTTACTAGATGCAAGCAGTTTTAGTGATGAGGTGTGATTTTATGGATTACATTGCAAGCTATGAGAGCAAGAGAAAACAGCATTTTTCCATTCTACATTCATTCTGTTCGCATAACTTTGTAGTTAGATTTAGAGCATGCTTTTCCACTGTCACTTCCGTTTTGGCTGTGATGTTGCTGTTACTCATTGGTATTGGTTTGCTATTTATTGCTTACCATAGCATGGTGACTGTATGCATCAATATGTGTGCACACATCTTCTAATAAAATAAGACTGCTGTCCAGGACATCATACTAGATTACTGCAGTGGTCCTCTTTATTATTAATTACATATAGATGTCTTCTTGTCTAGCTTTCTCTAGTCTTATAAAAATACAAAATATATCAAAAGCTAAAACTGAAAAAATGTAACTCATTTGAATCAATAATTACTACAAGTTACATTTACAAATGCTCAAATCAATAATGCAACCAAGTGTCAGCATGTCTCTTGGACGAAGCAGGAGGAGGAAGGGTAGTTAGAAGGATCTCTACATAACAACAGATATAAAACTATCTCAATATTCTGGAAAAATATTTCACTGAGAGAAACAATATTTGTCTGAATTAAATTGAATGTGACAGGAAGTATCTGCTAAAACACAAAAATCTCCATCTGTGCAATACTGTTTATGAGGTTAAAAAAGCAAATTTTATTTATTTCTATGAACATTCAAATGTGGAGCCTAGTGAGGCTTTTTTACTTTCCTATTTGTCCTTATAACGCAAAAGTAAGATCATCCATTAACAGGAACCTACAGCTTTTTTATTTTATTTTTTTTTTAAGGTGGTAAGCATTATTTGACATATTTGCAACAATGTCACAGAATTTCAAATTTATTAGAATTTACAACTTGCAGACCAGACCTTAACTTTTCAAAGATGGTTATTATTGTAGAATGCCAAATCTGAAATTATGAATGTTAGGTTCTTGCAAATACATACATACTTGGTTTAGAACCCTGAAAGGGTAAAAGCACAACCCACTAAGGTTCACAAGCTAGAAATCAGGTGAGATTTTACAGGAAGGTTATACCTTGAAGTGAGATACCATAAGTCCAAATGGGAGAAACCAAAAAGTTTAACGAGCTCATTGCTTAAGATATTTCAAATATATTGGTGCTTTAGTCATTTTAAATGGAAAATCACATTTTGGAACATAACCAGCATAACTACACACTCAGTGAGGAGATTTCAGCTGCTTCACCAATACTTCAACACGGAGTTTGAAGAAAAGACAAGTGTACCTATGGTGAGGTATGACTACCCACACAGAACAGTATTTTAAAATATTAAGCATACCTGTGTTCGCAGAATTTCACCTTTTGACAGCTGCATATCACCAGTCAACTCTTTCACAGTAATGCCTAGTGGTTCCAGACGCTTGCTGAAGTAATTTGTCATTTCTGCTGCCAAAGCCTTCATAGGAGCAACATACACAATCTGCACCAAAAGGACACTCGCTTGATAAATGAGCAAACCTCGCAATGTCGTTTGTTTCATGGCAACCATTACAAATCACAATTTATTGTGAAATATGATGCCAGGCGCTTACAGTGAAAAATCTTAATAGTGATATATGAAAAGTAGTTATCTTTCTTGGATAAGTGTGCAGATGTTTAAAGGACAATGGATTTTGTTTATATAGCCTCATCACTTCGAAAATTGGTTCTGCATCAAAGCTAAATGCATTTTCATAGCCTTTTACTCACATAATAAGATTTTTAGAACACAAATAAGAATAGCTTTAGCAATAATGAAGTAAATCAAAACCAGCCTTTTTAACTTGGAAAAGTGCAATACCCTTTAAAACCTCCTGATTTAATATTTCATGTATAACATAAAATGGGTTTTACCTTACAAGTTAAAAAGCTGTTACTTGGATCATTAAACTCGTACCTTAAACTCATCCTTTTTGATAACACCATGCTGGACATGCTGGCGAATTTCATGAAGGATTGTCAGCATGGCAATGTTAGTCTTCCCAGCTCCAGTGGGGGCACAGATTAGCATGTTCTCGTTTGTGTTGTAGGCAGTCTCAAAAACTATAGATTGGATTCGGTTTAGTCTTTTCATGCCTTTAAAAGCAAGTTGTCCAATCTGTTAAAACAAACAGCACACATTTTTTTATTTCACATATATGTCTATGTGTATGACACTATACATATACTAATCAGAAAAGAAAGAATATGTTGTAAAAAAACTAAGGATGCTTGTTGAAATATTTAATATTCCAAAGTTTTTACTCTGAGGCTACCACTCCCACCAAACCCTCAAATATTGAATCTGTAAGGAAAACAAAATGTACCAGGAAAACATCTGTTAAAATTAATCAAAATATTTAGCCATATTCTATTTCAGCATTTGTTTTTAATCAAGAGTGTGACCAAAACTAATGTACAGTAAAATAATGACCTGTTAATAATTAAATGTCAATAAACCAGCAATAATCAGTTTAGAAGAATATACATCTTTAAATCCAAGATGAGAAACAACAACTACTCTAATGGAAGAAATAGCAGGAACTTGGTGAAGAAACAGATGATTAAAAAAAGTATTTATGATTAATTTTGCACAATGAAGTTTATATATGCAAACACACACAAATTCAGTAACAACCTCCTCTGCTTGTGAAAAAATCTTCATCCTGCAATTGTTCATGTTCGGAACTTCCCCCAACAATACTCATAACAAACTGCAGCCTCTAAAAGGAATATAAAGCTTGTATCTGTAGTCTCAAATAATCTTTGAGAATGTTTAAAAAAATTAAATTATACAGTTAACACAGGAAATTAATAGTTATTATAGTTTAATGCTTGTTTATACTTTAAAACACAAATAATCTATTACAAAAATACTTAGCTCCTATGTTTATGAAAAATGAGATTTTCACCAAGAAAGAATTGTTTTAGACAGTTACAGTTTCAGCATCTGAAGATTCTAAGACTTTTTCAACTGAAGAACAAAGGTTTAAGATATATAATTTATTTTCTAATAAACTCACTTTTGCTCAGTTACTTTTCACAAACTCTTAAAAGAGACTGCAGAACACAATTTTTTTCTACAGATTTAATAACCTGCAGTGCTTCTACTAGTTATCATGAAAAGTACCTTAGTGATATTTTGATGATTCTAATTTTTATTTTAATTGTAGAAAACCACAAAAGTACAAATTCACTGTAAAGAACAGTCCTGAAAGCACCTTCTGAAGATCTCTCTTTCCATTACTCTGGGCACTTTAGTTAATTTGCAGTCATTTGCTATGGTAATAGCCTCTCCAATGCTAATAATATTATTTCAAATTCTTTTCAATACCAAGCAAATTATTTGAGCAGTACCCAATTCATGACTGTCTCAAGTAATGCAAGCTTAAGAATGAGGGCTTTATAGGTTACTGAAATCAACTATTTTAACTATGTGACAAACAGCATTAGATCTATCCTTCTGCTGCAGCTCCTTGGTAGTAGCCTCATGTGAGAGGCTGAGATGCAAATTACAAATTAAGGTTAATACACCATTTTCACAATATATGAAAACACTACTCTTAAATGTAGAGGCATGACATACTTAATGATTGGCCAACTCTAGTTTTATACTAGAGAACTTTAAATATTATAAACCAGCACTCATTGATATAAAAGTCAATGAAAATGCTATGCAAGCAACACAGTCTTTCTTTTTGGAAAATGTGCTTTTCAATTTAGCAGTATCTTTCTCTTAGCAAAGCCTTCTGGTTGAAAACATCTTGTGCAACACTGAAAAACCAAGTTCAATTCAAATCATGGATTTCATCTATATTTATAGGATTGACACATCTCAAATATATTCAAATACCTATTGTATACTGTTAAGTTTCTTCAGTGAAGAAAAAAAA
Source organism: Psittacula echo (assembly GCF_963264785.1). NCBI lineage: Eukaryota > Metazoa > Chordata > Aves > Psittaciformes > Psittacidae > Psittacula > Psittacula echo. The sequence continues at coordinate 64,348,943 of NC_137738.1, read as the reverse complement.
TATCTACTGTAAGTACTTCAAGTACTTTTCATCAAGTTTCTTCAAGTTTTTTAAGTGTTTGAATGTCAGGATTACAACAGTTTCAATGTTAATGTTCTTTCACAGTTTATTCTGCTTGCAAGACTGCAGGGAAAAAGCTCTTTTTCTATTTTTTTTCCTTTTCTTTTCCCCTAAGTTTTGTATACATAATGTTTACTCAGTGTGTTATCTTCAAAATTCATTTCAGCTTCATGAATGACACTATTATAAAGTGTTAATGGGTATCTCGGAGACCTGCTGACTACATTAGTGCTATCAGGGTTCAATCAGTTATTTTTATAGCCTCCTTAGTCATTTTAGGATTCCAATTTGCCGATTACTTCATTTTGAGATTTCTTGACAGACCTTTGAAAATGGTTGCAATTTTCCTTTTCCTTCACATTCCATTCAATTGGTTTTAGAGGCTATTATAAACATTGCGAAGTTCACACATACAAACACTGTTAAAATTATTTATAATAAAGTAGCTACAGAAAGAAACTCACAAACACAACTAATGATTACAGAATTGAACTAACAAAACACTACACTGCACAATTCATATGTTAGTTAAGCAGTTTTTAAACAAAAGCAGAAACATAGTTGTCTAAATGAAGTGTGGTGTTAAGTACCTTCAAAAAATAATGACAAGAATTTTTTACAGTCACATAGTTGAACATGCATGACTTTATGTATACAGGTCTCTTTACAGTTGTGTGATTGTTAATACCCTTAAATAAATCTTTTAAGTGTTCTCTTAAACTACTGCCTCTAGGAATATATTATTCCAGCTTCTTTTAATCTTTAAGTGGGTAGTGTAAGACATCTTTTTACCTCTACATTTGGAAGAAATTGCATACACTATAGCCCTGGGACTTGCAATTGTTCACAAAAGTAAATAAATGTTTAGATAAATAAAAATTATATCCTATTCTCTTCCTACTGGAAAGTAGTAATGCCATAGATTAAGACTGATTTGGTAAGCAGCAATAAATAAATAGACATTCCAGAACAAAAGCTGTATAACAGCTTATCAGAGGAAGCTTGTTTTCTGGAAAGATACTAAGCTTCCATAAACAGGAATATTAAAAGTGGAATAAAAATTAATAAAAATATAACCCATAGAAGCCTGGTTAAGAATTAGAAGGGTTTTTTCTTTTTTTGTCTTTTTTGTTTGTTTGTTTGGGGGTTTTTTGTGTGTTCTGGTTTTTTTTTCTGGGTTTTTTTTGGTGTTTTTTTTTTTTTTTTTTTTGGTGTGTGGGATATGTTTTTTTTTTTTTTCTTTGTGTTTTTTTTTTTCATTTGGTTGTTTTTTTTAATGGTATCCTGACCAGAATCTAGACTTTCAATAAACACACTATTTTCAAGTAACTCGAAAGAAAAATGCAGGCACTGACCAATCAATACACAACATTCACAATCACAATACACAGACAATGCATTACATTCTTTGAAAGGTGACTCTGCAGGAACACACTAAGGATTAGAAAAGATACAAGTAATTCCAGAGAAAAACAGTACCTTAAGACTTCTTCAAACCAACTCCCCCTTTGGTTGAAAAAGTATGAAAAGTTACCCTTCCCCGCAATTCTATACAATTCCATTCCCAAACAGTAAGTGCAAATGCACAATCCAAAACCAGCGTAGTTCTGCCCTTAAAAGTTAGGAAGGAAAAAAATGGATAGCAGACAAATTTGGAACAATAGGCACAGGAGTCCACAGTTTGACAAACATACTAGAAGATTTATTTTTCTAATTTATCATTTGCACAAACTACCCAGTTTGCAAGCCCTGTGGGTGTATTAACATCAGTAAGGACTTCCACAGGCCAAAACTTTTTCAGATAAACTAGTGAAATCAGTTCTTGCTTAAAGGTCTGGTAGCCACTGGATGGCAGAATCTTGTTTTTTTACTGAAGGTGAAAGATGCAACATTCATCAGCTTTCTATTCCACAGCTGACTTACAGTGTAAAATTCTACACAAAGCATAGGAAGTTTAAGCAGAATAGAATCTGAGTGCTATTCTAAGCAAACACAATTTCATGCCTCAAATGGTGCCATTTTTACATAAGCATGAATCAGTGTGAAAGACCACTAAGAAACAACTCTTTCCACAAATTAGATGATACTCAAGGCAGCTCTGATATAAATGTATAAAATCTTTATTTTTACTTCACTTAGCTTTCCAATTCTTTCCCAAGGAGTTTACTATTACAACTAATGCATTTATGAGTAAATGAGATTACATTTAATGAAGATACTCTAAATTAGCCATTTCATTAAAAAGATATTTGTGTGTTGGTGCTCTAAAAGCAATTTAAAAATAGGACAAAACTGTTAGTCATTAAAGTAATAGTCATGAATGAGACCATACGATTGAGTCCCCAGGCAAGCTACAGCTCAAAAACAACTGCTTTAACAGCACGGGAGTAACAGCATAGCACAGGCAATCAGCACTTGAGAGTTTTAGTCATGCAATTCATTTGCCAGACCTTGTAATTCTACAGAGTTTAATAAATATTATATAGAAAATACTCACCTTTTTGTTTTTCTCCTTTTCCCAAAGCATACCTGTGAAACCTGCTGTGACCTATCTATACTCTAAAGCACACTCCCTCACACAGCACAAAAGGGTGCTAACAACAAGTCCCATTAAAAACTGAGACCTTCTTACACTCTGTATTACTTCATGCATTAACACGAGTTGACATAAACAGCTTGTCAGATGCAATTAATCCCAGTATCACAAATTTTCACTTGGTGGCCCAATGTGCTCAGGGTACCTTGCCAGCATTTTAGTAGCAGCTTCTGAACTCATGATTGGCGTGCACAGACATAACAAAATATATCTTGTCTAATCTATCCAGAACAACACTGGAAAAAATTTAATCATCTTTAATCCTTAGCAATTTATCCAGAAAATGTTATTTCCTTTAGTATGATCATATTTTATTGATTTATCTACAGGACATTCTCTTTATATTCCTCACTCCAGAAGAGATTTTGTCTTGTCCACGTTCATTTTTGCAGTTTTCATGTCATACTAGAAATGTTAGTCATCTGTACTAATTTCCACAGCATAAAACCACCCAAAATTAATATTCTAAAATGATGACTTCTGTTGCACTATAACCAAATAATAGGATTACAAGTAATTTATCATAAAGATATTCCATTGCACTCATAAACCAAGTTTAAACTTTCATATTCATTGGCTTAATTTTAATGTAGATATATTTTAATCAAAGTACCTTACCTATTTCAGGTGCAACAAATCCCATTCTGCACTCAGTTGTTCAGATGCACTTTCAGTTAAAAAGATAACAGAACTGGTAACACGATGAATAATCTACACTATTTTACATGAAATTGTAGGGATTGGTGCGTGGACGGGGAAGCTGCCAGGAGGGACAGGAACCAGCTGACCCTGGGGAGGTGCTTGGGCAGCAGATATAAGGAATTCCAACTGCGCAATAAATCGTTGGTGACCCGCATTCCGTGAATGCTCTATGTCTCAGCCCTAGTTCGGAGGGAACTAGTGCTTCCATCCCTCACCACGCGAGTAGCAGAAACTACAAGTGGTGACCCCGACGTGATAGCGATGGATGTGAGCCACGTGGTACAGGTACTGGAGGCCCTCGTGCAGCAAGCTGGGTTGCCGAAGGCGATAAACTCGGAGCCAGCGGGCCACTGCATCCAATGGTTGCGAGGCCGGGGGGCGGTGGAGGCCCCCGTGGACGTATTAGATACCTCCCGATGGGGACGGATCCGCCAAGAGCTTTTGGAAGCGGCCTTGGCTGGGGAAAAGCAAGCAGGAGATCTAGGGGAGACATGGGGTGCCATCGAGAAAGGTATCTCCAGGAGAGGAGCTGCTGGAGCGGCTGCGGGACATGGAGGCGCTGCGGGTGGAGGAGCCGCGGGTGCAAGCGCGGGAGCTGTGGAGGAAAGTGCCCCGGGAGGCGCGGCCGGAGTCCCCGAGCCGCGCGGCCGAGCGGGCAGCGCCGGGGCTGCAGCGAGACTGCCAGAAACCGCGGCTGCGGCAACAGCAAAAAACCGGGAAGTGGAGTCTTGTGAGCCCTGGCAACACTCCCCTTTGTGCGACAGGGCAGGGGACAGGGGGGTTCCCCACAACGAGCGACAGCAACCCTCAAAGCCTACCCTGGGGGAATCCTCTCTACTAACGACATTGTCTTTATCCTTGGCTACCAGGCTGGAGTGTTCAGTTTGGTTTTGATCTTCTAGGAAAAAAAAAAAAAAAAAAAAAGGTACCCTTACAGCCTTTTGAACACGGTGTGTGAGTGCTGTGGTGGGCTGTGGACTTGAAACCCCATATACAACTCGTTTGATAGTCTCTCTCTGATCCACATGTACTAGAAGTTGGCAAATATATATCCATGTATATCCATGTTTCTATTAGCCCTTGGAGACTTTTTAAGGATATTGCTGACCACTTCTTCCAATGTAGGCTGGCCACCTGCATCGGAATGAGTGTGCATTTTGGTCAGTGTAAAAGCCCAAGGCTCGTGCGATGTGGGGGGGGCAGAGCCTCTGCGGGGACGCCTGCTAAAGTTGAGGCTGCCACCTTACACTGCAGTGATGCTGCTTGGAGCTGATTTTTGATTGTCTTCACAGGGTCCTTATGCTACGTTCTGTATGAGGGACCGTATAGTGGGAATAATGATTGTCTAGGTTTTGTGTTTCAAATATTGTAATTGTATGGAGTGTGCTTGTGGGATCCCATGTGTGTGTGCGTGTGTGTGTGCTGAGGGCGGACAGTGCTCTATGTATTTTTTGTTGTTGGGTTTGTGTAAAAGTTTTAATGGGTAGCAGATTAACATTTTGGACAAGAAAGGGTTAATGCAAAGTGCCGTTGCTGGCAGGTATTTACTGCTGCTGATAAGCAGGCAGGCAGCTGTAGCTTCATATTTCTTTCCCATCAGAATGCCTTTGAATCACTTTAACGGGCCTCCTTCTCAACAGCTGATAGCGTGGGAGAGTGGGTATATTTGTGTTCTCCTACCTACAGGTCCATGGCAGCTGCCTGCAAAGTTTGCAAAGCCTTGCTATGAGCTGGACAGACAAGTGGAGGAACCCGATGCCTCAGCTACAGGAGCTGACAGTGAATATCCCGAGCAGAATGAGATAGAGGAGGAGAAAAATAAATGATTGCAGGACATCACTTGAGGGCAACTGAAAAGTAACAACTTGAATATGTGTGCTTGTAGCGTAGCTATTATTAGAGACTGTGATTTTGTGCATAAAACCACTTGTATTTACTAGCCAGTTGCTAATGAGAAACTATACCTTGTATTGTGTGCATTTGTTACTTGTAAAAGATGTTAGACCATGCAAATTTGCAGCAGCTGCTAGAAAATGCTAAGACAAAAGCTAGAAAGATTCTAATATGATGGTAGTGTTATAAAGCAGGTAATGGAACAAATTAAGAGGGTGGAAGAACTCCACTGGTAAGAAAATTCTTTGGCTAGTCTCTTGCTGCCATCAGCATCTTCAACATGCTGTTGTAACCTGTAATAGTTACTCTGGTAATGTAAATCTGTGTATGCTTTGCCACAGTAGCAACTTGTTACTGGATGAAGCAGGTGAAACTCTGCACTGACAACGAGGTACAAGACCTGAGGTTGACCAAATGCCTGCTGCCACAGTCAAGGGCAAGACTGGGTTGGCCTCTGTGTTTGCCACCAAGAAGAACCTTTAGCTCTGCTGTTGGCTGCAACCCAGCAGGCGTGGAGCGGTGGGGACACATGCCATGCCAGACCTTGATGTGAGGGGATGGCCTCACCTGTTATCAGAGAGACATCCAGGAGAAAAAGGGCAGACCCAGCAGCCTGTGATTGACCTATGTTGAAGTAATATGGAAACATGCTAAGATCTTACACATGGTGTATGAGGATGGGCAAGCCTTTTGGCTGGACAATTTGTTAGGTGAATGGGGACTGACAGGTTGGCTGGTTGCTCTAGTGGGAGGTGAACTAATGGTGTTTATTGTCATTTTAACAATTTTGATTTTGTTGCTGTGTATCTTTAATGTATCCAAAGAATGATTATGAGTGCTACAAAGCATGTTTGGCTTGTATAGAAAGAAAAAGGCGGAAATGTGGATGACTTTCTGGCAAAGAACGGCCATGTACCCAGATCAGCAAGTGCCTACGTGGAGTCGGACATGAACCAAGAGACAACAAAAGCTGAAGGAATCCCAGCAAGATAAGAAGGAACTGACAAATGCTACTATGCTTGCACTAAGTGGGCTCTTGACTGATGTTGATAGTGTTCATCATGCCACCTTACAAATAGGGCAGCAATCGACTTTTTATTGTTGGCACAGGGGCATGGTTGTGCTGAATTTGAGGGGATGTGCTGCATGAATTTGTCAGATCATTTGGAATCAATTTATAAGAGTGTACAACAATTGAAAGAGAGGGTTAAATGGCTAACGAAAGATGATGGATGGAGTAACTATATTATGTGTGTTAGTTTTATTTGTATTAGTAGCAAGTTATATGTTGCGGTGTGTGATATCTATGGTTAAGAAAAATGTAACATCCGTCTGGTTTGCTCAAAAACAAAAAGAGGGAATTGTGGAGTGGCTGAGGGACAGTGGACATTTCGTGACCAACCCAGAGATGTCAGCCTTAGGAGATGGTGGTTATGAAGAATACAGCTGAACAATGGACATGTGAGCAATCCCAGCTGTTTGGTCTTAGCCAAACTCTGAGTTAAGTTGCAAGGCCTGAATTCAAGTTACTCAGGCTGTGAGGCCTAGCCTTTGGTTACTAAAGGACAGTTACGTGCAGTAGAATAAGGAACTTGGCATTTGGTCAAGGCTAACAAGATGCGGGAGCGGGATGGTGAAACTGCAAGTTATGTGAGAAAGGTAGCGAATGGATAATTTTAGCTAACTTGTTATCTGCTTCAAAATGTGTGGACTGCACTTCTGATCCAATCACAATCTATATTGGTTACGTCTAGCCAATAGCAGTTCGATTTCTGGAAGCATATACTGTAGCTACTGTGCTACAACAGTGGTCTGCAGACCCCATTGGCCATTGAGACTACGATGGAGTGTGCGCAAGTCCTTTTTCAGGCTTTGTCTGAGCGAGCTGCTGAAATTTGCCCAAAACACTGTAACAGTCATTTGCACATCCCTGGACTCCTGACTGAAGGTAACAATAGTGCAGACCGTGTTGCACAAGGTCTGCCAGTTCCTGACTGTTGTGCTCCAGTTTTTATGCGCTATTTACATGTCACGGTTGATACCTGTAGCAGTGTCATCTTGGCTACGGCACAACGCAAGCAAGACGCTAAGGTGGCCATTTTGCATTGGCACGAGGTCATGGCGATTTTGGGAGTCCCTAGCCAGATCAAGACCGACAACGGCCCAGCATATTCAAGTCAACTGGTGGCTTTGTTTTTACGACAGTGGGGCATTGAACATAAGACCGGTTGTCCTTATAACAGCACTGGCCCAGCTATCGTCGAGCGTGCACACCGGACTCTGAAAGCTCGCCTCGGGTGTCTTGAGGCGGGGGAGACCGTACCCGGAAGAGCTCCCGCAGTCTGTGTGCGCTGACTTTTACTTTCTGCTGTGACTAGTTTAAATCAATTCTCGCATGGATCAAGTGAACAATCCCCGATGAGCTCGCACTTTGCTCTACCTCTAGACAAACCCCCGTATCCACAGGTACGGGTGAAAGACCCGGAAAAGGGTAAGATAGGTCCATTTGCCCTATGTGCTCACAGGCGAGGCTATGCCTGTGTGGAGGGGGAGACTGGGCTACGCTGGGTACTGGCAAAATGGTTATTACCGTATTTGTAGCTGTGTCTGTAAGTTTGTATTTGAGCTATGTTTCACAGGTGGTGATTGGCGCTTGGCTGTATCTGGGAGAGAGTGATGGAAAGAGGTGTGAAATGACATCCATGGCCCTTATGTGTCCAGATGACTTCGCTCACGGATCCAGTCACGATGTGCCTTACGAACTTTGTGGCCGGCTGTTGAATACGACATCACTCAGGCCGGAAACACCTGCGCCTAGGTCCCTTTAGGCTGACACTCTGTGTTTATTAGTATTAGGATGTTTGTTTCCTTCTTGTTTGATTATGTAATATGCACTGTGTGTGAATACTTAGTGGCACAAACCTTTCTTACTTAGTTAATAAGAGTTACAAGTTGCTTATCTGGAATAGCTGTTAAAACCCTGAGTTTTCTAGTCTTGAGGCGGGGGAGATGTAGGGATTGGTGCGTGGACGGGGAAGCTGCCAGGAGGGACAGGAACCAGCTGACCCTGGGGAGGTGCTTGGGCAGCAGATATAAGGAATTCTAACTGCGCAATAAATCATTGGTGACCCGCATTCCGTGAATGCTCTATGTCTCAGCCCTAGTTCGGAGGGAACTAGTGCTTCCGTCCCTCACCACACGAGTAGCAGAAACTACATGAAATCCATGAAATTCAGGAAATTAAGTTCAGATATCCCTTGTCCTGACATAAACAGTCTCTAGACCATCTTTCCCCTTTGCTGTACTTTGGAATGTTGCTGGTTAAATCACCTATCTATGTATATATACAGAGAAATATATGCATATACACATACACATTTTAATAAATACATTCCTACTATCCCTCCAGATTATGAACATTTTAGTAGCTCCCCTGCTTTCTAATTATACATACGTATACACTTAAAGCACTTTGTGCCAGTATAAATCCTATTTTGTTACTGAAGGAACACTCAGAAATAAATATAGATGTTATTCCTGGGGACTTCCACAGCCTCCTTTTCCTGGTGATACCTTTCGCAGTTCGCTGCTTTCATGGAGGTGGCAGCTTATGAGATTTACGAACAATAATAAATAAAAATATAACTATATAAATAACATAAAAATAAAATTATTTTTATATCCTTTTGGGAGTACTATTTGGGAATAAAATTTCCCACCTACAACAAAGACTGAAATGTCTTTCAAAGTGCACATAGACATTTTAAGCAAAGGCTTATAGCACATAAAAAGGAAAACAAGATGATGTTTGGATCTGCTCCATTTAGCACCAAACTATACCAGTGAGATTTCATTGGAGTTAGGGGGCCAATTTTTGTAGGAACAAGTAGCATACACAAAGATATGAAAATTACACAAGCACGCCAAATAGAACTTTGGGCCATAATCAGCAGTACAATTTCTTCAAGTAAGCACAAATTATGTCTCATCCAAAGTGTAGTACCTGAAAAGTTACATGCTATAAGGATGCTTAGAGTAAAACACATTAGACAGATGCAAGTAACAAAAGGCACCAAAGAACCAGCAGCTGATTTCAAAGCTGTATATGCTACCAGTGACTAAACTAGAACTAAAAGCAATTCTTACATGGTATGGCTACATCAGTATTAGTGGCAATCACAGATCACAATAATTTAGGTTGGAGATCATCCAGTCCAAGCCCCCATCTTATCAGGTGGCCTGGGACTGTGTATCTGGGTTTTAAATATCTCCAACGATGGAGACTCCACAGCATCTCTGGGCAAGGTGTACCAATCTTTGACTACCTCACAGTAAAAAATTACTTCCCTGGGTTCAGATGAAATTTCATGTGTTTTAATTTGTGCCCATTGGCTCTGGTGCTCTCACTGGGCACCACTGAGGAAAGCCTGGCTCCTTCTTTGTTAATCATTCCCACATCGTATATATGCTTGTAAGTGTATACACTTGTAAAAGTCCCCCGAGCCTCCTCTTCCTCAATGCTCTCAGCCTTTCCTCACACGAAAGATGCTTCAGTCCCTTAATTAGATTAAAAAGCCAGAAGAAATCCTTAGAAATGACAGATAATGAACCATAAGGGTAAAATTGTACTTACATTTTATGGAAAATAGAATCACAGCCCATTAGACTTCCCTGAATATGCTTTTATTTTGAATTAAACATCATCTTTTAGAAAACTATGGAGTCTTGATACTTAAAATTATCATCATAGTCACTGGTTAACGCAATAGGTATTTAAGAGCAGTAGCCAACAGAAACCAGGGAAATTTTCATACTCCCGAATTATGCTACTGTTATTAAAGTCAAACACAGCAAAATTTTCCCAGATTCTGACAGAGGCTTCACAACAATAAAAATGTATCCTGAGGTGTGTGTGTGGGGGAAGTTCATTATATATGAAAAGATTACTTCTGCTTAAAGCTATCATAGCACACAAACTACAGAAATGTAGAATCAACTAGGTTGGAAAAGACCTTTAAAGTATGAAGTCCAACCTTTACCTGAGGACTGCCAAGTTCACCACTAAACCATGTCACTAGAGGCTTCATCTACACATTTTTTGAACACTTCCAGAGATGGTGATTCTATCACTTCAGCTTGAGGCTGTTTCATCTTGTCCTACCACACGTTACTTGGAAGAAGAGACCAGCCACCTCCTCACTTCATCCTCCTTTCAGGAAGTTGTAGAGAGTGATAAGGTCCTCCCAAGCCTTCTCTTCTCCAGGCTAAACAACCCCAGTTTCCTCAGCCATTCCTTGTAAGACTTTTGCTCTTTCACCAGCTTTGTTGCCCTTTTCTCGACCTGCTCCGGCACCTCAATATCCCTCTTGTAGTGAGGGGCGCAGAACTGAACACAGTATTCGAGATGCGGCCTCACCAGTGCTGAGTATAGGGGGAAATTATGAAATAACACAGAAATAACCAAAATTAATGGTCTACTAAAAACCAAATTGTAGTGAAATCTAGTTGTACAGAAATACTCGTAACTATGGTAACATAGACACTCCTTAAAACAAAACAAAAGTCAATTGGAAAAAAAAATAATCAAAGAATAAAACACACCTTTATTATTTTTATTTTTTTTTTTTTAATAATCTGTCCTTCTATCTGGTCTCTTGAAGAAAGGAAAGAGATCGACTCAAAACCAGGAGATTTTAGGGAAAATATTTAACTTCACATATGACAGCTAAGAGCAAACATGCCTGAAGTAATTTCAACAAAAATCCTTTTAAGACCATAGATACATTGCCACCAACATTATCTAAACTATTCTCTTGATGAGCTACGGTACACAAATTACTGTGACAGTCATACCTTTGTTACAGATTTCTGAATTATTCAACCACTTACAGTTGTATAAAAATACAACATTGAGAAACATTCTTTGGTTCAGTGTATAAATTAAACCCAAAGACCTCTGCATCTAAAGACCCAAAAGCAGTTTGATAGAAATGACAGGACAGCATCATAGCTCCAAAGCTTTCACTGCTCTGAGTTAAAACACTGAAATAGCTTGGGGAATCTCCTCCCTCACAGGGAGAATTGTTGTGTTCCTCAGCCTACTTATGACAAAAAATTATGGACAGAATGATTATACCCTCCAGCGATTTGATTTGAGGAAATGGATAAAAAAGTGTTTCAGAAAGATTTTTCCATAAAAGCAACTACTTCTAAAGCACAAATGTACACAAATTTTGGCATCTAAATAGACACACAGGCAAGACTGTGATTACAGTGACACTATTTATTGTAAATTCAAAAGTATCTGATGTCAAGAGAAATATTCCAGATTATAGCAATGAAACGAGATTAGAACACAGCCTCCTCTTAGAGCTTTCTAATGCCATTTGTGAATTACACAAAAAAAATATTTTGAAATAATGCAGCTCATAGGAAAATTGCAAAAGAAAAACTGACAACAGTTGTGGCATTTCCTAATAATATTAGAAGTTAAAATTTTATGAAGACGGATAAGTTCAATTTGCTCACATTTCAACCATATCAACAGCATCTAATAGAGAGGGTTTCTTTCCCTTACACTTTAAAAATAACTTAATGCTATACAGTGTGAAATATAGAAATCTCTACGAAGTTTAAAACATTTAAAATGTTGTTACCCTTAACAACAAGGTTCTTCCTGGGCTGCTATGTACTCACGCTTCCATTACCACCACCTCCCTGACTTTTTTAGATGGAGCAATAAGAAAACTGATGCTTATTTGCCACAGACTATTTCACAGATTTTTCTTTCCCCTTTTTTATTTTTTTTCCCCAATTCAGAGAATACTCTCATACTTTCTTATAGGTGTATACAAGTAAAACAGACTCCTAGCTCTGTTGATGGCACATTGCTCCCTTAATTTATTCCCCTTGGAAAACAGTATGTCTCTTTCAGAGGAAAGAGAAAAAGGAATCATTGTTACAGGCACACTGTCTCAAAAGAAACTGTCATCAAAGAGTTAATATAGAAAACCTTTTTCTGTTTTTTCAAGAATATAGACACTGCAAGACAGACAGAGAAACCCAACAAATAAATAGGAAAGGTAACAAGGGCATAGTGAAAGAAATTACATAAATTCTGTCCATTGGTGAGGAAAAAAGTTACTCTACTATCATACAGCATAGAAAGTGAAGCCCTTTTATGCAACCAATCTAAAACATTTTAGCTACTTTTTTCTCAAATAACGAGATTATGTTATGATACAAAAGTACACATAAAACTACTTTGTGTAAGTTTAATTTTGGTATGAATCACAATTTCTGAACTGGCAGAATTTCAAAACAACTGCGTCTTATAAAAAAAAAAATAAATTCTAAGCAGTAAGTTGTGTTGATAAGGGCATACATTCATCTCGCAAAAGGTGTGGCTACTGCAACTAGCCTAGACAGATAACTTATAAATCTAGTAGGGATGAAGAGTACTGACAGAAAATAGCATATAATTTTTGCCCAAACCTGAAAAATAGTGACCAGTAGGAGGAGACAGACAGACACCAGACAAAAGGAATCAAGGTCCAGACCCTCCCAGAGCCACACAGACTTAAATGAATGATTGAGATATGGGTCAGGATAAAGAGACAAAACTTTCCATAGGGCTGCACCTGGGCATTTCCATTCAGCAATTCTCAGGATTTAGATTAGTGGAAAATTAAGACACTGAAAATTACAGAACCACAAAAAGTGAAAAGCTGATGAAGAAAACAGTTCTTGTTTGCAAATAGTACCAGATATTTAATAGATCTTTCGCATGTACTTTGAAAGGATACATGCTGCAGGTTACAACTGGACCAGACGTGTTTTGCTGCTATAGTAGCAACTAACATGCAAACCAGCTATTTTTCCTAGGCAAATTGTTGATGCAAAACTTGAGAGAGGCATTCTTATTTACCTCAAAGATGGATTTGACAAGCAGTCAAAAAGTCTCCACCTAAGGAGTATGCATAGAAGCGAGACAATCTCTTGCTTAGAGGTCCAGAAGGTCAAAGGTTTACAGGTGTCAAAACCAAATAGAATAACAATTAGGAACACAGGAAATCAACTCCTACATAATCTCAGATGACTCAGAAAAATTCCTGAACCTTTTCAGATTCAGGAAACAAAAGCAGAGAAGGGGGAATATTTGCACAGAAGTTTCCTTCATTATATTATGTTCAATAATAAGCAAGCCCTATGAATGGCTAAGTAAAATCTTCTTCCTCTACATTTTGTTTCCTGCAAATAAGAAGTTCCTATTTCTCTTCTCTTGATTAATTTCCAACAAGAAGAAAGAAATGTTTTCTACTATTATCATTGCTATTATTATTATAGCAATATTTCCTATTTTTATCTCATAATAATAGAAATATATTATTTATTCATATGAAAAGAAATAATAACTCCACTCTTATTTGATGTGTTCAGTTCTAAAATTCTCATAGAAAGATCAAGTGGTAGGATAATTCCAATCTTCCAATTAGAATTCAGAAAAAGTATTTTGTTAGACAAAGATACAAAACACATATCTCTTTCCTGCTTTAAAAGACTTACATTAGTTGTTGCTCCCTGTTGTTCTGCAGACTCAACCAACTACTACTCCTAGAAAATTTTAAAACCTCCATTATATTAGCAGCTACTGTGTGAACTTGAGGTTAATGGAAACTGCAAGTCTGAGATGAATAGCCTACCAGGTATAAAGTCAATCTTTTAGTCATGCAGTTCCTCTATCCCAAACCCCTTTAAAAGCATCGAAAACTATTTGGTGATTTCTAACTGAATCCCTTGATCAACAATCTCAGTCCCATTTCTACTACTGAAAGACCCAGGACATTCTTATCCTTGATAAGAGTTTCATGTCTCAAGGAGAGTACCGAAACCTGCGTTAAGTTAAAACAAACATTAAAATCAGACAAACTATAATTTGTCTAAAATATTTTTAGTGAGAGTTAATCTCCAAAATGTCACAGCATATCAGAATTAGCATACACTTCCCTCATCTTTGAAAATTTTCACTTTGAGATTATATATCTTTAAAATGAAAAACAATTTTGGTCTTCAGTATAGTTTTATTTAGAATTTAAAATACTATCCTGAATTTCTCTTTAAATTGAAGATTGATTACTCCTAAGAATGAAAGCTTGCCTTCAGGTATGCTATCAAAGTAAAGCAGACTACTGCATTCTTCTCCCACACTCATATTACGATATTCCATTGAGAAATGGCTATCCCCTAAACAGGATGCAGCAGAAACACATTATTCACTCTCTAGTCTTAATTACAAACATGACTAAAACTATTTTGAGTTGCTTTCATTAAAAACTTTAGAGATCTCTGCATGTGCTTTATACCACTCAATTTACAGTCAGCTAAAAATAACAGTTTGGAGCCTAAATAATGTCTCCCTTCAAAAGCAAATTTAAACCTGTCTTCAAAAGCAGGGCAACAGCACTTCATACTATTATATTCTTTGAAAGCATAGATATCTTTCAGTATTTTTATTTTTTAAATAAACCCTAGTTAATTTAATACTATTTTATTCACACAAAGGCATTGGTTCCAAGTGTTCATGTAGAAATGAATATTTAAACTGTTAACATAGAAGCTGTTTCAGTATAATATTTTCAAATTATTTACTTCAGCTTGCCCTTAATACATGACATAAACTATTTCTTCCTAATAATACCTAACAAAACCCAGAAAAATTAAGAGAGTGCTCTGAAGGGTAATTACAGTTGAAACGAGTAATAATTTTAACACATCGAGTAAAAATGAAAGAATGGCAAACAGAAGAATATTCCCAGAGGAATAACTATTGCTGTCACAATCTTTCTACAACTCAATTTTCTTCTCTATTTCAGTTAATTGCACAATACGGCTAACCAAGAAGGCGGTATTGCTTTACATTATAGATGTTAAATTACTTTTTTCTGAAGTTTACAAGGGAAGACTACATGCACAATCAGTCTTTTTTTTTTTTTTCATAGGAACACAGCTATTTTGTTTTCCCAAAATCCCAACTAAATCAGCAGCATTCAAAGAAGTATTTCTACCTGATCTACCATAAGAAAATAGAAAGTAGGTGATGGATTATGATCTTGTGTGGTAAGGTCACCAATATGTGAGAATAATAAAAGTTCAAGTATCAAAAGACAAAAATTACAACAGTTTTTAAAAGTATTTAGGAAAATTTTCATTGACCTCTGATTAAAATACATATTTTTGTATGTGCATTACCATCCACAATCAGTCAAGTACATGGCAGTGAGAAAAGAAACATACTCTCAAAAAACATCTCCATGAGATCCATCTCCAAACTAAGCCAAACAAAAACTGGAAACATGCTCTTCGGTAAAGTAATCTCTTCCATACTGACTGCGTCCTTCAGCAAGACACTATGCACAGTGTAGCTGAGACTTTTGGCTGCCATATCTGGGTTTGTTTTTTATTAAAACAAAACCATAAATTAGTTATGAGAATCAGAAGTGTTCATAGAGTCCTACTGCTAGAAGTGATGCTCTTTTGCACAAAAAGCACCTTAGATTTTTTCTTCCTTCTCCTTAAGTATTCAGAATGAGTTTCATTGGTTAAATCTTTACACAAATTAAAATCCTGACAGGTAAAAGCGGGTACTTAGATTACTTCTAGCAACAGGCAGATGCGTCTATTCCCACAGTGGCTCAGCAGGTGCTTTTCAGCAGCTGGTGCCCTTTGCTGGTTTGCCTTGCAAGTGTTCCCATCAGATTTTCAACCATTTCAGTGGCAGCACTACACAATATACACACTTGGCAGCTGTGTAGAAAATGAAACAGGCTTAACATTTTATTCAAATCAGATGCAGCCAATTTTATCTCATGTTAACATTAAAAAGTGCATTTCCCTATTCACATTTACTATTTGCATGAAAAAGAGCAACCAGAATCCCAAATAACTGTAAGAATATGCAACTCTCACATGACAGTATCTACTAAACATTTTTCGGCAATTTTTGCTTAGTATATCATACATAGCCACGCTAGTTCAAAGAACAGACTAAACGAAATTAAGTTCTCTACATCTGTCCTGTGTTCAGCAGTACAGATATTCTCCCTATTAGACTCTGACCCATCTTGTCAACTAATTGTTCTTGTCTTCAAACTTAAATTTCACAAGAAGAGATAACTCAGATTTTATAGAACTCTTTTCAGTACAACAGTTGCACATTACTAGTATTTAGAATAAACAGAGTATCTATAAATGAGATCTGTTTAAGTTTCAATTACAACTTCACTAATGAAAGGACATTTGAAAATACGATTTTGTATTCACAGGGATTTTTTCTTGCAGTATCAAGCCTTTGAAAATGAAAATGTGTGCAGAAACACAACCCAGACTGACACAACAAAGAACATATTTATCAGTTTTTCATAGCATCCTTGACACCCTCAACATCTTCAGTGTCTTAAATGGGGCTTGTTCAAGTAGCACAACCGCCAAGCTACTAAGATGTTAAAATGCTCTTATATGAGTGTATAAACAGATAAGTCAACACAAAACATAAACAAATATTGTATACTATCCTAATAGTGTTTAGAAACTGATGTTTAAAGAATAAACACAAAACCCTTGATAATCTTCAAAGAATAAAAGCACAAGACTACAAAATGTCTTCAACTAAACTGAGTATAAAAGATAGGATAAAGGTAATTTAAAGAACAAATAATCAGATCATATTTTAAGCAGTCAATTTTTAAGACGCTGTAAGACAGGGAAAGGCATTAGGTTACAGCTGAACAGCAAGAAGCAGCCTTTTGACCAAAAAGAAAAAGGTAATTTTTCACCTTTGCAGAAAGTAATCTGAAAAATCGGAGTAGATGAGCTAAGACAGCACATACTGCAAAGGAAACCTTCATTCAGCCTGATTCTAAACAAACAATTCTAAATTGCAGAAATTGCAAGTATTGCAGATGCAATTCTAAAGTAATAATAAAATACTCATTAACTCATATACTGAAGAAAAATAAGCTAGAACTTGTAGGCTTTAAGAGTGATATCAGTGAAGAATCTTAACTCCAATATTCTTGTTAACTTGTTATTCCAAATATTCTACCTTCTTTGGCCTCTACTCAAGAAATAGGAAGATAAACTGCAATTTCTGTTATACACTGCCAGCAATTAAAAACATTGTACCTTAAACTGTGGGGTTTTTTCCTTGTCTTAAACTGGGACTAATGATTACAGAACTTGTAAACTTTCCTTAAAGCAATTTTCTAATATACTACATTGGATAAATTACATGATTTAAATAAAATTTAAAATATTTTAAAAATTATTCAATTTGGTCCAACTGTCTATTGCTGTTTGGAAAACATGCAACTGAAATATATGCTAAGATCAACTTTGGAATAAATGGTCCAACATTCTGGGGTGAAAAATGTAATTTATGCAAAAACATCCATACTCCTATTCAGTAGACTTACTTTGTACAATTCTAAAAATAAAAAAACATTACAGGAAAAAAGAGGATATTGATTTTGTAGTAATTCCTCTGCATAATGCAGAGAGAAAAGAAAGCCATTTCTTATTTAGACCATAAAGTAGTGCTAGTAAAAGGAAATGTAAATAATGTGAAACAAAAGAAATAAATCCTACCCTGAACACCCACTTTAGGTAAAAAGCTTAAGTCATTTTTCACCAACAGCAATTTGTTAGATAAAACTTGTTTTCACAGTCTTGAAGAGGAACTTTCCCTGACCTGAGTTTATGACTTTAAAGGTACATTTATTTGGCAAAAAGTCTGGCACAAAAAACACCTTTATAGTCAGTACAAAAATATATATTTCACTAATGGTCAAGCTGTATGTCAAGCAGACAAAGCTCACAAATCTAATCTTGTGCTTACTCCATTTTTTAAATTCTTGTTATTGAAACAATCTAGCTAGCATGCCACTTTAGCAAGTACTAGTACCATAATCCTTCAGACTAAACTGGTGTGACCAACCAGCTACTTATAAGCCACATGTGCTTCTGCTGTGGTGAAAGCACACCTGTCCAAATAATAAGAAATGGTAAGAATCATCATCATCTATAAATTGAGCTGGAGGTGGTATTTGCTCCCTTACAGTAAGGTAAGAACCATTCCCCTCTGCGACTCTTTCTGTGGGACACCCTTCTGCCATTGAACACCTTAGACATTCCTGAGCAGCAGCACAACGCCCTCTATGCAGACCACTAGCTCCTGCTCCCAACTCAATAGCAGTAGGAAATAAAGAATACGAGATCACACAGGTGGAGTCAGACAGTGGCAGGAGGTGAAGCCATTGAGATTAAAGTGTAGAAAGGTAGGAGCAACAAAGCAGAAAAAGGAAGAACACGTACAGTGGGAAACCATTAATGACAGCAGTACTATTGTATGGTTTTACGCCTGCTAAACTGTGAAAGGCTGGCTACTCCTGATCACATATCTGCAGTGCGTAATGGGATTAGGTAGGAATGGTAGCTACAAAAATCTGGATCTTTGTCAGTTTATATAATGAGTGTCATCTTAGCATCTGTATTCTTCCAGGCACTGATTCCATAACACTTTCGCAAAATCTACCTGTGGAGTAATTTAACTAATCATGAAGTTAAAATCTTTAGAAGAGCTCTGACTCTTTGCAATGAAACGCTAACTAAACTAAATACTTTGAAAAAACTAGCTGTAAGATTTCAGATAATATGTGAAACCTAGCTGAAATATGTTACTCCTTCATTCTGAAGTGCAGTAGAAGGTGCATGCTGACTACACTGCCAATCCTACAACTAAGAATCTCATGTTAATCTCTGTGCTAGTTTTCAGTCATTGCTGCTCCCTTTGGCATTGGTGCACAGAAGTTTTGCCATTTTGTCTTATATTTTTACAAAATAAAAATTAAAAAAAAAAAAGAAAATAGTCTAAATATGTATAAAATGTGGTTTGTTAGAATTTGTACTTAGAGGAATACTAAGATTTAAACTAGATTTGAAGGGGGATGGGGTTGTAGCTGGGCTGGCACCAGTGGGGCAGCACTCTAGAATTAATGACGACCGGGAGGCCTCCCATCCCCACAGGGTGAAATCGGTGAGCTCAGCTCGCGCCCTGAAATGCCTGTACACCAATGCGTGCAGCATGGGAAATAAGCAGGAGGAGTTAGAAACCTGTGTTCGGTCAGTAGATTATGATCTGGTGGCAATTACAGAGACATGGTGGGACAGCTCACATGACTGGAATGTGCTCATGGAGGGCTATGTCCTTTTCAGGAAAGACAGGCCAGCCAGGCGAGGTGGCGGAGTGGCTCTTTACGTTAGACAGCAACTACAATGTACTGAGTACTGTCCTGGCACAGATGAGGAGCAGGTTGAGAGTCTATGGGTGAGAATTAAGGGGCAGGCTGGCAGGGGCGATACTGTTGTGGGTGTCTGTTATAGGCCACCAGATCAGGGTGAGGAAGTTGATGAGGCCTTCTACAGGCAGCTGAGAGCGGCCTCACAGTCACAGGCCATGGTCGTCGTGGGGGATTTTAACTTCCCTGATGTTTGCTGGAAAGACTACTCAGCCTGCCATCCACAGTCCAGGAGGTTCCTCCAGTGCATCGATGATAACTTCCTCATGCAAATGGTGGAGGAACCGACTAGGAGAGGAGCACTGCTGGATCTCATCCTCACTAACAAGGAGGGTCTAGTTGAAGCAGTAAAGGTTGAGGGCTGCCTCGGTTGTAGCGACCATGAAATGGTGGAGTTCAGGATCTCGTGCGGCAGGAACAGAATAGCAAGCAGAATTGCAACCCTGGACTTCAGCAGGCCAAACTTTGGCCTTTTCAAACAATTGCTGGGGGAAATCCCATGGGTAAAGCTGCTCGATGGTAAAGGGGCCCAAGATAGTTGGCTAGCATTCAAGGACTGCTTCTACCAAGCTCAAGATCAAAGCAGCCTGACACGTAGGAAGTCAAGGAAGGGAGCCAGGAGACCTGCATGGTTACACAAGGAACTGCTGGGTAAGCTCAAATGGAAGAGGAGAGTTTACAGATCATGGAAGGAGGGGCTGGCCACTTGGGAAGAATATAAGGCTGCTCCTAGAGGATGTAGGGAGGCAGCTAGGAAAGCTAAGGCCTCTTTAGAATTAAACCTGGCGAGAGGGGTCAAGGACAACAGAAAGAGCTTTTTCAAATATATGGCAGATAAAACCAACACCAGAGGTAATGTAGGCCCACTGATGAACGGGATGGGTGCCCTGCTGACAGAAGATACTGAGAAGGCAGAGTTGCTGAATGCCTTCTTTGTCTCTCTCTACTCTGCTGGAGGCAGTCCTGAAGAACCCTGTACTCCTGAGGACCCAGAGGAAATCGAGAAATTGGAGGAGTTTGCCTTAGTCGATGAGGACTGGGGTAGGGACCAATTAAGCAATCTGGACATCCATAAATCCATGGGTCCTGATGGGATGCACCCCCGGGTACTGAGGGAGCTGGCTGAAGTCATTGCTGGACCACTCTCCATCATCTTTGCCAAGTCTTAGGAAACGGGAGAGGTGCCTGAGGACTGGAGGAAAGCAAATGTCGCTCCAGTCTTCAAAAAGGGCAAGAAGGAGGACCCGGGTAACTATAGACCGGTCAGCCTCACCTCCATCCCTGGAAAACTGATGGAACACCTTATCCTTGGTGTCATCTCAAGGCATATCAAGGATAAGAGGGTCATTAGGGGCAGTCAACATGGCTTCACCAAGGGGAAGACGTGCCTGACCAACCTCATAGCCTTTTATGAAGACAGAACAAGGTGGCTGGATTATGGCAGAGCAGTGGATGTGGTCTACCTTGACTTCAGTAAAGCGTTTGACACAGTCTCCCACAGCATCCTCATAGCTAAACTGAGGAAGTGTGGTCTGGATGAACAGGCGGTGAGGTGGACTGCGAACTGGCTGAAGGACAGAAGCCAGAGAGTTGTGGTCAATGGGGCGGAGTCTAGTTGGAGGCCGGTATCTAGTGGAGTGCCTCAAGGGTCAGTGCTGGGGCCAGTATTATTCAGTATCTTCATCAATGACCTGGATGAGGGAATTGAGTGTACTGTCAGCAAGTTTGCTGATGACACTAAGCTGGGAGGAGTGGTTGACACGCCAGAAGGCTGTGCTGCCATCCAGCGAGACCTGGACTGGCTGGAGAGTTGGGCAGGGAGAAACTTGATGAAATATAACAAGGGAAAGTGTAGAGTCCTGCATCTGGGCAGGAACAACCCCAGGTTCCAGTACAGGTTGGGGAATAACCTATTAGAGAGCAGTGAAGGGGAAAGGGACCTGGGGGTCCTGGTGGACAGTAGGATGACCATGAGCCAACACTGTGCCCTTGTGGCCAAGAAGGCCAATGGCATCCTGGGGTGTATTAGAAGGGGGGTGGTCAGTAGGTCGAGAGAGGTTCTCCTTCCTCTCTACTCTGCCCTGGTGAGACCACATCTGGAATATTGTGACCAGTTCTGGTCCCCTCAGTTCAAGAAGGACAGGGACCTGCTGGAGAGAGTCCAGCACAGAGCAACTAAGATGATTAAGGGAGTGGAGCATCTCCCTTATGAGGAAAGGCTGAGGGAGCTGGGTCTCTTTAGTTTGGAAAAGAGGAGACTGAGGGGTGACCTCATTAACGTTTATAAATATATAAAGGGGGAGTGTCACGAGGATGGAGCCAGGCTCTTCTCGGTGACAACCAATGGTAAGACAAGGGGTAGTGGGCTCAAACTGGAACACAAGAGGTTCCACTTAAATTTGAGAAGAAACTTCTTCTCAGTGAGGGTAACGGAACACTGGAACAGGCTGCCCCGTGGGGGTTGTGGAGTCTCCTTCCCTGGAGACATTCAAAACCTGCCTGGACGCCTTCCTGTGTAACCTCATCTAGGTGTTCCTGCTCCGGTGGGGGGATTGGACTAGATGATCTTTTGAGGTCCCTTCCAATTCCTAATATTCTGTGATTCTGTGAATACATTTCCCTCATCTCTCATCTCATTCCCAGATCCGCTCTTGTCAACATACCCAATACAAACCATCAGTGAAAAACTAATTTTATTTTGTTTTGCTACTAATCTTCTCACACTCTTTCTTATTGGTCACACTTCATAGTGCAGTTCACTTCAGTCCTTTGAGAAAATAGATGCAATTCAGATTTTTAACCCTGAATGAGCGAAAGTACCACCGGAAATTTTCAAATGAAGATATAGGATTCTTTACATTATAATTGGCATTTAAATTTCTTTCCCTTAAAAAGAAATCTATACCAGCCATTAAAAAACTTTCCATAAATGAAATCTAAGTAGAAGCACACTTCCCTTTAGAATACAAGAAACTAGAACGCCAGCTACGTAGTACTTTTCCTTACTACCTACCCTCTTCACACTTGGCAAGGCAGGTACCAAGTGAAGAAGAACCCAGAATGCAGCTTAGGAAATTTTCTAATGGTATAAAAATTGGTGTACTCTGTATCTGAAGCAATGACTTGTATGTCCTACAGATGTCAATGAGGGCAAGTGTTTAGATGGAAAGGTCAAAATCTTCTGTATTGCAAACCCATTTGCAATTCTGTCACAGCTTCTCATAGCAAGCAAAAGAAAGTTAGACCTTACAGAACAGAGCCTACTGCCAAAAAAAGTATATTACAAACAAAGGGGATCACAGTCTTCAATCATTACTGTATAGCAAAGTAGCTCTGGAGAGGTTATCAACCATCTGTTATAACACATGGCCTCTGCCCAGCAAGCTGCTATCCTAGAACTTTAAGATCTGGGGGAGGACTCCTGTCTCCCACTGCATGGATTACCTGGGGCTCCCACCTTCCCAACCTCCTCCTTCTGCTCACAGTGGCTCTGTGGCAAATGGGAACTATATTCTGGATGTAAAAAAATAATTTTACAAGGAGAAGCACCTGAAAAAAACAAAGATTTTGTTTCTTTGATTGCTGAGACTAATAAATGTTAGTACTTGAGGCAGGGAAACACTCAGAGCTGGCCCTCAGCAACGCAAGAAATTCACCTATGTGTAACAGAGATGGGAGTGGTGAAATGAAGGATAGATGAAAACTAACTAAACTCAAAGGAAGAAGAATATTTATAATTTTAAAGATATTGGGATTTCTCCATAAAATACCAGGCACTTGGAAAGCTGTGATAAATACTATGTAACAGCAACAATAGACAATTTGTTTTTTCTGTGCTTTTTTTCCCTGAGGTTCTTTGTTATTATGGGTTGCATTAAACCTTAATCTATATATTTAGACCAACTCAATGACCTACAGCAAAACCCCACTACTAATGGTATTGCATAAAAGTCAACATATCAAAACTTTCAACTTCCTTATGATGCCTTTAGATGCCGCTATGAACTATCTATTGTTATTATTTACTGACAGAAAAACTTCTTGTCCTCTAAATTGACTTAATTGTCAAAAATTTTAAGCACCAACTAAAATAATCTAAACCTGCCATACAGAGAAGGCAAAATGAAATTCTGCCCTAACCAAGTTATTTGAATCTCAACCAGATCTATCCTAACACAAACACTGGCAATTTCAGCCTCTTTACCTCACTGAGAAAAAGGTGCCATTCAACAAGATTGAAACCTATGAGTCTCACAAATGAAACACGAATCTGACAAGTCCTGCAGTTGGACAAACTATTCTTAAAATCGTCATCTTCTGTTGCAAACCAATATCTGAATTAAATACATAGGCATTCAAACATTCAAGACTGTATTTGCTGTTGACCTTCATGGCTGATCTCATGTAACAGGAAACATATGGAAGAGTAAAGTTCTGAAGAAGATCGTTACAATTTCAGAATTTCGCTGTGAAACTGAAAAGTACACCACTTGGCAATACACAATCTAAAAAGGAGATATTTTATTTGTGAGATTTGCATAACTGATGAATTTTGCAGCATTCATTTTAAAAATAATATGCGTAAAAATCTGCAAACCTTTTCTTTTAGGTATTCATTTTTCTGTCTGAACTATACTTTTTCTGAAACAAGTTACTGTCTGTTGAAATATTGGTATTTCTTGCAAAAAGCTTACAGATTAGTAGGTAGTATTTAGCTTATGACAAAGGCACTTCATTGCAAAAAGCTGTCATGCTGAAAATTATCATATAAAATGTGACATTTTATAGCTGCCGTGGCTCAACTTTTCTATCTAGTTAAACTGTTAGTCACTTCATAAACATGACATTAGGTACTGTCACCCAAGCAGAAAAGAATAGACTCATATTTTAAAATTAAACTGTCTTCTGTTTCTTCTGTTTTAAAACAGTTAAACTTTTATGTAAGACAATCTTTACTCAGAACCCCAATAAAGTGCTCTGGGTAACTGGTATTAGATTTATATTTTCATTTCCTGTTTTCCCACAGAGAAAAATGTGGGAAACTTTTTGCCACGTTGTATGCTGCTGAAGAACTAAGAAACATAAAACTTTCTTCATACATACACACAGCTTGATTCTATACGTGCAGCTTGCTCTTTATGTCCCTGTTTAAATCAATAGAAAATCTTCCATCCAACAACAGATTTGATCCATACAATAAGGAGTGAGCAGGTACACATGATGGTGCACTGTAAGTTCTAAACTGTAAATACTAACAACAAACCTAGTTCTCTTACCTCAGCTTTTTCACCATTTAAATCAGTAAAATGTTAGTTTTGCCCGCATTTTTCCTTCCTGCCCTCTACTTTTTATCAGCAAAGTTTTGCTAATAGTGATTTGCCACTTTCTGCTTAAAGAAACACTATTCAGAAGGTTTTGCAACCCATACAGTCATGCCATAACTCAATACTCCTAACAACTGCATCATACTCTAGTCTGATGGACTGCAAAATAGTGCTGTGCAGTTAGAAGTCAACCCATACAAGTCAGTATAAAGAAGCCTTGGCTCACTTATCCATGTGGTCTTCCAGAAAGAGAACAGAATAGCCATAATCTTTCAGTGATTCAGACTACAGCTCAAAACCATAAATAGTTGAACAGGTAATGCCAAAGGAATTGAGAATTGCGACTCATGAACAAGCAGTTCAGAACAGGAATTTCTTGAATCTGAGCCATCATGAATGGGATTATATCACTGAACTACATCTCCTGATAAATATTCTCAAAATCAGTACCAAAGAAACTAACTGGCTCCATTTACATATCACTTATCACAATATTAATTAGTAATCTTTTTCATTTAGATTTTTGTAATAGACAATAAGAACTAATTTAGCATCCAGCGAGACCTGGACAGGCTGGAGAGTTGGGCAGGGAGAAACTTGATGAAATATAACAAGGGAAAGTGTAGAGTCCTGCATCTGGGCAGGAACAACCCCAGGATCCAATATAGGTTGGGGAACAACCTGTTAGAGAGTAGTGTAGGGGAGAGGGACCTGGGGGTCCTAGTGGACGGCAGGATGACCATGAGCCAACACTGTGCCCTTGTGGCCAAGAAGGCCAATGGCATCCTGGGGTGTATTAGAAGGGGGGTGGTTAGTAGCTCAAGAGAGGTTCTCCTTCCTCTCTACTCTGCCCTGGTGAGACCACATCTGGAATATTGTTACCAGTTCTGGTCCCCTCAGTTCAAGAAGGACAGGGACCTGCTGGAGAGAGTCCAGCATAGGGCAACTAAGATGATTAAGGGAGTGGAGCATCTCCCTTATGAGGAAAGGCTGAGGGAGCTGGGTCTCTTTAGTTTGGAAAAGAGGAGACTGAGGGGTGACCTCATTAACGTTTATAAATATATAAAGGGGGAGTGTCATGAGGATGGAGCCAGGCTCTTCTCAATGGCAAACAATGATAAGACAAGGGGTAATGGGTATAAACTGGAACACAAGAGGTTCCACTTAAACTTGAGAAGAAACTTCTTCTCAGTGAGGGTGACAGAACATTGGAACAGGCTGCTCAGAGAGGTTGTGGAGTCTCCTTCCCTGGAGACATTCAAAACCCGCCTGGACACATTCCTGTGTAACCTTATCTAGGTGTTCCTGCTCTGGCAGGGGGATTGGACTAGATGATCTTTTGAGGTCCCTTCCAATCTCTAACATACTGTGATACTGTGATACTGTGATCTTTGAAATGGTTTACTTACCTCATCTAAGTCTTTAATATAAACAATTTTCTCTTCAATACCAATAGGCATTGGTTCACTATGTGGGATCTTTACCTCTTCATACATTTTATTGTTTTCTCTCTGAACTGCCTCTGGTAAGAACACCTAAAAGAGTATTTCAGGAAAATTAACTGGAAGTATGAAAACAGAAAGTGTCATAATGTATAACTCACTTTGAACAACAGTTTCTCACTTTCCTTCAAAAAATGAACCCACAACAAAAGCAATTCTCACTGATTCATTTTATAGATAGCACTGAACCCCCCAAATGGAAAATAATAATGTTACTACTCAGAAAATAGTCCCCAAAAGACAAAAAAGAATTTCATAAAGCATTCCTTTTGTTAAAGTTAATTCAATGGTTTGCAAAAACAGAAAGAGAAAAATAGTATTTTAATGATTTAAGTGACCCTAGAAGCAAAACCAAATACATCAGTTAAGAATGAGATTCTAGACTCTTCTAGAGTCAGAACCAGAATATATGAAAGTGTTTAAAACCTTCTGCAAACAAGTAGCATTTCCATTCATTGAACTGATAAGGAGGAGAATCTCTAAGGGAACAAAGGGAACCCTGCTGCACATAATTCACTAGGATTTACTGTTCACAAAGGGTCATACAACGAGCACATACCTTTGCACCTCCAATGAATGCTGATGTTTTCATAGCTTCAGCTCGGGAATCATAAACATGTGGATAATGAATTTTTTCAAACTCCATCTCTCTCTGTCTACCTAAGACTGGCATACTTCGAGCATTCAAAAGTGCTAGCTCTCTGTGGGCAGAAGGATAACTGCAATAAATTGGCTTATTTTAGGCAGCCATTACAAAACCTGAATGTGGTATATTGAAGTCAGAGCAAGAGTTGCAGAAAAAAACATTGCATAAAATAATCGACAAAGGAATTTTAAAGTGTTATTCTCTGGTATCAGTTAAACCAAATCCTGATAATGCACTGTTTAGATAAAAATCACAAGTGCAATTCAGTAAGTGCAAGGCTTTCCTAAATACAGTTTTTCTTCTTTTTAAGCAATACAGCAACATGTATTTACCGTTAGATACCAATCCCACTATATTTTTCTCAAGACAAAATACAACAGCTTTTTTGCTCCTTATCCTCTCGCTCTCCTACTCTTCCCATTACCTTCAGCTGACAACATGGAAAATAGTATGCATTAATCTTGGGAGGAAAAAAAGATAGTTATGATAGATTTAGTACAGACTTCATAAATCTTAAGCACATAGTGTGTGTGCAGAAACTGAGAAAGACAGCCTGCCCCTCTAATCTGCATCTCCTACCCACACAGATGAGACAAAGCAGTGATCTGCTTAATAAGAATCTTCATGCTTTCCCTGAAAATTAGGTTTTCATATTTAAAAAATTTCTACATTTTTAATAAAACATGACTTGAAGTCAGAATCATGTAATCACCAAGCAAACGGAAATAAAATAAACGATTACGATATGTTGAAGAAGCAATTACAACAGAAGTATTTCTCATCTGTTGGCATATATTACCTTTGCATCCGCAGCTCTTTGGGATCAAAGCATGTTAGTCCTTCTCCAGAAACTTCTGCATCTTCCCCAGTTTGTTTTTCTTTTCTGGCATTTCGCTTTTCCTCGCGACGATATTGTTTCATTAACAGCCTTTCTTGTTCCGACTGAATTGTAACTTGACAACCATAATTGGGCTTAGCATTTTCTCCTATAAACTTCTTGCACTGTTCTGCAATATGATAACATGTATATATCTCCATAAGTATTGGATCCCCTCTTTGTTTTCCTCAGTTTTCTTCTAAAGGTTTGTTTTTTTAAGTTTTGTTGGGTTTTGCTGGGGGGTTTTGTTTGTTTTGCTTTTGGTTTGGTTGGTTTTTTGCTGGGTTTTTTTTGGGGTGGTGGGCTGATGGCACACGTCTTTAAAGATTGTTTTGCTTTGTATAGATGGTAGTGCAGCAGCTGGCCTCAAGAAAATAAAAGTAGTACCAGTTCTTGTCCCAGTGGTAGGACGTTTAAGGTTACCATCATTAAGCAAACAAAACTCCTTCATCCCAAAGCAAGAGGGTGGGCTAGCAGCAAATGGTAGGGCTTTTTTTTTATCTCATTTCAGTATTTGTAACAAATTCACCAACAGTGGAAACACCACATCTCTCCTCTTACATGTAGAGATGAGTAGAATGGTTTTAGATTAAATAGGCTCTTTTTATTGAACAGCCTCTTCACATAACAAGTAGTGTATATTTATTGGATAACATGATTGTATTGAAAGCATGCTCAGAATGTAATTTCCCTAAGCGCATGAGAAAAGAATCAAAGAATCATAGAATCAGAGAATGGTTAGAACCAGAGAATTGGAAGGGACCTTAAGATCATCTAGTTCCAATCCGGCTGCCATGGGCAGGGACACCTCATGACAGACCATGCTGCCCAAGGCTCTGTCCAATCTGGCCTTTAAAAAAAGAAATCCTATTTATTCAACCACAAATACTCCTTCCCTTCATGTGGATAAGCAGCAGGACTGAATCAAGAAGAATCAGAACCACAGAACAATTCCAGTAAACAATAAATCTAGAGGAGCAGGGAACCCAAAAAAGCCCAGTCACATTCACCCTTGTGAAGCCATTATTGGGCAAACCCAGACACAGCCAAGTCTTTTATATGCAGTGGGGTGGAGAGATTCATTTTGGTTTAAATTATATGACTGTTTTTAAACTTCTGCTTTCAAAATTCTGCAAACAGATTATTAGTTTATTCAGACAAACCTACATATTATATATTCAATGCAATGATGTTTCATATGTACTTTTGCAGTCAAACTCCGAAGTCAAAAACTTCATCAAATAAACCCACTTGACTGATGTTTTGAACAATTTGTGCCACTAAGTTTTCACCTACAGTAACAGTGAAACACATACATCTTACAGCATGCATGCTAGATAAGGTGACTATAACTTGTTAAATAGCATTGACAAAATTCTAACAAACTGTCAAAATGTCCACATTAATACCATCATGCCTGTAGCTTTAACTCTCTCTCTTGTATAAAAAGGGATAACAATGGATACAATTTCCTCACTAAATTTAATTCAGACTGAACACACCACAACAAAGAACTGTTACTTGATTAGTCTGATAAGCACAACAACCACCTTTACTGTCATGGAAGTAAATTACATAAGACATGGTCAAACAATACAGCAAGCTACACAAATGCAGTACACATACAGTTCCTTGACTTGTGCTTATTTTCTCTAGACACAAGATACTCAAAGTACTGACTAAGTTTCTGCAGACACAAATAACTCCCTTTCACAAATGCAATTCTGGAAAGATAAAACTTCAATCCCCATTAGAAACAACTGTTTTGATCAACTTAAAATAAAAAAGTCTTATTAAAATTAATAAACAGAACTCAGGGCAGAGCACCTTCAATCTCAGAGAAAATACTCAAATATCACTGAAGACAACCACAGTGAAATAAGGGCTCTCTCATCAGTGGAAAAAGCATAAAATCAGTAATGCCTTCTTATTGTCTCAAAAGCACGATATTGAAAATATTCTTCCTCCGCATTGTAGCTGAAACTACTGATGGCATAATGAAGAATAAATTCTTAAAAGCTTCCAAAATATTACTTCTGATAAGTGAGAAGAAAATATTTATGTAACTAAAATTCACACATACGATGCAAAACTATAATAGTTCAGATTCTACTGAATGTATTTTTTATTATTTGAGAGGTGGAAAAATACCAAGATACAAAACCTTGTTGCACTGATAGCAAGACATTTTGCTTTGAAATCATGAACACATAAAATGGTTGTTCTGATGAGCATATACTAACCATCAGTACAATGAGGTGAACTTCTAAACTCTTGCTTATATGACATTTCATTCAAGATAAATGTATTAAAAAGGGGTTATTTGTATTTTAAAATTATTGTGAGGATACACAAGTCCACCATTATTAGTTTTATTCACATTTTTCTTACTCTGTGTGCTGTGAACATGCAATGGGCGACACAGTGCTATGTCCATGTAAGATTTATCCCAAATTAAGACCTCATCGCAATCAGATTTATTTTTGTCAGAGGAGAAAGTGAGAAGCTTTGTTTTTAAACAGCAGTTTGTAAATCAGGTTTTTAAAAAATTACTGTGCTTGGGCAACTTATCTTATAAAAACAAAAATCACAGTATAAAACCTGAGCCCCCTTTTTCCTCTTACTTATCCATCTTTAAGCTTAACTTTATTTTTTCAGATGTGGTTTCTACTGTGCTTTTTCTCCCCAAGACCTACATCTGATGATAGTACAGAAGTAGAGAGTAAGCAGGAAAGCAGATGAAGAATAACTAAAGATCAACTTATTTCCAGAGTAACCCATTAAAATCGAAAAAGTGCAACAGTTAATACATTTTAAAAAAATTACACATCGCCACAGGCAATGGAAAGGTAAATAAATACATGCAATACATACTTTTTTCCCCTATATCACCAGTCCATGATTTCTTTGTTTAAGACCATATAAATATTCCTCTCTCTCCACCCCTGGAGTTTTTTTTTTGGCTTGCTCTTTGAATACACATTGACATTACAGTTGTTTGAAATATAACTGAGTGATTAGAAAACTACTTTTTATCCAGTTTGGAATAAAAATTTTGTAGTTACTTACCTTGCAGAGTCTGGAACCTGTTATCATTTGGACAAGTCAAAGATCTTTCCAGAATCACAGATCTATTCTGTAGGAGTTTCTCTATGAGTTCAAAACCTTCAGGGCCTAGCAGCTCAAATAACTACAAAGAAAACAAAGTCATACGTCATTATCCAAATTAATGTAAATTTACAAATAGGACTGTAATAGTTCCATCCCTGGCAACAGCACAACTGTCGACAATGAATTTAAACAAATTAATGAACTTTAAGTAATTCAACCCAAATGATATCATTGGTAGTATTCAGTCAGATTCTCTATTACAAAAAAGGAAAATTAGAGAAAGTTTTCAACTGGCAATATTTTAAATCTGTGAATTTTGTCTATTAAGGAAAGCTCCACTTCTCTGAAGAGATTCTTGTATAAAATTTAACTCTTCTCTAGACTAAACTTTACATGTCTTTATTGTTATTTATATAAATTATGCTGCAAATGTATTCGTCCACAATCTAAGCAGATAAATCAAGAGAACCGATGTTTTCTCATAGAGGTCACATAAATAGCAAGTTATTCCCATTCCAGTGAACTAGAGATGGCTGCTGCATTTTCACAGTCACACCCTACAGAAAACCAAATCACAGATGTGGAGTAAAGCAGGAATTTGAAAAAACAATTAAGACCACACTAGTATTGATTTTGGTCTATACTACTTGTA
The DNA here is from genome assembly GCF_963264785.1 of Psittacula echo. Classification (NCBI taxonomy): domain Eukaryota; kingdom Metazoa; phylum Chordata; class Aves; order Psittaciformes; family Psittacidae; genus Psittacula; species Psittacula echo. Next base: position 64,317,229 of record NC_137738.1, on the reverse strand, counting down.
TGTACACTCTGTGTGTGAGCGCATGCAATTCAAACACATGATGTAGGTGATGTACACTGGAAGAGAATTCCATGTCAATAAGCACTATTTTGGCCCAATGAGTCTCTTCAAGTGATTCTCTTGTAGCAGGTTACAAAAACACAGATCCTTACTTAAAGTTCACTTTTCCACGATACTGTTTTTAATAGAAAAAACCCCATCGTCCAAAACATTAAAAGCACTTTTCTGTCTTATCTATAATTATTTTGTCAAAAATCAAAGCATTACAATACAGCAGTAAGTTACTCAGAATCCATTCTTGATTTCTAATACTGCTTAAAACAATTTTTCTCCATTTTTTTCCATTTCCAGAAAGAAAAACAGGGCAATTTCTCCTTAGTGCTCTTTAAGTTTGCTGCTAATATTTTTCATATAACTTCAGGAATCAGGTAAGAGTAAAGGTTATCATGTACTTTGATGTGACGTTCTGTAAAATAGTAAGACTGCAGCACTGTAGGAATCAAGTATTTCTGTTCTAAGTATAAAAAGGAGAGAGAAGTCACTCACTGTCCTGTGTTTAATTTGCCAGCTCCTTAACAGAGAGGTTTTTGTGGCCGTCTGTGACTAGTGCCCTCTGGGAACACCCTGAAATAACTTTATGCTGCCTCTTCATATATTCACAAAAATTTGAACAGTGCCAAGGGCATTAGATCAATGATCGCTTTTTTTTCAGGCCAATCTGTACTTCATAATATAAACTGCCATTAAAAATAAGGAGGGAAAAAAAAAAGTGACTCCTGGCCCTCAGGGTTTCTATGAAAAACATAAGGTTTGTGCAAATTAGTACAGTGACAGCAGTCTGCATAGACCATAAAAAACTCCTCTGAAAAGTATAAATAATTGTATTGCTTTCAATAGAGTAACCAATGATGGCAAATTGGAAAAGCAGCCTGCAAAACAGAGAACTGCTGACTTGATGTCAATTCTTCCCTCAAGAATCTCAATCTATGATGGATTTCTTTTTTACCCAGCCTTCACTAACAACGATCATTAATTCTTGCCTTTTGCATAGCTGTTTACTGCTTCTTTAGTAACACATTTTAGCTAATACTATCTAAAAATATTATGGGGTTCATATTTCAAAAGAAAGTGTCAAATTATTACTGGCAAATTTGAGGAGTAGGTATTTTCCAAGGTTTAAGTGTTTAAGTCCAGGGTGTGTGTGTGTGAAATAATTCCAAAAGCAACAAGTGTATTTGAAATAGCTTAATTGTATAAAGAACTGAATAGAAGTTTGTCTCAACTTTGCTAATGTTCCCTTGACTGGGGAGTACCAGAAAGAACAGGGGAATTAAATGCTTTCAATTCAACCGCATCTGAGCTTAAACACTTGCATCTCATCAAGGCAGCACACACAATGTACGCATATTCAAACTTACCATGTTGCCCCCACAAACCATAACAAAACCATACCACCACCCCATCATCCCCCGAAGGCAAACAACAAATTAGCCCTAACATATCCAGTGTTGACCTTCAGCTCTGCACAGGACTCCAAAGCATCTCTATCACTGGAAGCTGTTGAGAACAAGCTAGAAAAGCATCAATCAGAAAACATGGGTTTTGCTGGGGAAATAGATGGCACTTTATTTTGGATTGGCAAGGTATTTTTCCACTCCTGTTTTCCCATTATACTCTGAAACAAAAAATGCCTGTATCAAAACTATTTCAACCAATTAGAACAGCAGAGCTGTACAAAGAAGCAGTAACATTACACGATGCATTATACCTCATGGTCAGAGGTCATGAAGTAAAACCAGTATCCCTTCCTCCGTCCCCTGGGAGCTAGGGGCTCAAAGGAAAAGTACCAAGGTAAAACTGCCTACCTTACTCTCCCAGACAGCAAACCAGTCAAAGAGAATTGTAACCCATACAGTATTACACACAACAGACTACAACACTCTTGTTAAAGTCACTCCATTTTGTTGTCTTGCTCAGTGGACAGAATGTGGTATTCATTCGCTACCAGCAGCTTGAGAATTATCACCTAAATAATCTTGCTGCTGTCTGAAAAGGAAGGAGTCTTTCAGAACATTTTAAACAGCTAAGACAGACTGAGACCATTGTTTGACATCGAGGGGAAAAAGCTAAAGAAAAGAGAAGACCTGAAGCAATGACCTGTTGTCGTGGTTTAAGCCCAGGCCGTAAATTAGAACCACGCAGTCTACTCCCCCCCACACTCCCCAGAGGGATGGGGAGGAGAATCGAAAGAATGTAACTCCCACGGGTTGAGATAAAAACAGTCCAGTAACTCAGGTATAACACAAATCACTACTGCTGCCACCAATAATAATAATGGTAAGAGAAATAACAAGGGAAGAAAATATGATACCGCTCGCCGGAAAAGAGCCCGACCGAAAAGAGAACGTGCCCTTCCGGGTAGCTCCCAGTTACATCCCCGGGCATGACGTGCTGTGGTATAGAATACCTCTTTGGCTAGTTTGGGTCAGGCGTCCTGTCTCTGCTTCCTCCCGGCCCCTCCTCCTCCCTGGCAGAGCATGAGACTCACAAAGTCCTTGGTCAGTCTAAACATCAGTGTTATCAGCTTTGTTCCCAGGCCAAAAGTCAGAAACACAGTGCTGCAACAGCTACTAAGGAGAAAAACTGACTGCTACTGCTGAACCCAGGACACCTGTTCTTACTGACAAGATGTCTCCCATGCCCATTAGAAGCCTGCCAGAAATCACAGGTGGAAAACAACCACTGAGCACAAGTATTAGAGAATAAGCAATAGGAAAATAAGTCACCACCCACCACTGATAGTAAAAATGGGAACAGCAGTAGAAAAAGTCTGCAAAGAGCAGAAATAACTAAACTCGAGGACTTGCAAGATTAATATGTTATTAATCATCAGCTATTTTCATACTATAGGAGTAATTCACTGCTATCAAATTAAGATATTAAGAACTACCACAGAATTATGCTGTTCTGAAGCGCAATTCTTTATGTTCTCATTTGTTTAGACTTCCAAAAAACATACCAGGGAGTATTCAGAAGCTGTCTACCATTTCAGAAAAACTTCGACATTCATTGATTTTTTTAAGTCTAATTTTCAAAATAATCAACAAATTGAACAAAAAACTGAACATCATTGAAGATCTCAGCAGCAACTGCACTCTATAGTAACTCATGAAAATCAGCATGAGCTGAAGAAAAAACATCACTTGTTGGGATCTAACTTCAATAAAGTGAATGCTGGAGTCTGACATCTTCAGAAACAGCACAAAATTTGCTTTCTTAAGAAAAACAAAGAACAAAAAAACCCCAAAATTTCCATTGTAAGAATAACATTTTTAATATTAATAATGACACGACTGAAATAATGCTGATCAAAATTGATAAACATGAATTAAAGCAAAACTCCATGCAATTTATCTTATTCAAAAGAGAAAAAGCTGCCAAAGTTTGTACAAAGTAACCACCTCACTACTTCTATGAATCTTACACTGAAAAGCACTTACACTTTACAGCGATAGGTTGACTGTATAAATTGAAGAGCAGGAAAGAGAAAAATTTGGAGCTGTGTTGTAACTGCCTTATGCCTACAAGGAGAAGTGAAGTCCCACGGCACAAGAAAATATCTGACCAAGTAAAAGTGGCCTTCTTTCATCAGGATATATCTTTCCTACAGTAGTTTTTGGTTTTGATGCTATACATTTCAGTTACCAACATAAGCTGGAGTGCCTGAACCAACTTCAAAAGAGCAAAATCCACAACACCCTTCCAGTACCTAACTAAATGCTGATGTAGTCCTGACCATTGCCGCAGCTCAGTGTCATGCCTGGATGTCCAGCTGGAGGCACAATGTTGAAGTAACTGCTTATGAAAGTTGTTTCGCACACTGATTTACAAAAGACAATGTATTATTTGTCACAGGAGGCCATGTCATTTTCTAATGCACAGAACAGGCTTCCTCATGATGATATTTAAGGCAATTGCCCTACTATTTCACCGACTATGTCCATAAAGAATCAAACTCCACAAACAGTAGTGAAAGAAAAAAAAAGTAACGATTTATGTAAAATGGAAAGCTTAAGAAAGTTATGAGGCAAGCTGTCAATCCTATCTACTTCTAAGCCTCTCTAAGTGATGAAGCACTAACGCCAAATGAGCTGTGTTGCTCCTTTGGACAAATATGTAGTGTAAGCTGCACAGAAATTCCTAATACTCACTACAGAAAAGGAGAACTTCTTCAGAGGTTTTATGCTGAAGATTCTGTTTCCTCTTCTAGAGAAGAAAAGACAAACTGAAAAACTGTGATGCATTTCTAGCAATTTATGTAGCTTAAGAGGCTAATCGCTATGTTTCATTCCAAAGGAAACACCTTCCATTAATCAAACCTCAGAGTTAGCAGAGTTGTATCCAATCCAACAGTCCATGGGATTATATTTGTAGAATTCAAATGCCAACTACAGCCAATGCAGCTTAGAAAGACAGTAAGGCAGGGGCCCATGTTGACGACAGTCCAATGGTAGCTTTTAATGAAGAAACTACCAGAGTAACAGAAGTTCTTGGAAATACTTTCAACATTTTCCTGGCAACATATTTCTAACATATTGAGCTTCCACCACTTCCTCTCAAGTGCTCATTTCAACAAGGGTACAAGAGGGAAATTTTTGCTTGAAATAAAGATAGTGGTGGTTTGAATGACAGACACATGTTCCTGGCACTTGATCCTGTAACTTGAATGCTGCAAATGACTTCACATGGCTGATGGACAAACACTAAACAATATGTGACACAGCATGTAAAAAACAAAAAAAGACCAACCCCAAACAGGTTCTCAGGATAACAGGTACCCAGATTGTGACTCTTTCAGGACAGCCAGGTAGGAAGAAACATCGGTGCAATCTTGTTTGCAAAAATCTGTGAGGGTTCTGACACACAAAGTAGCAGAGGGGGACAATTCAGCGCTCAGTATAGGTGTTAGCATTTCAGATTTGATACATTATCATATATTCTGGCCTGAAAAGTCAACGGCCAAGATCCTGAGAGCAGGGCAAAGGAATCTGGTAGATGCTCATAGCTGCCTTTTTATTGAGTTATAATGAGATAAACTAGACAGCAGGCAACAGTTGGAGAGGCTGTGCGTCAATCAGCTGTTTCTTGAATACCAGCCAAACTATTACGTTCCTTGAAGTCAGTAACAGATTGTGCCCAAAAGGCAACCCTGTCTGCATTCAATAACAAAGGTCCCAGATTACTTCAGCTACTATTCAGTAACCATAAAGACATAGATGAGTGTGATATACGGTCACTCATATTTGTTTGGATGATTTCTGCATTTCATTTTATGCGCATAGCCTTAACATCTGAAAGAAAGCGTAATGGGTAATCAATCTAGGAACACAAGGACAAGATGTGTCATATTGCATTAGAAAGGTGAAGCAAGGTCCCCATGCTAATGACTTCTACTGCATATATGCTGGTTATATGGAAAAAGCAAGAAGACGCAGGCAGCAGTCTTGCAACCTATCTGCCAGAGCAGGTAACAAGAAAGAAACTAAACACCAATGAGTTGCATGACATAAGTTTTTTCAAGTAAGGCTCATCCATAAAAAGTACATCTTTATTGTTGAACTCATAGCTCAAGATTGAAACAAGATTTTACACTGAATGTTAAATAGCTAATATGCACTTTTGCATTTCTGTAAGACACAATTTAAAAGGAGCCTTAGAGGTACTTAGTGTGACCTCAAACACGACATACAGAACAGTGAGCATCACTTTGACATCATAAGCTATCTATCATCTCAAGGGCATTGTCTTGATTTCTGCATCTTCTATGAAGTGGGAAGAGATCCTATCAATCTCAGAAAATCTTTTGGTTTTCAAATGCAAGCAAAAATAGACTAGGAACAGTCCTTGTAACTTGCTTGAGTCTTCAAACTAAGTAGTGCTCTGCAGCAGTACATGAAACAGAAAACCAAATTCAGCCAACCAGCGGCTGTCCTCTGCATCTCTTTACATTTATAGCCTAACAGCTGGTCTAGCTTACAGAGTACCACCTACACAACTAATTGCTATGCCTGCACTTACTGGCTTGTTTGCAGATGATACTGCTTTACAAGGCGGTTTTCAATCAGCCCTGGAAGAATCATCTCCCTAGCATGATCTCAAGATCTCAAGTTTCTTCTGTTCTAGTAGCTCTAACTAAAATGATTGATTAATTTCAAAAATGATAAGGAAAATATGACATTTTTCTTTCGCTACAGGCTTACTGCAAAAGCTGTCTGGATAGAGTACCCAAAGAGTAACAGACAGAAAAATTTGTATTAGCTGTTGCTTAAAAGATTCATACACAAAACCTGAAAAAGACATTGAAAACAGAGGAGGTTTTTGCATGAGAAATTTCAACACAAACTTCATGCATATAATATATACAACGATTGCCAATTACTACTGTGCTGAAAAATAATGGACTATCACCACTTCTAACATCTACAGATTACAGAAGAACACTTGATTTAAAATAAATCTTAGATGTTCTGCATTTTCACATTTCTTACAGGTTAATTAAGACAAGCCAGACGAAGCATAATTTCTTACCATTGTTATTAAAAAAAGATATTAGGCACATGAGAAAGTCATTCAGCTCTCACATTTGCTTTTCTTTTTTCAAGCCTGGCATTTCTGAATACACAGTCCATCACATAAAGTCCACTTACACAGAAATGATATTCCAATCCTAGGAAACATTTCCACTTAGGACACTTGTGCAGAGCCTTAGTGAGCTCAGCTTAACTGCATTTGCCTCACAACAGAACAGTGGCCAGGCACTACAAGCACTTTGAAGGCGAGTTGCTAATTAACTATGTGCACGCAGAATGCATTGTTGATCGTCATTCCTTGGTATAGGGGCTGGATGATTCTCATATTGCAACCTCATTGGTCACTGGGATCAGATACGACAGAATAATGTGCCCACAGGCAAGCATTCTAACAGGACAAGGAACAGGCAGCCTTCAGCAGAATCAAACACCAGCTCCATGATAATGAATGAGAATTACTACCTATCACCAGAGAGGTTTTAAAGGTCTGTCTGCGAAATCAGTAAGCTTTGAATTTTTGGATTTTACTGTCAGTCAGCAGTTGGAAGAAAATAATAACTAAACACAAAGTTAGAAACAGGCAGATTACAGAAAAGCAGCAAAATTCTACAATTCCAACAAAAATTCATAATTTTACTTAGAAGATAGAAAAAGGCTGAGTGAGAAAGTTGATGGAAAAGTTTTCATATAACATTGTCTTTGGGAAAGATATTTGCATAAGGATAATGCATTCATGACAAATTCTTACTCAACATTCAACTTTTGGTTGCTTTTCTCATTATTACATTTGTAGTCAACAAGAAATGCTGGAAATCTGGTCTTCAGCATGGGACATATTTTTAGTTCAAGTACAAGTACAAGGAATACAAGTATAAGGCACAAGTAAAGACACAGCCAATTATTCTTTTTATCACCTTCTATCCTGAAAACATTGGCATTACCTTCTATTTTTATATATTTCTGTATCCACAAATCCCCGTGCAATTTTACTTCAACTGCGCATTAGTAGAAATTTATGAATCACAGCAAGAAAAATTCTAAAATTAGTATTAAAAATCAAAACCTAATTTCTTAGAAGACTCAGCCTACAGGTACCAGGTAAGACTTCTTTGAAATCAAAATGAAATTTAAAGTTAAAAATATTGAAATTGATCAGTTACAGGTCTTATGACAAGACTCAAAAAACAGACCATCAGATTGAAAGTATATGCAAATATTTCTTAGTGGCCCTAAACCAGTTGTCTTACCTATTTAATTTCCTGCCAGTTTTGATTAAAAATATCTTTTTGGTAGTCTTCCTTTATTAAGAAAAAAATAACATCATCTGTCACAGTATATATCTAAAATATTTGCTGGAAAGTTTTTTCCAGCTCCTTGTGCAAATCCATACTAAAACTGTCTACCACACTTGACAAAAAGACAAGTACAAAACCACAAAACACCTCAGCAAATTTTCTTCATACATTTAAATGAAATTAAGTAGACTGGAGAGATCACCACCATCATCAATGTTTTAACACCGACTAATTAGAAACTTACACTGATACACTAATTTTGAAAATTTCCAACATACAGCTACAAGGCAACTTTTACCAGCTTATTGAGCCTAAGGACTTCAGCTATTAGAATAATGTCAAACTGCAGACTGCTGACTTGCCTCATAAAAAGGAAGCCCTGAAGACTAATTTCAACATAGACAAACTTGCTGTTACATGATCTGTTAAACTAATATTTATCTTCAGAAGTATTCTGGGATCAGCGGTTCATGAATTTTGAAGGAAAAAAAATAAAAAATCCTAGAATTTGCTAATTGCTGCACTTGCCACTTTTCTTACCTGTAGATACAAGGGTAAGAAATTCTGACTTTACCCAGCAGAAAACATACATTTACAGAATTATTTTCTGTATCAGAATAAAACAATTTTTCTTTTAGTGCTGAGGATTTAAGATACTTATAAAATAGTGGTGGTTGGCACAGAATTCTTTCCTGCAAAGGGGGAAACCTGCAGGTTTTCTTAAAGGACAGCAATTCCCAAACCTACCATTTCAGGAGGAGGACTTGGCTAATCATGGAGTTATTCACCTCTAGTCCAACACTCCCACTATCACATTGTGTACTGACAGCATAAAAGAAAGTACCAGCGAGCCAAGGAGTTAGTCAGTCAGCTGATCGGAGCTAGCACAGCTAGAGCCGGAGCCGGCACGCTTCAGAGACCACGAGGGTCAGAAGAGATTAGGAAAATCAGAGGGGACAGCGCAGAGACATCGCGATTCCCGACATCTCCCGATCCCCGAAGCCCCAGCAGCCCTTGCGAGAGAGCGGCTGACGTGCAGGGGGCGTCCCCGCGGTAACGGCAACCGCACCCCTGCCCCTTGCCTTGAAAGAGCCTTTGGGAGGGCAGCGACCGGTCGCTGCCCACCGGGCGCAGGGAGGAACAAGCAGGTTGTGTTGTGGACTCTGTTGCTGGTGTCCCAGACTGCTGACCAATATGGTCGTCTCCAGAAGGAGAGCTTGCAGTAAGGAGACTGTAGCAACCCAGACAGAGACCCTGCCCCAAACCGTGGCTGTTCAGGTCTCTGGCTGCAGGGAGTGCCAGAGCCTGCTGCTGCTGAGGGAGGGAGGCCAACATTCCACCTGTGTGAGGTGTGAGCAGGTAGAAGATCTGCTTAGATTGGTGGCAGAACTTAAGGAGGAGGTCGAGACGCTGAGGACCATCAGGGACTGTGAAAGGGAGATCGACTGGTGGAGTAACTCCCTAGCATGTCAGCAGGAACGGTTCCAGGGAGATACCCCCCACAAGGGGATGGACCCCCTGTCCTCTCAGACAGAGGGGGATGACCCAAGACAGCCCCTGCTCTGTAGCTGTTGCGCAGAGGTAAGGGACCAAAAAGACGATGAGGGCTGGAAGCGAGTTCCAGTTCGGAACCGTGGGCAACCTTCCTCCCTTCCTGCCCTGCTTCCCCAGGTGCCCCTCAGTAATAGGTTTGAGGCCCTGGATCTGGATGGAGAGGTAAGTGAGAATGTGGTGCAAGGCCAAACTACAAGGTCACATAGGAAAAGGCGGTCGACTTCGCACCTCAAGACTGCCTCTGACAAGAAAGAAAGAAAAGTCATTGTCGTAGGCGATTCCCTTCTGAGAGGAACAGAGGGCCCGATATGCAGAGTTGACCCTCATCATAGGGAAATGTGTAGTCTGCCTGGAGCCCGGATCAGGGATATCACCAAGGTGCTCCCCAGCCTGGTGCACCCGACAGACTACTACCCGCTGCTGGTCTTCCAGACAGGTGGGGGGGAAGCTGCTTCCCGCAGTCTGAGGGGGATGAAGAAAGACTACAGGGCCTTGGGGCGGATGGTGAAAGAGTCTGGGGCTCAAGTGATCTTCTCCTCGCTTCTTCCATCTTCCGGTGATGATGTGGGATTGTATGGGAAAATTCAGTCCGTAAACAATTGGCTTCGAGACTGGTGCTTTAGGCAGGGCTTTGGGTTCTTTGATAACAGCTGGTTTTATAAGGCTCCAGTCTGGATGATGGCATGTGGGAAAGGTTTAACTCACAGAGGCAAAAGGATGCTGGGGCAGGAATTAGCAGGGCTCATTTGGAGAGCTTTAAACTAGATTCGAAGGGGGATGGGGTTGTAACTGGGCTTGCCCCAGTGGGGCAGCACTCTAGGATTGATGAAGACTGGGAGGCCTCCTATAATCCTAGGGTGAAATCGGTGAGATCAGCTCCCTCCTTGAAATGCCTATACACCAATGCATGCAGCATGGGAAATAAGCAGGAGGAGTTGGAGACCTGTGTTAAGTCAGGAGATTATGATCTGGTGGCAATTACAGAGACGTGGTGGGACAGCTCGCATGACTGGAATATACTCATGGAGGGCTATGTCCTTTTCAGGAAAGACAGGCCAGCCAGGCGGGGTGGTGGGGTTGCTCTTTATGTGCGAGAGCAGCTACAATGTACTGAGCTCTGTCCAGGAACAGGGGATGAGCGAGTTGAGAGTCTGTGGGTGAGAATTAAGGGGCAGGCTGGCAGGGGTGATACTGTTGTGGGTGTCTGTTACAGGCCACCAGATCAGGGTGAGGAAGTTGATGAGGCCTTCTACAAGCAGCTGAGAGCGGCCTCACAGTCACAGGACGTGGTCGTCGTGGGGGATTTTAACTTCCCTGATGTTTGCTGGAAGGACTACTCAGCAACCCAGCCACAGTCCAGGAGGTTCCTCCAGTGGATGGATGATAACTTCCTCATGCAAATGGTGGATGAGCCGACCAGGAGAGGAGCGCTGCTGGATCTCATCCTCATTAACAAGGAGGGTCTGGTCGAAGCAGTAAGGGTTGAGGGCTGCCTTGGTTGCAGCGACCACGAGATGGTGGAATTCAGGATCTTGTGTGGTAGGACCAGTACAATAGCAAGTAGAATTGCAACCCTGGACTTCAGCAGGGCAAACTTTGGCCTTTTCAAGCAATTGCTAGGGGAAGTCCCATGGGCAAGGCTGCTTGAAGGTAAAGGGGCCCAAGATAGTTGGTTGGCATTCAAGAATTGCTTATTCCAAGCTCAAGAGCTGAGCATCCCGACACGTAGGAAGTCAAGGAAGAGGGCCAGGAGACCTGCGTGGCTGAATAAGGAACTGCTGGGTATGCTCAAGTGGAAGAGCAGAGTTTATAGGTCATGGAAGGAGGGGCTGGCCACTCGGGAGGAATATAAGGCTGCTGCTAGAGGATGTAGGAAGGCAGCTAGGATGGCTAAGGCCTCCTTAGAATTAAATCTGGCCAGAGGGGTCAAGGACAACAGAAAGAGCTTTTTCAAATACATAGCTGATAAAACTAATACCAGAGGCAAGGTAGGCCCACTGGTGAATGGGATGGGTGCCCTGGTGACAGAAGATACTGAGATGGCAGAGTTATTGAATGCCTTCTTTGTCTCAGTCTACTCTGCCGGAGGCAGTCCTGAAGAACCCTGTACTCCTGAGACCTCAGATGAAGTCAGGTCACTGGAGCAGTTTGCCTTAGTCCATGAGGAATGGGTTAGGGACCAGTTGAGCAATCTGGACATCCATAAATCCATGGGTCCAGATGGGATGCACCCGCGGGTGCTGAGGGAACTGGCGGAAGTCATTGCTAGACCACTCTCCATCATCTTTACCAAGTCTTGGGAAACGGGAGAGGTGCCTGAGGACTGGAGGAAAGCAAATGTCACTCCAGTCTTCAAAAAAGGCAAGAAGGAGGACCCGGGTAACTATAGACCGGTCAGCCTCACCTCCATCCCTGGGAAAGTGATGGAACACCTTATCCTTGATGCCATCTTAAGGCATGTCAAGGATAAGAGGGTTATGAGGGGCAGTCAACATGGCTTTACCAAGGGGAAGTCATGCTTGACCAACCTCCTAGCCTTTTATGAGGAAATAACATTGTGGATGGATGATGGCAGAGCAGTGGATGTGGTCTACCTTGACTTCAGCAAAGCATTTGACACAGTCTCCCACAGCATCCTCATAGCTAAATTGAGGAAGTGTGGCCTGGATGATCAGGTAGTGAGATGGACTGCAAACTGGCTGAAGGAGAGAAGCCAGAGAGTTGTAGTCTATGGGGCGGAGTCCAGTTGGAGGCCTGTATCTAGTGGAGTGCCTCAAGGGTCAGTATTGGGACCAGTATTATTTAATATATTCATCAATGATTTAGATGAGGGAATTGAGTGTACTGTCAGCAAGTTTGCTGATGACACTAAGCTGGGAGGAGTGGCTGACACGCCAGAAGGCTGTCCCGCCATCCAGCGGGACCTGGACAGGCTGGAGAGTTGGGCAGGGAGAAACTTGATGAAATATAACAAGGGAAAGTGTAGAGTCCTGCATCTGGGCAGGAACAACCCCCGGTTCCAGTATAGGTTGGGGAACGACCTGTTAGAGAGTAGTGTAGGGGAGAGGGACCTGGGGGTCCTAGTGGACAGCAGGATGACCATGAGCCAACACTGTGCCCTTGTGGCCAGGAAGGCCAATGGCATCCTGGGGTGTATTAGAAGGGGGGAGGTCAGTAGGTCGAGAGAGGTCCTCCTTCCCCTCTACTCTGCCTTGGTGAGACCGCATCTGGAATATTGTGTCCAGTTCTGGGCCCCTCAGTTCAAGAAGGACAGGGACCTGCTGGAGAGAGTCCAGCGCAGGGCGACTAAGATGATTAAGGGAGTGGAGCATCTCCCTTATGAGGAAAGGCTGAGGGAGCTGGGTCTCTATAGTTTGGAGAAGAGGAGACTGCGGGGGGACCTTATTAGTGTATATAAATATATAAAGGGGGAGTGTCATGAGGATGGAGCCAGGCTCTTCTCAATGGCAAACTATGATAAGACAAGGGGTAATGGGTATAAACTGGAACACAAGAGGTTCCACTTAAACTTGAGAAGAAACTTCTTCTCAGTGAGGGTGACAGAACACTGGAACAGGCTGCCCAGGGAGGTTGTGGAGTCTCCTTCTCTGGAGACATTCAAAACCCGCCTGGACACATTCCTGTGTAACCTTATCTAGGTGTTCCTGCTCTGGCAGGGGGATTGGACTAGATGATCTCTTGAGGTCCCTTCCAATCTCTAACATACTGTGATACTGTGATACTGTGATAGTTCATGTTGCTTAATAGAGGTGAATGATGAACAGCAGCAAGGGACTCTAAGACCTAAAGCAAGTTTTAACCCAATTAGGATATTAAAGCCCGAATTTTAATATCCTCGATGTAAGGCTGCCAGGACCAACCAGCTTCCCCATGGAAACAGGTCAAAGGTGTCATGCCTCTGCTCATGCTGACAAGCCCCAGGCTGTGCCCTCCAACACCCTGGGTTGCCATACACCCAAGTGGGTTAGAAGACAACATGGCAAGTTTTTGCCTGAAGAAAAAAAAAATAGCCTTTTGTATTATTTTAGGGTGCATAGAAAAGAAAAAAGGCTTCAGCAGAGGGCAGATTAACTAGCTTTCCAAGGAGACAAGGCCTACCAAATCTCTTTGTGCATTTACCAGTGTGTGAACCAACAAACCATTTTTAACCCTCTTCAGTAACTTCCAGATTTGACAGAGATGGAAGTGTTCAGGGCCAGTAGAGGAGACTGATCCGAATGAGTGCTCTTTGTGCCTCCTGCTCTTAAACTCTAGGCAGATGAAGCATGAGCACAGCAGCATTAGCTCACACCAGGAGCCCATCAGTAAAGCACCAGCACAAACTCTCCTTCAGCTGGAAAAGACACACAGTCACAAAACCCACACAATGCCAAGACCACAGAACTTGTATGACTCAACCCGCTGTGGGTCTGGGAATTTTTTTTTTTTTGGTGGCATTTCCCCCTTTCCTGACTTCCATAAAATGACTTGGAGGAAAGTGATTTTGTGTCTAATTAATGAGTGAGCCATAATCTTTCACGGTGCCATCTGACTGCATTTCTCGATGAACTTGTAATTCCTTATGTCTCCATGTAGATGTGAAAAGAACTTTGCATCAAAGAAAGAATTCTCAACATCAGAGAAAATAAAAAGGCAAAAGTTCTATCAGCTACAGACTGGCTTGCTCTAGGAAAAGATCTCATTAAGTTTAATGATATATTGAAGCTGATTCAAAAGTTATCATGAATAGATCAAGCCTCATACCACCTCAAAGATGCAACAAGCTTTCTCTCAGTACAAAACTGAAGTAAAGGAGTTGACAGGAAAAGTTGCTGACAGGAAGGAGAATAACCACCTCTTAGCACCAGGATGAAGCCTAGCATCTCTTGGCTCTTGCTGTGGGTCTTTCATAATTTCTTAAGTTTTGTCCTCAAAAAACAGGATTCAAATGCCATTCAATTTGTTTTCTTATGAAGGGAGACAGCATGGCTCTGTTTTCACAAAAAGACAAAGTTTCCTATCATCTGTGGGGTTTCAACAGTCCTCGAACATCAACAAAGCTGTATACTTCTGATTCTAAAAAAGGCCACAACTAAAAAAGGGAAAATTGTATCAAAAATAACTGGATTATTTTCTCTATACGAAAGCGTAGCAGATAAGCTTCATGGTCAAGAATAATGAGACCCAAGCTTTGTATTGTCTGAATATAAAATTCTTAGTAATTTTAATAAAATTACAAAGAGAAGACTATGAGCTTGAAAAGCCAGTCTCATGCCAAGCTAGAAGCTTTGATGATAAGATAAAGATAAAACACCACAGGAATGATCCACATATGACTGTACTTTCCCAAAATGTGTACTGCTTTTATGAGCTAGGTAATGGGGAATAAGCTTTGTGATATGTTAATTTCTAGGGCTAGAAAGTCCTGGTACTGAACAAAAGTAAGAGGCACTTTGACACTTAAAACCAAACATGTCTTATGAGACAAGCTGCTTTCACATGAAAATATCTGTGATGCAAGGGTACATACAGACACAAAACTAAAAGCTAACACTATAATTTCATGATACATTAAGAAAAATGCAGATTAAGTTACATCAAAATAGTATCATATCCAAAGCTTTCATGTGCTGTTGCATATACATAGCATTAAACATTTAAATTAGTTGGTTTTAAGTAAAAATAGATGTTAAAACAGCAGGTTTTTGAACTGTTCTCTGAAAGAAACCTTGCAAGAAGAGCTATCCCACATCTTCGATTTTAACCAAGAAACAATTTCTAAGCTCAAATTTTCTTTATTTTCTACTATGCAACTAGTAAACTCGTATGTGACTTATTAAATGAGACAAGCCTAATAAATTAACTTTTAGTAAACAGTTACATGAAAGTAAAAGAATGGCAACAGAAATGCAGGAAAGTTCCCTGGTAAAAATCTTCTAAATTACCCACAGACACAAAAGGAGCCATACTGCATTCAGAAGGGTGTGGAGATCAAATCATGGAGTGACTTCAAGGGGTGTATAAGCAAATAATGAAGAAATGTAAAGTAAGAGGAATGAGAACTTTAAAAAAATTACTCTGGTTATGAGCACTTCCTCTTCTTTACTTTGTCCCAGATACTTGGAAAAACTAGTAGATACTGCTCTTCCATGTTTTCTAATAAACCTCTTAACTACGGTACTGAAGCTTGGGTTTCATAACCATTTGCAAACATTCAGACAAGGATCGCAGATAGGTTACCTAAACCTACAGCTAACTTTATGATCACTAGCAGACTAGTAACAATCACTAGTAGGGCTGGTTTAAGAGTTTTCCAGGAGTAAAAGTTGAACATTTCTGGCAGTCAGATCGATACTTCCTTTTTTTTTTTTGTAACCAAAACTAAGCCATCTATAACTTTAGAAGCACCTTATACAATTTTTAGGTAACATTTTAACCACCACTTCAGAATGTGAAATGAAACCAAATGAACAGTGGTTTAGCAATAATGAAAAACTAGTACCAATAGTAAAAAGTATGTAACAGGTACAGGGACATACTAACAGAACCTGTGACAATACCCATTACTAAAGAGCACTGGTAGTCTAGCTATGCCTTATATAAAATGGATATATAATATTTACTGAAATAATAATCTAGTCATGATTCTCAGTGTTTGCTTAAAGCCTTTACAGATAACTGAATTTCCATGTCCTAATGGAGCAATTAGGCAACTTACAGCATCCTGAAGAATGCTTCACAAGAAGTAGACAATGCACATTTAACAGCAAAAATTGCTCAGTTACTGCAACAGCTCCACTAGCACTGGAAACAAACTTGCCTAGAGTCGAAAGTTAACCAAAACTTGTGAGATTTTTCCTCACTAAGAAAAACAGCCAATATTTACAAAATGTTTGGTTTATGCTGCCAGTCTATTGCTATCCCCTCCCTCTCTCTGAGTGCCTTTTCCTGCAAGCCACAGTCAGCTGATGCATTACTCCCACACTAAATATGTTTGTACTACTGCTACTTCTTCATATCAAGCCAGAATGGCAATTATTTTTTTCATATTTCATTTCTTCAGTTTTCCATGCTTTATTTCACATGCTACCTTCTATACAATGGACCTGCTGTGAACCCTTTTCCAATTATTTTTTAGCACCTCCTATATAAAGTAATGATGAAGTCATCTTTTGAAACTGCTTTTCCTATCAGTAGGCAGCCTATATTAACACATTCTCCACTTCAGACCAACTATGAAATGTAGCTGTAACACTGAAAGTGTCTGGCAGGGCTTACAATGAAGGTTTTAAAGGTCAAAATAAATTTTTCTGGTTGTGTTTTTTTTGTGTGTTTGCTTTTTACTTAAATATCTGATGTAAAAATCTTTTTTATTTAAACATACCTGGGTGAATACTTTTATGTTTTCACCATCTGCATTTTTAAAAGAATGTCAACTTAAGTAGCACATCAATATATTTAACATTTCATTACTTTGAGTAAGAAGAGCCATTAAACACTTTACTCTAAAAGTCCACTTGCAAATTCCTACACTCAGCCAAGTTCCACAGTTTTGTTTTGTTCTTGAGTGAACTTAAAATAATTAAGGAAAGGTTTAGTAATGACTTCTATGTAACAAAAGTACCACGATTTTTTTATTAATCTCTTACGTAGCCTCCTGAAATTTAGGGCTTCACTAAACATTGCCAAGTAATACAATATAGTAATGCATAACTATCCATATAGTATACTATATTTATATTATATCTGATATTTAGTAATACAAGAAGCACAGAATTCTTTTGTTGCTTTTCTGCAGGGCCCATGCCTAGCTCCAGCATGGCATTAACAGGCTCAGTTTAGAGGCCTGTAGCAATCCTGTAACATGACTGAAGTACACTCCTGAGACACCCAGTTTTGACATCAAATATCCAAGACTTTCTCTGTATTAAAGCATTTTTGGAAGCCGTTTCACTACTTGTCTTTTATGGTAAATAGCTACAGTAATAAATATGATAGCTCATAAAAAATAGCTCATGCTCTAAACCAAGCTGTTTATTCAAAGTTTTTATGAAAAAAATAACCCCATAATGTAATCTATTTTCCATTTCAAACAAAAAACTTGCAGTATGACTGCCCTCTGTGCGCATGAGCATTCAATTTTTTTTTACATAGTTATTACTACATCTGCTTGTACCAGTTGTTCAGAGCATTCAGTAAACAGTAGCGTCCTGGTTTCAGCTGCAAGTTATTTTTTCTCCTTCCTAGTAGATGGTGCAGTGCTGTGTTTTGGCTTTAGTCTGAGAACAATGCTGATAGCAACAACTAAAACATCCATGTGCTAAGTAGCACTTACCCTGATCAAGGAATTTTCAGTCTCTCATTCTCCTGTGCCCCCCAGTGAGGATATAATGTATGAGGATATAATGCCCCTCATGTCCAGGGGGGGAGTTACCCGGAAGGCCCAAATCGCTGCTTGGGTCAGGCTGGGTATAGGTTGGCGGGTGGTGAACAATTGCATTGTGCATCGCTTGTGTTTATTGGCTTTTTTTCCTTTCCTCTTTAAGTTTTATATTCTCTCCCTTTGTTATTTCCCTTATCATTATTATTATTAGTGGTAGTAGTAGTTTAATATTATACTTTAGTTATTGGACTGTTCTTATCTCAACCCATGGGGTTTACATTCTTTCGATTCTCCTCCCCATTCCACCCACAGCGGGGTGCATGAGTGAACGGCTGAGTGGTTCTGAGTTACTGGATGGGCTTAAACCATGACAAGTAGTTAACTAGTGAGTGCGTAACTAGATATGTAGCTCCTCTGCTGGAAAGTCTCATAAAAATGCAATGGCACCATAACATTGAAGCTCTTCAAAGTGGCAACAATTTCTCAAGCCACATGTTAGAGAAATCCTATTTTGTAATGGTGCTATTCTGCTGGGTGTGCATGTAAAATATCAGCTATACACATACACAGTTCAGAAACTGGCTCCATAAGTTAAACACATAAACACAGACTAAGACAACTAGCACAAACGAAACCTCTTTGAAAACATGGACAAATCTCCAACCGATTTTAGTGATGCTAGTATTTTATCCTAGAGGTTTTTGTCTTTGTACTTACACATGTTGGATAATTATTTCAAAGTATATTCAATTTTCCTATTTCTTTCACTTTGGACAATCACATCAGCCATTTCATCACTGACTTCAGTTTCTGGCCAATTTAATGTTCTCACGCACTAACAAGCTGTACAGTTCACTTATGCCTCAGTACATTATCCTCTTTATTGTATGTCAATAAGTGTTCCCCGCTACATTTTCTAAAGTTTGTATACTAAACCTACTTCTGTTGGCCTCGGGTTCTGCCAGACTGCATTTTGACATCAATGTTGTCTTTTTCCATCTAATAAGAGTCTGATGAAAATCACACAGGGAAAACAGTAGCCTTATACTGGGCCTCTCAGAGCACCTTACGTTCTGCTTCAGACAAGTCAGAAAAGCTGCAGCTGCAA
The DNA here is from genome assembly GCF_963264785.1 of Psittacula echo. Lineage (NCBI taxonomy): Eukaryota > Metazoa > Chordata > Aves > Psittaciformes > Psittacidae > Psittacula > Psittacula echo. Next base: position 64,298,299 of record NC_137738.1, on the reverse strand, counting down.
GTCCTAGGCCCAAAAAAGAGCAGCAGCTTATACAGAAAAGCCAAGCGTTGGTTTTGACAGGCAACAGAGAACCTTCTGAGACCAATGAAGCACATGAAGTTAGACTGATGTGCTAATGACAAGTAAAACCGAGTTTCCAAATAGCAGAAAATTCATGTTCGATATTCGAAAGAGCTAAGCATTTGCAAAGTCCAATATCCAGCATTCTACAAAGCAGCAAAAAGACGATGCTTCTCATCGTATTTTGCTTGAGGAAAGTACACATCTGCTTTCATACCTGTACACTGCACTTTTCTGATGGAGAGGAATAGCTTGTAACTAGGGGAATGGCTACACAGCACATGCAAACAAGCTCCACTTGCCCTCTGAGCCAAGCAAAAGTATCACTCAAATACTGAGCCAGAGAGAATTGCACTGTGCACAGATAATGCAGCCTTTTTCTCTAAAGCATCTCTGCTGGAGCCTGTAGAGTATTTCAGCAGAATGAGCTCAAAACTAGCACCTGAGCACCATACAAGTCCGCAAAAAATGAAGTGCTGAAGCACTCTTCACAGTCAGTATTATAATGTGAACTTGAATGAGATCAGAGCTCTTAATGTAAATTACATATGCAGACTGCTCAGGCAACCATTCTCAGTACAGACCTGAGAACTGTTAAAATGAATTCAGGTTTAGAAATGTAAGATAAGTGTTTCTCAGGTCATCAAATTTTTGGATACGAATAGTTAGAACATACAGTTTTATTTATGAAATATAACACTGAATTTCTGACTACTCTTGAAAGCAATGAGCAAGAAGTAAATACAGAGAAGAGTCTGTAGTGTGTGCGACTGGCAAACAGCACAGTAACTCACTAGTAGGAATCAAAATCTACACATGCTTTGTCTTATTCTAAATAATGTGATACTGTGCAATGCTGTATGTGCTCTTCAATTCATTCATCTGAAGGAGCGTGCGCAGTCTTTAGGAATTCAAAAATCATTTTATAGCTGATTTGCATTATGAGCTCTGAAATACACTCTTTCTTATCGAACTGAATTTCAATGTCATTTCACAACATTACATTTGTCTTAGCTTACACATAAAAAAAAATCAAATGCTCACATAAATAATGTTAAGCTTTTAAATGATATCAGAAATTTGGTCATGTAAATTAAGACTGTATGCATTTTCTCTTAAAAGTATAACGATCATTACAGATTCCTGTTTAGTCCATTTTTACATAAATGATTTTGTCAAAAAAATCATAAATGAATTTGTCAAAAAAGCTGCACCAGCTACTAAGAAGGACAAAAATGACTGCTACTGCTGAACCCAGGACACACTAAGAAATACTAACAGAAGAGTCATTGCTGCAGGCTGAAGGATACAGTTTTAGAAATACAGCTTAGTTTTCAAGAATGGGGAAAGCACATTGAAATCCAAGTTTGTCTAACCGAGGAAAAGACTTTATCAATCGGGAATATCTTAACCTAATAATACCTAGTAAACAAGAATTTACTTATTTAACTTCAGCCACCATTTAATAAAGAGTTTCATACACAAACCTCCTAATTATAAGGAACTGCACGTGCTTCCAGAAGCTGGTGGTGCTATTCTGGATTGGACTGGGTAGATTGGAAAGACTTCTCAAAAGATGACTACAGAGGAAAAACCCAAATCAAATCCACCCTGTTGTGGTTTAAGCCACACCCATTTCCCCCTATGTATTTCTTTTATTTGTCTGTACCAACACAGCTGAACCCCAGACCTCAGGAACAAAAATCCATATTGATGCAAATACAGACCCATCATCAATGAAGGAAGAGTTGGTATATGAACTAAAGGCCCACTGGTCTTACTTTTGTCCCCAGGAAAGTTATGGAACGAATCCTCCTGGGGGCTGTCGCAACTCCAGTGGGGCACGTGACTGGGAAGAGCCAGCATGGATTTACAAATCGTGCTTGGCGAATCTGATCAGCTTCTACAAAAAAGCAGCCTGCGCAGTTGATGTGGGCTGAGTGGTGGACGTTGTCTACCTGGATTTCTCCAAGGCTTTCTACATGTGTTTCCACAACCTCCTCCTAGAGAAACTGATGTGTTATAGTCAAGACAAGTGGTCTGTGCAGTGGGTGGGGAACTGGCTGACAGGCTGCAGGCAGAGGGTTGTGGCAAATAGCTCCTTTTCAAACTTGCGACCTGTCACAAGTGTAGTCCCCCAGGGATCTATACTGTGTCCAGTGCTGTTTAATAGCTTTGTAAGTGATCTGGAAGATGGGATCAAAAGTACCCTGATGAAGTTCGCTGATGATACCAAACTGAGTGGGTAAGTGGATGCTTTGGAAGGGAGAGATGCCCTGCAAGTAGACCTGGACACTCTACTCGGCACTTATTAGGCCACACTTGGAATGCTGTGTTCGGTTTTGGTCCCCACTATACAAAAAGAGATGTGGACAAGCTGGAAAGAGTCCAGAGAAGGGCCACAAAGATGATCAAAGAACTGGGAAGCCTGCCATATGAGGAAAGGCTGAGAGAACTGGGTTTGTTTAGCCTTAAGAAAAGAATGTGAAGGAAGGACCTTATCATCATACTTCAGTATTTAAAGAGTGTCTACAAAGATGATAGACTCTCCCTTTTTACAAGGGGTCACATGGAAAAGACAAGGGGTAATGGGCACAAGTACTCCCGAGGAGATTCCGACTGGACAAAAGAAGGAAATTTCTCACAATGAAAACAATCAGCCGTTGGAATAATCTCCCCAGAAGTGGTGGATTCCCCAACTCTGGACACTTACAAGATTTGGCAGGAGAGGGTCCTGGGCCATCTTCACTACTATTCTTTTGCCAGGAGAGGTCGGACCAGATGATCCTTGAGGTTCTTGCCAACCTGGTTTCTATGATTCTATTGGCTCATATCCCTACAGGGAATCATTTTAGTGCCTTTTGCTTTGAAACTATCTAGGTCATGTTTTCCATTCTGAGTTCCATGGACCAGCTCACTTCACTACATATGTCTCTTACTGTAGCATAAACTTCCATTTTGAAAGGGAAACTGACTCTTCATTATTCAGTCTTAAGCATTTACCTGTTACTATAATTCATTTCTATTTCAAATTAAATTTTTTCTATGGTTAAAGGAAAAAATATTGCACATAAGGATAAAGTGGTTAAAGAGAAAAGAGTATGGATATAAAATATCACACAGAAGCTAGGGATAAAATTCAGAGTTCACCATTCTTGCAGCTTGAGTGCAAGACAATATTTCATAAATCTTCAAAAACTGGCAGATGAAACTGTAGGTTAGGGAGCACACATCTGCAAGTGCAATAACAGTGTGGATAAGGAAAATATAAAGATGATTGGCAAAGAGTTAAAAGGATTTATTTTGGGAAAAAAAAAAAATCAAGAAAATACACAGGTAACCGGAAAACAGCATAAACATAGCATGGGCTTACTAACGATACACCACTTGGTCTAACACTTCATTAACCTAGAACATGAATAAATAGCAGTTGTCTCACATTTGGACTTCATTTAAAACATTGCAATTTTCCACATGAGGACTTGTTAAATTCGTGAAGATAACCATTAATAGAAGAATTAAAAGATGGCAGAAATCCCTGAAGGGTAAATGAAAAGAACGGTGTTTAAAAGGCATAGCATTGTCTGGAAAAAAATTACAAGCGCAGTTCTTTGATGCTTATTTTTTAAATTGGTGAAAAAAGAGGACGACTGTAGCACAGGAAAAGGGATCATAAAGCAAGTCCTGAATAAAGCCAGAAAGCAGAACAAAGGTTCATTTTAACCACCCATGAAACAAGACTCTGGAACAGTGTTCAGGGGAGAAGTTGGGACAAACTTTCTCACTATCTTTGTTAATTGAGTCTTCTTTAGTTTAAGATACTGTATCACTGACAGAAAAAGGTCCCTTCTAGATTCTGGGAAAGTTTAAATAAATAGATTTTACTTTCTTTTACTCTTCTGTTACTCTTTTGCAGCAAGGCTGGTGGCAAACATAAAGGAGCTTCCTGACAGTTTGTTGAATTGACAAATTCGTTAAGTTCCCCTTGCTCCTGATGCCAAGAGCATTTGCAGGTTCAACCAACAAAGCATATTGGCAGTCATTTGTGGTGGGATTAGGGTACAGCAATAAAAACAATGCAGATGAACCCTAGCAGGGAAACAAAACCAAAAAACCAAACACAGTTTTGGTAAACAAGTTACAGGCAGAAGCCTGAGAGATAACAGAGCCCCACATAGCAAAGCCTGGGAAAGGGGAGAGGCAGAGGGAAAGCCTGTCTAAAAGCCTGTTGCTATATCAAGTATTCAGAGACACATGAACACCATACTTAAAAAAATCCTACTTAATGAAACAACAAAATAAGTTTATTAATCTTAATTCTGAAATAAGCATGAAGAAAACTGAATTTCATAAAGCTGTAACCTTCTGCCTCTAATGGTGGGTATATTATTGTATGCATCTATTAAGGAATACATACAGGAAGATGTGCTGCCCAACTCCTGGCCTCTTTTGGGTTTGGTTTTTTTTTCCATCATATAAAGCCTATATTCCACAATGTGTACTTTTCTGATTTCAGCTCTGCTTTGATTTGAAAGGAATGTTTCTGACCCTTGAAGGAAGGATTCAGTACCTTCAAACTCCACATTACTACCTTTTGGTCTACTGTAGTTTTCATTACCTGAATATTCTCAGGTGCTTATGACAACAAGGTAGAAGCCATATTTTACTTTTCTGGTAGGAATGATGAATAATTAATTATTCTTAGAAACGAAGTGAAAAGGAATGTTTGTTTCCCACCATGACAGCCTGCAATACAACTGGAATGCATTTAACTGATGGAAGCCCTGGATGCTATAGTTCAGGTATGTACGTACGTTACGTTTTAATGCAGAGAGCTGGAGATATAACAGCCATAAAGCAGATGAAAGAAGCCTAAGCAGTAAACTTCTTGTGCATTATCTCTACATACGATACATTTATTTGCCTATAGAATAAGTAAACATATGTACTACTCACATAATATGCAAGTTACTACTTACAGTGTTAATTTTTTTGAAACACTTCTGCTGTTTCACATCATAGCCTAGTGCTCTATGCAGCATTTACCATGATTCTGTCTGGGAAACGCTATTTAATCTAATACCCTGAACTACATTAATGTTTCTTAATTTTATTTGGGTAAAGTTCTTTCCTTAGTCTGAGATTTATAAATTGCACAATTTTTCAGAATTTTTATATATGCAGGAGAAACAAGATCTTAACACAATTCTGATTGCATTTCCTTTTTTCTCTTTTAGTTATTATATCTCTACAGAAAATTTCTGCCTGTTTTATTACGATAAAGGATTAATGCACCTCTGCATTAGTGTAAAAAATAGAGACAGGTATCTCTAAAATAAAATTAAAAAAAATTTTGCAGATAAACTATGTTCACAGGAGAAAGACACACACGCTCTGAGAACAGCATGGTGTAACCAAAGAGGAACTAAACTTCTCCAACATTTTCCTACTTCTTCTGGGAGAGGTTAGGTGGCAAAGTTGCTAAAATGCACTCAAGATGCCTCTAGTCTTCATCTGAAAGCCTCACTTATTCAGAAACTGAGTACTCGGACTGAGGAAGGCACTACATGATAAGTTTTAATGAAAATAATAATAAAACCCCATGATGGTTATTGGGCAAAACTCTATAGTTTGTCATCAGCTTTTTCTTCCTGTTTTCATATAATGGTTTTCTTACCGCATCATTACCATTTCATACTCATCAACAAAATCTGACATACAATGAAAAGCATGCTCCAGTAGCTGTCATTTAGCTTTACTAGATGTTATGTCCCCAAAGAAAAACACATGTCCTAAACACTTAGCAAATAAATTATAATTCCCGTATCACTCCAAGCATGAGAATCAATATTCCTCTAATTAAGAGTCACCAGTGATGTGCCAGATAAACAAACTCTCCCAAAGGAAGAGTGGAATATTCTTAAATAGTGCAAACAAAGAACAAAATATTTCTTCTACCTCGCCAACCACTTTAAACATAACCTATACAGTGCTGGAGAAAGAAACTCATCTCAGTTCATTATACAGTTCATCAAGTAGATAAAAATCTGAATAGCATACATGTGTGTACCTATACATACACTACAACTCCCCCCCAGATGGTGTCACCTCTCAAATCACCTAAAAAAGCTTAAATTCTTAATGTGATCTGGAACCTTAATACACTTTTCTTGTGAATCAAATAGAATTATCTTAGAGAAGTCCACTCGCCAACATTCTCACCACCAGTGTATTCTGTTCTTGTTTAAACAGGCAGCGGTATTTTCCTAAATAGAAGTGGCCACTGTTTTAAAATATGAAAATGTATTTTACAGATCTGGATTTTTATTTGCAAAGAATTATCCTTTAGTATCAATAGGGTTTTTTTCTTGGGTTCTAAAGCAAAAAAAAATTTCATACAGCATAGAAACTTATATGCATCATCCCAGTTAATGTAAGATTTTCAGTATGCATGATCAATCACATGCTTGTTATACCATCTCATACTGCAAACCTATGACCTAGTTCTAGAAATGGGTTATCTTCAGGTTTAAAAGCACCATCTGTTCATAATGATGCCAGTAGCAAAATTGCTGTAATAAGAAAAATAATAATCCCTAAGTGATGGTAAAATCCAAAGCCCAGAAGACATTTTCAAGTCATGACTACTCCTACAGAGAGCACAATACAAATGCCAGCTAGCTTTTAACAGAAGGTGATCAGGTTCAAATTAGTCTTACCCTGTCCTTGGCCCCCACGTTGTACAATGAACAATGAATTAATAAGATTGTTCCAAGAAAAGGCAACATGGGAGCCAAAATAAGGAGAACAGGGAGAAAATTTATATTTTTATTACTCAGATTTCCTAAAAAATCCGAAACAAGATACAGGTTTCAGACACTCAAGGGAAAGAATCCTTTTTCTCTCTAGTTAAAAGCAAAGAAAAGGATTGACTGTTGTTAAATAATCTTCAGATAACTGGCAGAGTAAACAATTTTTTCATATTGTCAAATTAAAACTCCTGCAGAGCCATCAAAATAGAAATTTTGCCAGAAAGTCCATGTTCCAAAAAAACAAAGGAAAAGGATATTGGTGATCTAAATAAACACTGATGGCTTAAATTTCCTGACAATTGATATAGTAACCCATTATGATCATAAAGTTGCAAAAAAAAAAGATTTTTCTTCTTGCTTCAAGTGAAAAGTTTCAAGCATTTCTTTAACATTTTACAAATTAAACTTAGGCATTCAGTAGGTATTATAAGCATTATGCAGAAGTACGTAATTATTTCTGCATACCCTGTAACTTTATCTGAAAAGTCTTTCACTGCTCTAGGAAAAAAAAAAAAAATCATCTTTATTTCTGTACAATTAATAAACTTCAGGTCCCTATGGGAAATTAGGGTACTTTTTAAAAAAATGTATACTCTTATCTAATCTCCTTCTCCAAGACCTGTTTGGTCTTCTATTTTCATGTGCCTTAATACAACCACCCCAAAATGTGAAACTGTTTGCAGACATGCATGCAAGTGCTGTTTTTCACATACATTTTAATGCAGTAGAAATTAGATCAGCATCCCTTTATATTCATATTTAGATTCTCAAATTAGAGTAAGCTTATAAGAAAATGTTCCTATGCAGATAATAGCTCAAAAGGACAGCCAAAATGCAGTCTAATGACTACCAAATGAAACAAGAGTAAGCAGCAGCAACAAATAACAATATGTGATAAACACATAAATGTATTGGCTTTCACAAATTATAGGTGTGGTTATGTGGATATAACTGTATGAGTTTACAATAACAGAAACAAAGCTCGCTAAAGACACAAGATTAGACAAGTTAAAAAGGGCCACAACTCTTGAGCAAAACGGAGTCACATAGAAAAAGAATTTGTAAAGGTAAAAGAAAGAAGGGGGGGGGGGCTTGATATAAGAAAAGCTAGTGCCTGGAAAATATAAAGTACTTTTTAGCTTAACTTAGGTTGTAGAAAGAGAACAATGTTTATGTTTTAAGTCTGTGGAATTTAGTGGCCCCACTAAACGAGTTAATTGTTTCATACTAGTTTTCTAAAGTACCTTTAGCTTCAAAGAACAGTGTTTGTGTTGTAGGTCTCTGTTGAGATAACAGAATTTAGTGGCCCCACTAAACCTAAATGAGTTATTTTCACACCATGCTTCTACTTTTCAGTTACAGACAGAGCCTCCCAAACATCTGCTAGCTTGGGATACTCCTTGTCTGCCCATCCTGCAATAAATTTTGCAGGAAGGCCACGCTGTTTCAAATCTTTGCTAGTTATCAGGAGAATTATAGATATGGATGGTTTCAGCTAATTTGTGATTACTGGGGCGTCCAATTATGCCAAAGGTGAAAAGTACACTGTGAGGAAGACTTCTTACTTCATGTTGAAGACCCCTACTCACAAGAGGAAGACTCCTTACTTCATCCTCAAGACCCCTGCCCACAATCACCGGAGAGCAGTGCACAGACGCCAAGAGAAGGAGACTTAAAAGTATATAAACCTGTAACAAATACTCATCACTTGCGCCTCTGGCTATGGTCATGCGTCCAGCGCTGTCACTTTTGCTTTATTGACTTTGTCCCTCAATAAAACCTTGTTATCTCATTTAAAGGACTGAGTTCGCATTTAACAAATACGTAGCTATCTAAACCTAAAATGAAATATTCAGGTTTTCTTCTCTATCACTTACTGTTTTTATTAAGAAGAGCAAAATCTGCAACTACAACATAAAAAACTCTAGTAAATTTTCATTACACTGTTTTTCACAGGATTGTCTATTTCTACGATAAGTTGTATTTCTATAGCAAATTTGCAACATTTAGTCTGAAAAGTCAGTTTGCAAATCTGAGTTCTGGATGTTTTCAGGGGAAGAAAGCATGGCAATTTAGAAAAAAAATGTAAACATAAAAGCACACAGGAAGAAGCAATTAGGAAACTGCAGGAATTCTTTCCCAACTCTACTCAAAACCAATCCTCCCTTGCCTACATTAAACCTATCATTCCTCCTGCACATGCTTTGAAAGCCTTTTCACCAGCCGTCAATCATGCTCCTTCTCCTTTCTGCCACTGTGCTTACCCTTCAACTCTTCTCTCTCCCTCAAGCTTTCTTTGCTGTTCTTGTAATAAACCCACCCCCTTTCCTTATTGAAAGAAACAGAACTGATACAACAAATTTGTGAAGTAGCATCACGTGCGCAACTTTCATTTCTGCAACAAGAAGGCTCTGAAACTGGAGATGGAACCTGTCTAAGAAAGTTAACTTATGTTTGGTTTTGCAACTTCTCACACTTTTCTGTGTAGCTTAAATTGGCTACTGCTTAAAAAGAAAGAATGGAGTAGCTGAGCAAATGGTAATAGCCTGCCTGTTATGGGGGAAAAGGAGACTATTCACTTAAAATTCTTGCTGTGTACATGGATAATGTACACTGGCATAACCCAACATGAAATAAATGTATATTTCTGCAACAATCAAATACACACAGTATGGTTAATATGCTACTGCACCTCATTTTGAAGTTCATCACCACTTTTGGTAGAAGCAAGCATCTCATACAAAGTACAGCAGAGGTCTTCTGTTGTTGGCCTTCCAGGGGTACTCCCTTGAGATTCATTCAGATACTTTCCGACTTCACTCCATAAGAAAGAATCATCTACTTTTTCCAAAGACTTGAGATCAGATTTCTCACCACAGTAATTCTGTAAGTGATTCAGCTGGTTATTCAAAAATTTGTTATAATCTAAGCTTATAGTATTCTGCGCGTCGGCCTCACCATTCACAGGCAGCTCCTCAGAGTGATCCAAATCATGCATGTCAAATGAAAACACTATATTTTTACCAAAGATCACTCTGTTTTCATCACTTTGTTCTTCAGCCATCTGTATGAGGGCCGTAAGCTGTTCTTCAGTGAAGTGAGAAGCAATCCGACATGTGGCATTACAAGCTGCAGTAGCAGATGATGATGGAAATGGCCCAAACATCTGCTTGATCGCCTTTGTCTCATCGTGGCCAACACATTCTTTCCTGTGAAATGTCTTAAATAGAAAAACAGCTCCACTTTCAATCGCTTCTTGTCCATTTTCAGCTCCAACTGTTAACAAAACCAAAACCAAATGTAACTTTATACAATTCAAATTAATTCTTTTTCATTGCCCATAAAATAACTGTATAAAATTTCTTGATGCAAGTCTCATCAACAGAGATATGAAACGAAGACCATGCAAGTAACAGTTGTTGCAAGGTACTGAATTATAAAAGATATATAATAATGAAGCATCTGTCTTCATTATCCTTCTACTTACTAGAAATTCATGTTAAGGATTACCAACGCTTTCTTATTTTTCTGAGTTAAAGGAAAAACTTGCCTGAGGTCTTAGAACTCACAACAGTATATTTATTTGCTTTTTAAAGGTAACAAATTTCCACTTTGCCCAACTGTTTATTCATTGCTTAATCTGAATATTCATAACAGACTAAACATGCAGAACTCAGCTAGGAATTACTACATTCTTGTAGTAATTCCCAGTATAATTACCACAGATTGTGTATTAGTTACAAAAATTGCCCAAAGAAATTAAAGCAAATAATTGCATTAATTTAGATTTATATCTACAAAGTATCATATTCTGTTAAAAAAACAAAAAAAACACCCCATGAATTCACCTCTTACACTAATATTCCCAAAAGTACTCAAGAAAACCCACCATTTGATAAACCAAAATGTCACTACTAAACAAAATTTGAGAAGTCATCAAACATAAACTACACAAAACCAGCCAGCATACTGTTTGGGGTTTTTTGGTCACTCCAACAATTTTAGTAGAATTAGCATTTCTTACAAGACTGCAAAATTTTAAAAACATCTTAAAAGTTTACTGTGGAAATTTACAAGCTGCTATAGCCAAGATGTCTTTATGTGGTCAATTCTTTAGTCATATCAAGATCAACTGGCAGAACTTCAGCAGAAAACAATGAGATTTAAGTGATAATACTCATTGAGTAACGCCTGGTATAACTAATTCAAAAGAACTATTTAAAAACTATTTATTTTAAAAGTAACAATATTATTCTTTTTTGAAGCCTCCTAAATGGCACTTCTGCCATAGTAAACGTGGCTATTCTCTGTTCAGTAATCAAAACGGTCTTTTGCCTGCCTCTGTATACCTTTGCTATTCAGTTATGGGTCTGTGTATTTGCTCTATTATGTCCCCATATTCTCCATGTTAAAAAACATTCTGAAATCAGTGGGAAGATTCTTAATTACTCTGAAACTATTACTTGTGACTTTATTCAATTTACATTAGGTTAGAGCAAAAGAAATCCAGCATAAGCAGATGGAACAAGACTGAGTAATTAGAGACATAACATATACATGGAGTAGACTAAAAATTCAGTATTTCTCTTGAATTTCCCTATGGTGCACTTTGAAAAGCTGAAAAGTTCATGGAGAGGATCGGAGGTGGTATTTACAGGATAATTAGATATCAACATATGGAAGATAAGTGACATAAAGATACACACATATACAATATATATGTAAATATATCTCAAAGGAAGAAGGTAGTTCAGCCTCCTTCTCAGTACTGGCTATACAGGAACCACAGGGAGAAAAAAAAGCTCAATATTTAAAAACGCATGGACCTAAGTTTGGCTGCATGAACCTCACGCTTATATTCCTGACATACAAATATGCATCATTATTTAAAGTCACGTATGTCAGAACAGAAGTACACGCTACTAAAAGAGCAATTCGACTGAAGGATTTGAGAAAAGGCTCTTAAATCAGAATTAGCCCATAATAAACCTATTGTCATTGACCCCAGTTCACTGAAGCAGCTCTTGAGAAAATACTTACCATCCCCCTCCAAATATAATAAGCCACCCAACTTAGCAAGAGATGCACTATTTCAACCTACTCCTTCCTTTTTTGTTTTAAGCCAATCAGACCATTTCTGTAAGTGACACTTCCCCCCTAAAATAAATCAATACTACAGTATCTGTTGCCTAGGCTGAGATTTAATTTCCTTGAAATTCAAGTAGAAAGGCATAAAAGCTAATTCCCTTTCCCTACTATACATTTCTGTTGATGATGGCTGGAACATTACTGTCAGTTCAATTTGGGCCTTGGTCACTGTAATCTGTACTGGTTTGCGTCTCTAACATTACACATCCTTATTCGGATGTGTCACAGCTGATAGTTTCTTTCTAACTTGTTCTAACTCAATAATTGCACATTTGCTTTCATTTCTTTTGTCCTCTCCACTTCATGAAACAAAAATTTACCATTACTTTAAAGTCCTGCCATTTGCTCTACCTAACCACCACACTGGGCATGCTATTAAAGCAGGCCTGGGGGGGGGAGCGAAGGGGGAAGGAGGGATGCGGAGAGAGGGGGAGGGGACAGGCAGAATGAAAAAAGAAAAGAAGCTTTCTGCAGCCATCTTTGGCAAAAAGTGAAAATTAAAAGAAAAAAAATACACAGCTGATACTTGTGTCTGTCATTAATACAGAAAACAAATCTGCCAAATTATTTTCAAACACAGCATTTGCAGCTAAGAACGGCAAATACTTATTTTGCTTATAAATGTTAAATTCTGCTAACAGCGCAAGCTGAATTAGTTTTAGTCTGACGATCAAAAACCAAGTTTCCAATCAAAACTAAGTTTTCACACTTTCTTTACCATAATGTATTTCAGTTTTAAAAGCTTAATTCCAGATGAGTGAAATTTATTATTTATTTCTCTCCTCAACACCTAACATTTCTAGCAGAAAGTATTTCTCACATTTTTATCTGCCTATGTGGCAGTTCAATTTTTCATTATACCAATCATGTGGAATTAAAGCAGGTAACACCAACTGTTCTTTTCTCAAGAGTACTGTCACTGTTGCTTTTGCTTACTAAAGGTTGATCACAAACCATGCCACACACCAGAAAACAATGCTATCAAAAAGCAAGAATATCCATGTAACAACACAGTCATACTTCAAAATAAAACAGAAGACCAAATTGCGCATATAAGTATCAGATTTACTGGAGTTTGAAAGGTATTTCAGGGCAAGCCTGGCATCAAGGTAGAACTAAAATTGTATCAGTTTGCAAAGTATGCAAGCAGAAAGCAGCCTGAACCACCCCCCACCCAACCCTGCAAAAAACCAAATCCAACAGTATATTATTATACAACAGGAGAATGAAAATGTACCTATTTGTTTTGCGGCTTGTAATATAGTTTTTAAATCACCATTTACAGTTTGGTGTTCTTTCTTGTCCAAATTGTCATCAACAAACTTTATTATCTTCTTCCAAGTAAGATCAGACTTCAGCAACTGTGCATGCAGCTTTGATCTTTTAGTCTGAAAATGAAAAATACTTCTGTTTATTTATTTCAAATTACTATATAGGGGCTCCTTTGAACACCAGACAGAAACACCTCTCTCCAATTGTATTTAGTCAGAACGTAGTAACAATTACAAGCAGTTTCCTTGTTACCTATTCTTTATACTCTTTCCTGAGTGTAAGGAACAGGGAAGATACACACACATCCTTCTCACAACCCTATTCTTTCCAAGGAAAAATTCTCTGTAAAGCCAAACACTTGCAACTTCAAGAGATTTATAGCTACCAAGATTCCAAATCCATTTCACATTTCAGTTTCCCACAATGCATCTATTGCTTTATTGCCCCCTTTTTTTTTTTTTTTGGGGGGGGGAAGGTGTTTGGGGAGTGTGGGAGGAGGAAGTACCTTAATTCAGTATCACTAAATTTATTCTAAGTATCCCCCAACAAGAGTCCAAGGTGAACTTCATATTGAAAGGGAAGCATTCGTCTCCTGAGCTCTGCATAAGCTCAGAACTAAAAACATACCAGCCCAGCCAACAAACACAGCCAAGCAACTCTATCCATAAAGCACATCATGATTGTAAGGACCTATCATAAATCACAAAGTTACAGCCAATTTGACTTTGGGTGAGGACACTATGAAGGAAGGCACAGGAAACTATACACACATTGCCCAGTCTTGCTTGCCTGGTCTTACAAAATAGCAGCGCAAATGAAGAAAGCAAACAGTTCTTACTACATATACACTAATGCTTTAAAATTACACTTTGGAAAATAAAAAAATCTTTACCGTTAAGTCAGCTAATTCTTCACTGTAATCCTCATGTTTAGTGACATTTGAAAAGGAGCGTAAAGCGCCTGTAAGACGAGGCAAGGCCATCTGTTATTCATTCAGTGATCCATAGGATGAGAAATCAAATCTCAGTTCAAGCACCTAGATGAGAACAAAACAAATAACATGGCTTTGTTAATGCTATAAATACAAACTCACATCACAAACTTGAAAGACCATTTTAAGAAAGCAGAACTTAGCTGGCACTGCAATTAAAGAAGTTGAAAAAAATCTCTCTTGAAATGCTGATAATCAAGATTCAATAGGAGGGAGGCGAAAGCACAGAGCACATGGTAACATGGAGAGGTCACCCAGCAGGTTCTTCTTCTCTCTCTTCCCTAAAGAAAAGTCACCAGCAATGAGGCGAAGTGGCAATTACTCCTTTAGTACCACTAACACAAGAGTATTATAGTGAAATCTATGTAACTGAACTTTAGCCCCCCATAGCAGTAAGTGATTACAACCTACGGGAAGATTTCCTCTGCATCAGCCCACGCTGGGAGCTTTCAGGTCATTAACAGCCTCCGGCACTGATGCAGGAGCATCCTTCTTGACAACCGCTTAGCCAATTCTAACCAGCAAAACAGGCAATGAAAATTACAACACAAAAAAAAAAAAAAAAAAAAAAAAAAAAAGATTGTAATACACACAGCACTATTATAAGAGATAAAGGGAATAAGAGGGCTACCAGAAAACTGGAAACAGTATGCCTCAGGATGTTTCATCTCACAACTGGGAGCACACACACACACTTACACACTGCAGGGCTCTCTCCAAGACTGCAGTCTATTTCTGCATGGTCTTATTTCCTCTGTGAAACAGGCTCATATCTATACACTAAACCACAGCTGTTCTCCATCTGAATTTGTACTCGTTCCAAGCCTTTTACTGAAACTATTCTCAAAGTTATTTAATTTCAAAAGGTGCCCACAGCTGAATTAATGAACTCTAATGCACATCTACAGCTTCTGATGGTAGCAGATAAATACAGATTTAGATTATTTTTGAAACAATTAATGACACCATTATGCAAACCTAACGATCTGCATCATTCTTAGCATGCCTGAAGACCATCGGCCATCCAGAATTTAAATAACTTAAAATAGACTTAATAAAACTACTTCCCCCTTGCCACACACAGTCATATACTCTATAGAAATCCCTGCTTTAATCCAATTATCATTAACATTTTTCTTCATTTAATGAGTGCATTTGTATTTTAGCTATCAACCTTGCACAAAAGCAAATCCAAATGCAGTGTTCCAGACACAGACAGAGAAATGTCACTGATTTGTCAGGTCTGCTTGTTTTCCCACCTTGCACTAAGCCGCTTTTTGAGAAAAGCTATCACAACAGCTGATATTCTGGAGACAAATGTTATAATGATGAAGCTACAAAATATGGAAATATAAGATCTTTAACTGTGAAGGAGACAGAAAGGACATGTTTAAATTCAAGCCTAGAAGCAGAACAAGGCAAGCAACACTGCAGCTTTTGAGCTGTCCAGTGTATTTATGACACATAATTCACAGCTGCATAGCTCTTAGTGAAAAAGCCTGTGTACGTTGTAGCTGCCATTATGGAAGGGCAATAGCATATCTAAAAGTTGTTTGAACCCAACAAAAAGGTAAATCAATGTCCTACTGATGACAGCACTGCCATTAACTATTAAAGATCACTTCATTTTGCCTACTTATTTTATTTCTACACTAAAATACATTTTTCTATAGAATTATGTTCCTTTAAAATAACATATAACAAAATAATTTTAACATTATCTAAATGTCCTTTCTGAAATAACATGCACAGTGAAGTCTGAACCCATTTTAAATAAGTTCACTTTTCACACATGCTTTTAGGAGATTTTAAAGCATTTCCAGCAGGCGTATTTGTTAGGAAATTGAATTTTAAAGTAGTGTTTCTTCTGCCTTTATTCATCATTAATACTATCTGAAATAAGAAACCTGGAACTCCAGAGGACAAGTAAGAACACGCCTCCCTGATCACAGGTTTGGCCAAAGAGCCAAATGCAGCTCCTAAGCTCTATAGTTGAGCTCATATTAATAAATGCTGCTCTATGCACGCCTATGTGCTTGCAGAACTTGCAGTCCATGGGGGGAGGCTGGTTTGGCAGAGCAGCTACCCATGGCTTTTCATTTATAGGCAAATCCCACACATGCCTTTCACTTCTGGTTCATGGCACCCACCCTCATCAAGGCAACACAAGAAAACAAAAGTAGTCATCAGCTAGAAAATAGGGGACAGGTGCTACTGTTAATGTGAAAAACAAGGTAAAGTCTATGAACTTACACTATTACTCCATGTTAGAGACAGCTCTAAACACAGCATCAAAAATGCAGTAGGCCTATGAGTAAACCCTGCAGAAGAAGATACCTGCCTGCACCATGCTGCCTTTGGAGTGGATCAGCTACGGTTGTCTTCCTGCAGCCACTATAAGGATAACTAATTCCTTCTGATTTTACAGAAGTATATCTGTTTGCCAGCAGTTTGATCTGAAACATCTGCAATACCAAATGATTCTTGATCCTGCTAAGACCTGCTGGTTTTGGAACAAGGACCTAAAAGGCAGCAGTGACTAAATCATACTTACCAGGGCCCACATTATAGAGACGCAAGATGAAATTTGCCAATTTGAAATTTGAAGAGCAGTATCCACCTTTCTAAGGCTTTGGGAAGATGAGAGGCAATAATTTTAAAGCTCGTTTTACTTTTAAAAGCAAGCGCATTTTTAATGTTGAAACTGTTTATGAGAGAAAGTAAAATATAAAGGCAGATCATTATACTCAGAATTCAGGTGTGAAATGATTCAAACTTTATTGTTCGAAAGCAAACATGGAACATAAAGTCAGCAAGTTTTCAGTCATTAAACTGAAACATTTAAAAAAATTCTAGCAATATCACAAAAGTAACAGACATTACTAGAGTTTTCCACTTCATATTTTCATCAACTAATTATGTTTTCCTCCCACTCCTGGCCTTCCTACATTTTTTTATGTAAGGAACTAATAGATCTCTTTCTTTTCTCCACTGAAATATTACCACTATTATTGTCAAAGAAATGCCCTTTTTAAATTTACTTAATTCCTACGATCACTAACAAAACAAGCTGGCTGTCCAGTAGGGACATGGTCTAGGGTGAGGTGTCCCTGCCCATGGCAGGTGAGATGGAAGTAGATGATCCTAAGGTCCTTTCCAACCCTAACTGTTCTATGATTTATACATTGGCAATTAATAGCAGGTTGCTATTTTTCACTTTCACTCGTGGAAATGGAAGCATTTTAAATGAAAAGGAAGCTAAAAAGGTGAAAGATATCCCAGCCATAAGGCAATACAAAAAATAAAGAGACAGTGCAGTACCTTCTTGTGCTTTAAATATGTTAAACTAAATGTTAGCACAGGATTAACTAAATCAAACGCAAAAGCAGCAAGAACATGAGGACACATGAAGACATTTTAAATATATCCACACAGACAATATTTTACTTCTTTACATCCTCCCAACCACTAAATTTTACTGACAAGAACACATTTTGGAATTGCTAAATTAAGCTCAGCAATTCCATCCAAAGGTAAACCTCATATTTCATTCATTTACAAATAAATCTCAATATCTAAAAAAAAAAACCAAAAACACCCCACATTCTATTTGGTGTGTATTGCCCATTGCAATTTTAAAGAAACAAATAAAAATATTACATGAAAAAGCTATTTTACAATAACATCGACATTTGTATTAGATTCACTTAAACTTCCTATCCAAACATGCTTGTTGCAAACAGTACAAATAAAGCACCTAGCACCTAAGTTGACAGCCAGAGGGATGATGGCAGTTTAATAACGTCTGGGAAATTAATCATAAGCAGCATGCCAAAGGAAGATACTACAATATTAATATTTTTCAACTTCATACTTTGCACCTTTATGAGCTGTGCTATACGGTGTAGTACCAATTGTACACTTGCAGACATCTAATTTTCAGCAAAAGGCTCAGACATCACACTGGAATTCTCCCAAGTTGTCTAGGTCAAATATTGCTGATCTCCAGTCAAGGCAGGATCACTCTTTGAAAAGAAGATGTCAAGACTAAGGAATATGTACTCAGGAAGAAACAGTGACTGCCTGTCTTTGAAAGGAGGATGTCAAGATTAAGGAATATGTACTCGGGATGAAACAGTGACTGCCTCATGCACCGTATTCATCTCAGTGAATACCAGACTTCAAACAAATGCTTCAGCATAATGAGGAGGCATAACAGTGGCTGTGTGCACCATCCTTCATATAAGAGACAGTTTCAGGATCTTAATTATTTCAGTCATTAAACAAAAAAAAAATCCCATCCTAAAAAAAAAAAATAATGGAACTGCAAGCCATGCATTCAATAGAGTATTTTTCCAGATTCTCCCTCTCACAATCTTAGCCATCCACATAGGATGAAACACCAGCTGCCTAACACTTCCTGCTAGCATCAGCTAGAGAGGCGTTTCCTGTGATTATGCCCAATACAGTTTTGGTGTGATGTCAAACGCGTGGCTTGGCTCAATAATGCGTCCATTTTAGATGTGCTTTTATATCATTAATTAGGATAACTGTTGTTCTAGAAGAGAAAAAAAAAAAAAAAAAGAAAAAGCAATCCTTTTTTCAGGATAACTCATCTTTCTTTTCCAAGAATGTAAGACATAGTTCATTTGTTAGCCTGAGAAATATCTGCATTTTTATACCCCATCACCATTTTATTCACTGCAGGAAGAGACAAGCTGCATTCCAAGTGATAGAGACTTAAAAGAGTTGCCTTACATGTGCAGATTCACTATATATGAATCTCCAACATATATACCATGTGTGCTCATTTAAACACTAGGCATGAACAGCAAATCCAAGTGACTGTGTGTTTTTGCTTTAGCTTAATAGGGGGCTTCTACGCCTTTCTCTTTCACACCTTGCCATCATGAGAGGTTGAAAATAACCTCAGAGGGTTCAACTTACTCTATTCCAGCAAACTTTGTCACTGAAGGAAAAGCAGGAGGTGTATGGAACTTAAATACAGAGGTACACAGCCAAAGGAAGTAAAGAGAGGATGAAAAACAGTGAGAGAAAGAAAAAAACACTGAGCTAACAACAGTTAAGTAACGCATGTCACATCACATCAAAGATGGCTGAAAGGATGTGGGATGTACTTCAGAACTATAACTGCTGTAATAACACATACATAATTGCATAACTGCTGTGATACAACCATGCTAAAGCACCTGTTCAGATGGTAGTAAGAAAGTCTTCACAACGCATTGCTGTGCTGAAAACACAAGGGTAAAGCCTCCAACACTAACTACTGGCCCCACAGATGACATTACCAGATTCTTTACAACTCAGCTTCAGGAGGTAAAAGAATTCCTTATAAGAATAGCTAAGGTTTCACACACAAAAAAAAAATTAACGGAACAAACACCTTGAGGTCACTGCACACAGGTACAACTGTGCTACTACCTGAGTATGAAAAGTTATACAAGTAATAATTAGCAAGCGTAATAGGCTTACTGTAGCAGAAAACCACTAATAAACACTTTGACCTTTCTTCAGAGCCTTAATGGGAAGGCAAGAACAGGAAAAATATGTATTTCTCTGCTGTGCACAGGCTGCTTTAAAGACAACATTCTGTGCAGATCAAGTCAAACCTTTAAACGTTACAGAACCTGTGAAAACAAGTTCTTCACAGAACACCAGGTTGTAAGGGACCTCAAGAATCATCTGGTCTAACCTCTCATGGCAAAAGGACAGTCTAGAAAAGATGGTCCAGCACCCTGTCCTGCTGAAACCTAGAAGTGCCCAATGTTGGGGAATCCACCACTTCCCTAGGGAGACTGTTCCACTAGCCGATTGTTAAATAAAAATACCTTTAAACAGTGCTCAACTATTGAAGACAGACATAGTCCCATAAAGTAATCTTATTAGAGACAAAGTCCCTTGTCTCATCTTCAGAGATCACAAGCCACACAGGCACTTCAAACAGCACATCACCTATTTGATGCTCAGCAGATGACAGCTGCCTTACTGATAATTTATTATTAGAGTTTAGAATTAGAACTTTAAAAAACTGTAGTGCTGTATTACTGGAATATTACAATGTCTGCAAACTGGAACCAAAACTAACAGCTGCTGCCCACCCCTCCTAGGCTAACTATAGTGCTGGCAATACAAGCAAGAGGATACTTTCAGAAAGACACCTGTAGGGATTTCCACAGTGAGAAAACCTTTTAACTATCTTTTCACAAAGCTTGTAAATATCAGAAGTATATCTTATTCTATCAGAAAACGGGGAGGAAAACAAAAATTGAGGCATAATATTGCTATACTTGGCCAACACCATGAAAAGGAAAATTGATCCATTATGTCTCTAGTAATCTGAGGAGGTTAAAGCAGGATTTTTTCAAGTTGTGGATTTTTTGAAATGGTTGCGTTTCTAGAGGCGTAGTCACATTCCGTCAGAATGTATGTAAAATTTCTTAAAATGCATTTTAGAAAAATTGTACTGTAAGCTAAGAAATATGCACAAGTCTAGATTCTCCTATTTAATAACTAAAAGCCTTTGAGCAAACATCTGAGTATTTCGCACAGCAGATATACAAACTGTTCAGATTTATGGAATCAACTTTAAAGTTGGAAAAAATTTAACTCCTTTTCAGAACTTCCCATAAACAAAAATGCCACATTAACAGGAAAATTATATAACCAAGCATTTCATTTATATTGATGCTTCAGAGGCAACACAGCTCATATGAGGTCATGCTCAGCAATAAAAATTCAGGGGAAGGAGAAGCAAGGCAACGGCAACATCCATGCTTAAAGCAACTGCTAAATGTCACCTATTTTCTCCCTGTCTTGCAGCAGAAGGGATGGAATGAGAGGCTGGGTGAGCATTTGGCTGCTGTTTGGGGTCAACTCACCACAAATAATAAATTTCTTGAAAGAAATGGAAGAAAGGACTTTCAGAGATCTTCTTTACTCTTCCCCAGTCATTCAGGGGGTAGACAAATTGTTCCCCCTTAGAGCAGAAAACTAAGAATTCACATTTCTTTCACAAATAAATCAGAATCCAGTTTTGAAATAGAGACTGACTAAGCAACCCAGCTCCGCAGTCTTCACCAGTTTGAAAGAAATGAATGGTTGATAGATATAAATGGTTTTAAATTAGATAGATAGATAGATATTAGATAGATATTAATGGTTTTAAGAAATATTTGAACACATAAAAGTCACTACTATACAAACTCACCTTCTTACTCTCAACTTCTTCAAAATCTGGTTTACAACTGGAAACCTGAAACTGACTCTACAAATCACCCAATAAATGATTCAATCACCAACCTTTAATTCCATGATAATCTATTCTTACTCTATGACCAGTTCATGATTAAGAGTAAGACCTGCAATATCAGATTCCATTTCTTTTTCAGGCCAAACTTCCAACATTCCTTTGGACAAGGAGGAGTAACATGGTTCATAGTAAATACATGCCACTGAACAAATGACGGGAAAGTCTAGGGAGGCGTTAAATCCATATGCCTAAACTATGATCCTAAACTCGGCATACAATGAAAGGGGAGAGCTAGCAACTTTTCCCTTCCTAAATTGGCATTCTCCACCTTTCTGTTAAAAGATAGTCTTCTCTAGCATCAACAAGATTTAATAAGCCAGAAAAAGAACATGAGTTTTAATTTGCATGTCACAGATATGCACTCAGCTAGAGGCTGGCCGCCAAACTTTAGTCCACATGTTAATGAACTGAATAAAAAACTGAGAACACCAACTGCCCTTTCAGCAAGGACAAATGGTAAATGCCCAAGCAGTCCAGCATAGCCACTGTAGCCTAACTGAATATTTCTTGGTTTCTCCCTAGCCTAATGGATTTTCAACAAATTATACATTGTTGTGTATAACTTCAAGAGAATATTCTATACCAAGGGACTAGAAGAACCCCCATGAGCATAGGGCATAGATATCTTCCACACCACTGGTTAATTCAGTGAGCGCCATTACCATAGAACCAGAAGGTGCTGCTACATCTTCCATCAATCATGTTTTTAGGTGTCTGTGCAAAGTGTTGGGGTGGGATGACCTTGGCCATCAGCCAAGCAGTGACAAAGCCACCAGTTCACCACCACAACAGTGGGATACAGGAGAAAACAGGAACAACAGTAAGAAAACTTAAGGGCTGAGATAGAGAAAGCTTAACAGAGGAAGCAAGGAAAAAAAAAACTAACCCATCCCACACCAAAACCAACCAAACACACACAAGTGAAGGCAAAGAAATTGCTCACTGCACAGGTGACCAATCTCCAAACAATGGACACCTTGGGAGCAAAACAAACAAAAAACCAACTAAGCAAACAAAACACTCGTTTTTATTTCTGACCAAGAAAACATACAGCATGGAATACGCATTTGGTCAGTTGGGGTCTAATGTCCCAGCTGTGTCACCACCCATCCTCTTGCCCACCCCCAGCCTACTCACTAGGCAGGCAGGGTAGGAAACTGAAAGCCTTGATGCTGTGTAAGCACCGCTCAGCAACAACAAAAACACTGTTCTAATATCAACACTGTTTCAGCCACATATCTAAAGCACTATGACTATGATGAAAGTTAACTCTTAAACCCAGTATAAGAACATACTCACATTGCTTTGTGCAGAGACAATCAAATTCCTCAAAGAGGGATAAGCATAAAGAATACCCTAACTGTAGATCCCCATAGGGATTTTGCTTGCAATAAACAGGAAATTGCTCATTTCTGTGATGTGATCAGGTGTTTGAAAAACAAGAATGGGTGAGTACAGAATGACTATTGCTCATAATTTAAGAATAAGGAGGCACATGATAAAACTGAACATTACGGTGAAAACAATAGCAAGTGAAATGCCTTTCTGATGTAGAACATAATTAACTCTGAGAATTCATCACCACAAGATGCCCAAAAGACAGAAAGTTCAAGTACACTCAGAAAATAATTAGATGAATTAATGGAAGTCAGATACTTTGGTAGTTACTGAACTCAAGAGCTTAGAGACAGATCATCAGTTATTTAAATCACTGAAAGGTAATATGAAAACGAAGGCACCACTGTATTTCCCCACATTCCCTCTTTTTTTTTCAGTATACCAACTAAGCACCTGCTATTGGCACTACAAGACAGAGACACTAGACAAACATTTTATTTGAAGACACAGCTACAGGGTGAGATGACAACAGAAATTCTGAGATTACAATTTGCAATTTAGGAGCCTTATGTCTGTCTCTAAACCTGTTTATGGGTTCAATCCTTGTCTCCTTCTCAAGTCAGACTTCAGCTATCATATTTCTAACAAACTTCCAACTACACATTATAGATAATTTTTTAAACTGCTTCAATTAGATAATTTTGTCCAAATTAGAGATTAGATTTCTGGGTTGTTTTTTTTTTTTTTTTCTCTCTTTTCTCCAAACATTAAAGCATAATTTGGTTTAAAAAAAAAGTGCATAGGCTGGAAAGTGCTCCACACCAACTTCAACAATTGTTACTGAAAACAATTTACCAGGAAAACATAAAGCTGTTATTTAGAGTAATAAGAACCTCTAGCAGATTTTGTAGTGAGGAAAAATACACCTGTTCAGTACTCAAAACACTAATGGGGGCCTTAAGCATCACACATTTAACAGCTTCCAAATAAACTTTACATTGTAACTACCCAGCCACAGACAGCATGTGCCTTTCCTTCCCCCAGCACCTTCCCACCCTAACAGCAGCTTCTGTAAGAGCACAGGAAGAACAGGGACCAGCCTGAGCTTAGTTCAGTATTTATAAAGGATAACTTTTTCAGAGAAAGAGTTGTAGTTTAACAAGAACTGCAAAAATACACACTGGTGCTTTACACAGGAAGAATTTTCTATTAGTGCTGCATAAAAAGATTTTTCAACTTTGTTCTTCCTGACTGCACGCAGCATGGGGAATAAGCAGGAGGAGTTAGAAACCTGTGTTCGGTCAGTAGATTATGATCTGGTGGCAATTACAGAGACATGGTGGGACAGCTCACATGACTGGAATGTGCTCATGGAGGGCTATGTCCTTTTCAGGAAAGACAGGCCAGCCAGGCGAGGTGGTGGAGCTGCTCTTTACGTGAGAGAGCAACTACAATGTACTGAGTACTGTTCTGGCACAGATGAGGAGCAGGTTGAGAGTCTATGGGTGAGAATTAAGGGGCAGGCTGGCAGGGGTGATACTGTTGTGGGTGTCTGTTATAGGCCACCAGATCAGGGTGAGGAAGTTGACGAGGCCTTCTACAGGCAGCTGAGAGCGGCCTCACAGTCACAGGCCATGGTCGTCGTGGGGGATTTTAACTTCCCAGATGTTTGCTGGAAAGACTACTCAGCCTGCCATCCACAGTCCAGGAGGTTCCTCCAGTGCATCGATGATAACTTCCTCATGCAAATGGTGGATGAGCCGACCAGGAGAGGAGCACTGCTGGATCTCATCCTCACTAACAAGGAGGGTCTAGTTGAAGCAGTAAAGGTTGAGGGCTGCCTCGGTTGTAGCGACCATGAAATGGTGGAGTTCAGGATCTCGTGCGGCAGGAACAGAATAGCAAGCAGAATTGCAACCCTGGACTTCAGCAGGCCAAACTTTGGCCTTTTCAAACAATTGCTGGGGGAAATCCCATGGGTAAAGCTGCTCGATGGTAAAGGGGCCCAAGATAGTTGGCTAGCATTCAAGGACTGCTTCTACCAAGCTCAAGATCAAAGCAGCCTGACACGTAGGAAGTCAAGGAAGGGAGCCAGGAGACCTGCATGGTTACACAAGGAACTGCTGGGTAAGCTCAAATGGAAGAGGAGAGTTTACAGATCATGGAAGGAGGGGCTGGCCACTTGGGAAGAATATAAGGCTGCTCCTAGAGGATGTAGGGAGGCAGCTAGGAAAGCTAAGGCCTCCTTAGAATTAAACCTGGCGAGAGGGGTCAAGGACAACAGAAAGAGCTTTTTCAAATATATGGCAGATAAAACCAACACCAGAGGTAATGTAGGCCCACTGATGAACGGGATGGGTGCCCTGCTGACAGAAGATACTGAGAAGGCAGAGTTGCTGAATGCCTTCTTTGTCTCTCTCTACTCTGCTGGAGGCAGTCCTGAGGAGCCCCGTACCCCTGAGGACCCAGAGGAAATCGAGAAATTGGAGGAGTTTGCCTTAGTCGATGAGGACTGGGGTAGGGACCAATTAAGCAATCTGGACATCCATAAATCCATGGGTCCTGATGGGATGCACCCCCGGGTACTGAGGGAGCTGGCTGAAGTCATCGCTAGACCACTCTCCATCATCTTTGCCAAGTCTTAGGAAACGGGAGAGGTGCCTGAGGACTGGAGGAAAGCAAATGTCGCTCCAATCTTCAAAAAGGGAGAGAAGGAGGACCCGGGTAACTATAGACCGGTCAGCCTCACCTCCATCCCTGGAAAACTGATGGAACACCTTATCCTTGGTGTCATCTCAAGGCATATCAAGGATAAGAGGGTCATTAGGGGCAGTCAACATGGCTTCACCAAGGGGAAGACGTGCCTGACCAACCTCATAGCCTTTTATGAAGACAGAACAAGGTGGCTGGATTATGGCAGAGCAGTGGATGTGGTCTACCTTGACTTCAGTAAAGCGTTTGACACAGTCTCCCACAGCATCCTCACAGCTAAACTGAGGAAGTGTGGTCTGGATGAACATGCGGTGAGGTGGACTGCGAACTGGCTGAAGGACAGAAGCCAGAGAGTTGTGGTCAATGGGGCGGAGTCTAGTTGGAGGCCGGTATCTAGTGGAGTGCCTCAAGGGTCAGTGCTGGGGCCAGTATTATTCAGTATCTTCATCAATGACCTGGATGAGGGAATTGAGTGTACTGTCAGCAAGTTTGCTGATGACACTAAGCTGGGAGGAGTGGTTGACACACCAGAAGGCTGTGCTGCCATCCAGCGAGACCTGGACTGGCTGGAGAGTTGGGCAGGGAGAAACTTGATGAAATATAACAAGGGAAAGTGTAGAGTCCTGCATCTGGGCAGGAACAACCCCAGGTTCCAGTACAGGTTGGGGAATAACCTATTAGAGAGCAGTGAAGGGGAAAGGGACCTGGGGGTCCTGGTGGACAGCAGGATGACCATGAGCCAACACTGTGCCCTTGTGGCCAGGAAGGCCAATGGCATCCTGGGGTGTATTAGAAGGGGGGTGGTCAGTAGCTCAAGAGAGGTTCTCCTTCCTCTCTACTCTGCCCTGGTGAGACCACATCTGGAATATTGTGTCCAGTTCTGGGCCCCTCAGTTCAAGAAGGACAGGGAACTGCTGGAGAGAGTCCAACGCAGGGCGACAAAGATGATTAAGGGAGTGGAGCATCTCCCTTATGAGGAAAGGCTGAGGGAGCTGGGTCTTTATAGTTTGGAAAAGAGGAGACTGAGGGGTGACCTTATTAGTGTATATAAATATATAAAGGGGGAGTGTCACGAGGATGGAGCCAGGCTCTTCTCGGTGACGACTAATGGTAAGACAAGGGGTAGTGGGCTCAAACTGGAACACAAGAGGTTCCACTTAAATTTAAGAAACTTCTCAGTGAGGGTGACGGAACACTGGAACAGGCTGCCCAGGGAGGTTGTGGACTCTCCTTCTCTGGAGACATTCAAAACTCGCCTGGATGTCTTCCTGTGTAACCTCATCTAGGTGTTCCTGCTCCGGCAGGGGGATTGGACTAGATGATACTTTGAGGTCCCTTCCAATTCCTAATATTCTGTGATTCTGTGACTGTAGCACTAAGACTACACTTCTTAAATCTGTAAATGATATTGAGATGCAAGGGACTGCAACTATTTTAGAGGCCAAACTACAAATTACAATTATCCTGAAAGAACTATATCCAACATGGACAGAAAACATTTTACATTAAAGCAAGAGGAAGAACCGCAAAAACGGGATGCAAAGAAATAAACGCATTAGTTTCAGTTTTGCAGAAATGCATCTACAGACTACAGCAAGTGACAATGATAATGTTATTTGTCACGCTGAAAATATGGAAAGACATGGAAAGACAGGAAACATTAATATTTAAAGACAAGAGTGAGGCCTTAAAATATATTAAGTTGTCCCTCCACTAGTCAGTATTAAAAGACTCCATTAGAGTACTGTTGACTTGGTTGTGCACCCTGTCTCTAGAAAGATGCAGTGGAGGATAAGAAAAATGACCAACAATTTAGAAGAAATTACTGACTAGGAAAGGTATACTCAGGTTAGACAGGTCACTGAAAGGAGAAACACACTGATGTATTTCAACGACATGCGTGTCAGCTACAGAAAGGAAGGAACAAGAAAGCAAAGGCACCAAAAAGAGCAATGTGCGCTCCTGATAATTTTAAAACCGGAAAGCATACCTCAGGTTCAGCTTCCAAGAAAGCTCCATAAACATAGAACTGCCAGAACAAAATTCTGCCATTTGACAATTTCTTATCTTCTCTCTGATTCAATGAAACTAGTGATCTCACCTATTCCAAAGGTCAAGGTAGCTTTTAGAGAAAACTGAGCAGGTCTAATATTTAAACCAACTTATACAATGTTTAAAGGCCCTAGTTGGGAGTTAGTCAGTGTTCCCATATAAATAGGAAGAGAGTTCCTCCAAATACCTACACACCTAATTCCAGGATGATGCAAGTTTACTCTGTCATGACCAGAAGCATGTCAGATCCAAAGGAAATTATTTTATTACAGCGCCTGCTGAAAAGCAGTGTGTGTTTAGTTAGACTCAGCAGCTCACTGATATAATTAACACTGCCTTCAGATGAAAGCCAGCTTGCAACTGAACTGATGGCTAGTTTTGTTTTCTTCCTCCTAAAAATTTATCTCTGCAACCTACTATGTGGACATAAGCCTTGCTGTATCTTCTCTGGAATTGCTAGTATTTTTTTTCTACCCATTGACTAGACTCAAGTCGAATCCATTCTCAAGAAGATAACTAAGCTTGACTAGTAGATCCCTTCTCTGCAAAAGTGAAAATTACCAGTCCCATTTCAACAGTACTATTTCAGAGTAAATTCTTTAAAAAACCTGAAAACTGTAAACAATCTCCACAAATGTTAGCATATTAAAAACAACAAATTGTAAGTCCAGAACTCATAAAAACTTCTAAATAAAGGCACTGTTTGACTCCAAACATGACACACCCTCCTGAAGCACCTGAAGGGTAAGCCCTAGGACGCTAGAAATTGTCATGCACTTCACCAACTCTACAAAGCTGTCAGCCCACCATCACCAACCAAAATGAAACAAATAGTATTTGAAAGGGGAAAACACTCCCCACGACCACGTGCCTGTTTTGCACTCTTCATTTCTAGTTTTCTACATTTATTAGTACAAGTAGTAAAAAATGAAAGTACTCAGGCCTGTTCAACACCCGTGCCGTTCCCCACTTGACAACAGTCCTGCCCCCGCTTCACTAAGCACTCCGAGGGCAAGACCTGAAGCAGAACGAGAGGAAAACGGGACCCCGCCTTTATTACTGAACTCGTATCACTCGCCCGGCAGATCTAGGCCCCGGCCCCGCTGCCAGACCACGGCACGCCGCCCGCCATCGTCAGGCCCCTGCCGGGAGGTGCCAAGCTCTGGCTCCGGCTAGCGGCCTCGCTGGCACGAAACGGCCGGAATCCGTCGGCAGCGCAGCCTTCTTCCTCAGGCCCACCCTTTCTCCTTTGGGGGCGGCGGGCAAAGACCCGCGCACTGCCGCCGGGGCACCGCCGGGCCGGGCGGACCCACTCCTCACCGAGGGGGCCAGACCGGGGCTCCGCTACAACCGCGGCGCAGAGCAATGTTCGTCTCCTCTGCCGAAGCGCGGCGAGCTCTATCCAACCCCCAGGCCACCGCCAGCCGCCACCGCACCACCCGCACCCGCCGAGTCCCGACCCCTGCCCGCTGAGCCCGCCGCGCACCTGCCTTCCGGCCCGCCGGTTCCGTTGCCGCGAAGAGCCGGCGCGGGGCGACACTGCCGTAAAGAAAGCAGGCGGGGTTAGGCAAGGCGAGGCTAGACCGGTCGTTGTGGCCAGGCCGTACCGCTGCCCCGTTCCCTCCCTCCAGCTCCTCCGCAGCACGGAAAGGCAGCGCAATGCGCAGGCCTACCTCGGACACAGACCACTCTCCGTCTTCCTCCTGGCCCGCGGCCTTTTCTGTGTAGGCAGACACCGTATTGCGGCTGCAGTGCCTCCCGATCCGGGTGATTGCTGTATGATCAAATACACGCTCAGGGCTGCCGCGTTAGGCCATCAGGCTTTCCCGGGAATGGATTTCCGCGATTCTCAGTCCTCTGCTATTCACCGGCTCGGCTGTACCTGCACACCCACTGCTCCCTAGATCATGTCTGCACACCGATGCCCTACGTGGTTTTCCACAGTCTTGTGTGTTCCTGATCAATGGGTTTCTAATTGGTAAAATTATGCTAAAGATGGCTGTGCGTCCCTGGCAGTGTTCAAGGCCAGGTTGGACACACCCTCGGGCGACATGAGCTAATGCAAGGTGTCTGTGGCT
This sequence comes from Psittacula echo, assembly GCF_963264785.1. Classification (NCBI taxonomy): domain Eukaryota; kingdom Metazoa; phylum Chordata; class Aves; order Psittaciformes; family Psittacidae; genus Psittacula; species Psittacula echo. The sequence continues at coordinate 64,268,503 of NC_137738.1, read as the reverse complement.
ATAGCAGTGAGGTTGCAACTAGGTGATACTAGGGTCCTTTCCAACCCAAACCATTCTGTTATTCTATGACTGAAGAATGAGCAATGTCAGATAATTTTAGGACAAAACCAGATTTTAAGATAAAAATGCTCACTTGAGTGCTTGGATGTCTGTATGCAAATACATCTGGACTCTTAGGAAGCCTCCAACTGGGTAACTTAGTATTCTGATAATTGACTTCTGGTTTCTCAAGTGTCTTATCTTGTGCTCTGCCTTGCAAAGCATGTAACAGCACTATCTTCTCTGATCACTGAACTGCTTTCATCTATGCAATTCTAGCAAGTATTTTGCTCATATAAAAAAAAGGCAAGCTCTCAGGTACACATGCCTGTTTTTGTATTTGTACAGTTTTTCAACTGTTCAAAAATGATGCCTCCAGGAAAACGGTAACGTATTCTATCCCTCACTAAAAAGAGAGAAACATACGTAGGTTAGGGGTTTGGTAGACAGTCATGTGGAACTGGTTATGGTTCTAGAACACTTAAAGCATTTGACTAGTCTAAAACTGAAATCTTGAATTTTTGCCACCTCTATTTAGTCATCGTCTTATTAAAAATCTTCATAGTAGACTAATAAAGAGTAAGTAATTAAGCTCCTGTAACTTGATGTTAGATATCTCAGGATTTCAGTCTTTGTAGCATAATTTTGCAACAGTATTCTCAAATCAAATGGGCATGTTTTATAAATACGGTATTTTGTATTTCTGATGTACAGATGTGTCAGGCAAAGCTAAACGCAATTAAAAAAGAAAGCAGATCCTCACAAATTCTTCCAATACTCTTCAGTTTTCAAGGGAAGTTTTTATATTCTTTCTGAGCGCAAATGATAATGCAGAGTAAGAGCTAGTCACTGGCATATTGCTTTCCTTAAGGTAGGGGGGAATTCCATTACTGACTTGTCAATCAAAGCTGTTACTTAACAAATTCTACGGTTTTACCTTTCCTTCCTAGCTTCTTGAAACATGCAGTTCACATAAAAGCAAGTTTCCAGCCTAACCAAACGAAGACTGTTTCTTATCATAGAAGAGAGACAGAGGCAATACTGAGGCAATATGTATACTTCTGTCTATAGACAAAAAAAATAGTATAATTTGAAGGTTTTCTAACAGATAAACAGCAACAGAGGGATACTTAATGACTGGGGGGGGGGGGTTTACTAGACATTCAGGATGGATTTTACAAAACTAACCTTGGCAAGGAATAACTTGGCTTTGCAAGGTCATGTTACCCATGGATGTCGTAAGATCACAGACTTTGTAGCTTTGTCTATGTTGTGCTCAACATCTTGTTTATCAGCAAAAGAGAACTCACCATATATACAATAAGAATTGACTTTCAGCCCAATTAATGTTTTAACAGTTTAACAATCCAAGTTGTCTCCTTGAGAAAAGTCTCTCTTTTATAACACAGCGAAAACCTTCGTAGTATCTACCCTTTTGTGTTATGATCACTTTTAAAATGTTCCTCTGGGTCCTAAGGGGCCTATTTGTCCCTGTCAAGGAGAATGCAGGAGGGGCTTACAAGATGTTAGCAACATGAGAGCTTCCCTCAGGATAATGTTCCCGCTGGGAGGGTTCTTTTTCCCAGGAGGAGCATAATTTTCCTGCTTTCTTTCTCCCATCTTGTAACCTGAATGTGTTTATTTTTATATGTTTTCTGAACACAATCTGCCTTCTCAATAGCTCCCACTTCAAGTGTGGGAGTTGCCCAACAGCCTCCCCAGCCTCAGTTGTCAGAAATGACTGTCATTTTGTACAAACTGACTACCTTAATTTGTCAGACCGCTACCAGATGTGGTGTTCACCAAGCTTAAGATAAAACACATCATGCTGTAGTCACTTGACCACTAGACAACTGTTAAAGCAAGCTAAAACCAACTCAGGCTGAGACAAGCCTAGACAAGTTCTGAGATTGCTCTGTCAAGTCAATACAAAGCCTGAGGTCTTCTACTAGTTAGAAAAAGCAAAGCAAAGCAAAACAAAACAAAACTCCACATTTACTGGGTTATGTTTGTTTCCTCAGATTGGAAAATGTTGAAAATTTACATTTTTGTAGCTCTTTGATTGTTCTTTACATTCCTGTCTTGTTCTTTGTTTGACTGTTATGCCTCTTGCAGATGCAATAAAAAAAAGTGTAAAATAGCCTCTCTCTGTCTTTTGCATAAAATCCTTCCAGCATAGCCATGTGAGTTCTAGCTTGAATTTTAGACAATGGTTTCAGTGAAGTAGGCCCAAAATTGTAGGATCTGGGAAGCAAGAAATGTATCTGACTTTAAGTTAGTGAAATATCATGCAAATTTACATGAGGGAACTCACGACTGTTATTTGTCACTTAATGTTTTTCTTAACCAACCAATATTGCATTCATAGTTAAATGAGTTTTTCATACAGAGAGCAACAGGTACTCTAAGACCTAATCCTAGTTTATGGTAACTGTGAGTATTATTACTTGAATTATTATCTGCAAATGCATTGCAATTTATGGGCTACTGAATTGATTCTTTTATTTCTTTTTAACAAATAAAAACTGATGTTAATATGTGAACCATGAATTTTATAGTTACTTGAAGTGTACTTCAGATTCAGAAAAGAAATGGACTAGTAATTAGAATGACCTTGTTTTTACTTTGACAATAGAACACTTACTAACTTGTTCCAACTAGTTCGATGAATTCAGCCTCTGTTGAAGTTGTAAGACAAACTTGACAGACATCCTTGACTCACTGTTGATCTCTGCTGTGATGAGAGTATCAAGCATTCAAAAATTAACTGCTCTCTGCAGATGCCACTGTTAGCAATGCTGGGAAAAAAATTTTAAATCAGTGTTATTATGTGAGAATAATGCAACTTCTGCAGAAAACATCTAGAACCTCTATTGCCCATGATTACAAAGCAATCATACTGTGCATGGCTGCAACTTCAGTGCTAGCAGAAGTTGGTGTATTGGAAATGCTGTCACTCAAATGAACTATAATTCTTTACAGTCATCTTGTTCCCATGGCTTTTAATACTTTATTTGAAGGTCATCGTGGTGTTTTGACCCTGGCTGGACACCAGGTGCTCACCAAACCTGCTCTGTCACTTGCCTCCTCAGAGAGACAGAGAACAGCTAATGTTGCCCAAAGAAGTTGTGAATGCTCCATTCCTGGCAGTGTTAAAGGCCAGGTTGAAAAAAGCCTTGGGCAACATGTCTAGTGTGAGACACCCCTGCCCATGGCAGGGGGGGCTGGAGCTTGATGATCTTAAGATCCTTTCCAACCCTGACCATTCTATGATTCTATGATTCTACATAGCAAGAAAAACAACAGTATTCTCACCAGATTCCGGAACTAGGACATAGTCAGAATTTGCTCAGTCAGCTACAGTTGCAAATTAATCCCAACACGATTTTCCACTTGCTTCTTCCAAGTTCCATGGCTTCTTCCATCCTCATGGCAGGATGATGGGTATCCCTTTGAGCTCTGCTGAAAATGGGACATCTTTTTCAATGCCAGGTGCTAGGTTGTTGTTAGTGATGCTGCTACATGTTTGCCTTTCTAGCTCATGTCACTCAGTGTAGCACCATAAAAGAAAATAGGCTAGCTTTTGTTCATGGGGTTTGTTTCAGAAATGAATGTGTGAAAGGGGTTGGTAGCTGTGAGAAGCTGGCAATGATCTGCTGTAGCTCAACTGTTCACTGTTTACACAAATTGCTGGCGTATGAAGACAGGCTGAGAAAGTTGGGGCAGTTCAGCCTGGAGAAGAGAAGGCTGCGTGGAGACCTCATAGCAGCCTTCCAGTATCTGAAGGGGGCCTACAAGGATAGTGGGGATGGACTATTCATCAGGGACTGTAGTGACAGGACAAGGGGTAACGGGTTCAAACTTAAACAGGGGAAGTTTAGATTGGATATAAGGAAGAAATTCTTTCCTGTGAGGGTGGTGAGGCACTGGAATGGGTTGCGCAGGGAGGTTGTGAATGTTCCATCCTTGACGGTGTTCAAGGCCAGGTTGGATGAGGCCTTGGGTGGCATGGTTTAGTGTGAGGTGTCCCTGCCCATGGCAGGGGGGTTAGAACTAGATGATCTTAAGGTCCTTTCCAACCCTAACTATTCTATGATTCTATGATTTTATGTAAATCTTAACAAAGAGAGGACAAGAAACTCTTGGATTTTATATTTTATTTAAAAACTAATTTGGGATTATATCCAGATTATTGTTGTGTAATTTTTCATATTAAGAGGTTTCTCAGAGGCCTGTGAAGCTTCTACAGAAACACAAAATGACACAAGATGGGATAGTGCTATAGGGATTTGTGTCACAAATACCTCAGGGACGGAGAAGGCTGTTCCTACAAGCAGCAAAGCAGTAACCTCAGAGACATGACAAAGTAATTTCTAGCTAGGAATTTGTAAGTCCTGCTTAGTCACTAACTTGGAGAATGACTTCAGCCAAAGCATTTTGAAAATTATTAATTAAAAGAATATTCCAGCATATCTGATGAGACACAGACATCAATATTTGTCCTGTTTGGAAGTGGAATCGTCAATTAGAAAGAAAAATAGAGTGAAGCTGGCAGACACTTAGAAGAGTGCTGCCTGAGGACATTGAAAGACAGAGCTGTCCCAGTATGCGGTGAGTAATATCTTGTGCTTTGTAAATTGCTGAATTTGGTGTGCTCACTTCTGACTTAGAATGGTTGGCATAAAGTAATCAGTAACTAGAGTTTTGAATAGTATGTCTTTTGTTATGGATACCACTGATTTCCACCTATTTATTCAGGGGAATCTTATTAGCCAATAGTCTTTTTTAAGTGCTTCTATTGAAAAAGATGTTGAGATACTCCTGCTAAGATTATTTCTTTGTACCTTATAAAGGATTCGTAAGAATTTTCCAGGTGTTCTTTAACACACATAAAAGTACGATTATCCTTTTGATGTGATCATCGTGCTCCTTCTCCCTTTTGAAGACTATTCAGGGAACCAATTACGTGTATTGGAGATATTTGTGTGAACTGAACAGAAAGACCCTTTGACAGAGTGATCTTATTTAAAGTGTTAATAGTTTGACTCAAGGGATATGATGCTCTTTTGTCACAAAGTGTACATGTTTCTATTAGGTTATGTGGTAAAAAGCGTGTCTGCACATGCAGAAGGGAGCACAGGGAGACTGGCTGGCAGGGCTAACTGAACTACCAACTTTGAGGACACCCTGACCAGACCTCTGTCAGGGCATCCCAGGAGAGCCTCAGCCATGGTCCAGGGTGACATCCACCAAAATAAGTCTCTGGAGCGCCTTTCAGGTGGAGGGGGTCACTGCATAGGGCTATGCGATATGTTACGGAGTGCAGGGGAAAGAGCATTTTGGGATTGTGTGAGACTTATAATGTTTAATGAGTGTTTAATGGGGGAGGGAAGGAGATGAATGTAGGTGATTTGGGGAGGAGCAATCATGAGAAGACAGAAGGCTAAGGGGATCAAAAGGGCCAGTTGCAGGTAAACAAGGTTGGTACACTTGCCAAGCTGTACCCTGTACCTGATCAGCCATAAATGGTCAGCCATTACTGTTCATCAGCCAAAGATCAGCTAGGTGGTATTTAAGATGCTAGAAGAGGTATGGTTTTTTATGCCTCCAGCAGATAAACTTTTGATGCCTTAATCTCCCTAACACTACAGTGCAATTCCTTAACTATAATGTTATATTTCTCCACAAATAAACTACTTCACATTTTTATAAGAATGCATATATCAGTGATGCATAACATTTCTGAAGTCATGATTATTGAATATTGATATTATATGTTAATGTTGTACATAGCATGATTCCTTACTTTGAAGGACATTCACTTTCCTCTGAGTGTCAGATCATCAGATGATCAGCAACTTGTCCTTTTTTTCTGGAAGAATATAATGAAAGCCTGTTAATATTTTGACTCATATTCTTTTTACATGAAGCAAGCAGCTGCAGAAGAGTTCAGATGCCCCAGGAGGGCACACAGTTATCACTGGTGATGGTGTGTTGAAAAGAGAGGACAGAGAATCCACCAGATATTTATGAGATAATAGTAAGGGATGATGCACATTGAAATTAGTTACATGACATTCACGTGGAACTACACAGTTTAGGAAGCTTCAGTTATCTTGAAGGAAGCCAGAAGACAAAAGCCCACATAATCTTCTTAGAGTCATTCTAATAGCACTGAAAAGGTGAAGATACCAGAGGGCAACACTGTTTGCATGGCTGGTGTGAAAGGGAAGGTTTCAGTTTGTTGAACATTTATCCTAAGAGATGGTTGGATTTATAAATACCACAGCTTACTTCTCACATGAAAAAAAAGAACAGTGATAATCTTCTCAACTGGAGATTAGCTGGAGCAACTGTGAGGCTATTAACACAAAAATAGAATAGGAAACTTAATAAGAATGCAAATGTGGTATAAACACAAACTCAGGATGTTGTGATCAAGGTCAACAGATGTGGAAAGAATGCATTTTTGAGTTGCTATATGCTGCTGCTTATGCTGCTGCTTGAAGGCAGTAAGCAAGAGGATTTGGAAATTCTCATTGATTAGAAGAAATTTGACGTAACTGATATTCCTAAAAGCTGATCTGTTGATTTTCATGATTAGAACATTAAAATCAGTGGTTATTACCCACTTTAGTATAACACACTAGGGAAAAGAGGTAATAGGGTATACTGAAGAAACATTACTGTGCTAACTAGCATAGTACAGAAGAATGAGGAACACAATAAGTAAAAAGAAAAATAGGTTACTATAGTTAACATTGTACCCTTTACAGACATTTTAAAGGTCTTATAAAAAGCATCTTTTATTTCTTTTAAACATGATAGATGACTGTTTTCTAACATGAAAGATCCTGCCGCCAGTATTCTTTTCTCTATTTTGGTCATCATTACAGAATAAAGATGAATTAATCAGCTGGGCTGGATCAAGATTAGTCATTATGATTATATACAGTCTGGCAAACAAGTGAGTGTTTTTCATTAATCAGAAATAACTGATGAAAATTTACCAAAGGACCAAAATCATTTGATGCCGCAGTCTAGGCGAGCCCCCTCTGCCTCACTGGTAGACTGAAAGTTAGGAATAAAATACAATATGAACACATGAAATAATAAATAGATACTAAAATCTTCCTGCTGGAAGTATTGTAAAGAAGAAGCTGAAGGAACCTAACAACATTGGGAAAAAAGCCATGATGGCTGTGCTAACAATAATAGCATAATTTTTTAAGGATATGAAAAAAATATTCAGGCAATATGAATGCACCACATTGCTCATTGGTAATTGTCTCTGAATATTTCTTGCCTGCATTTTAAAGTACAATAATGGGCTTATTTCACAGAAAGATGGTAAAGTACTTTCAATTTTAACCAAGAAGTTTAAAATCATCCGCTGTGAGAGATGATTCTGAATTTACTAGGTCTGGATAGGATTCCAGAAGACATAATTGAAGAAATGTCTGACCAGCGGATGCACATTCTTAAGAAATCTTGGAATAGTGATGTCTTGGTTCAGCAGTAGCAGTCATTTTTTCTCCTTCTTAGTAGCTGGTGCAACGCTGTGGGTTTGACTTTCGGCCTGGGAATAATACTGATAAAGCCGATGTTTTCAGTTGCTGGTCAGAATGTTTACCCTGACCAAGGACTTTGTGAGTCTCATGCTCTGCCAGGGAGGAGGGGAAGCCAGGAGGAAGCAGGGACAGGACACCTGACCCAAACTAGCCAAAGAGGTATTCCATACCACAGCATGTCATACCCAGGATGTAGAACTGAGAGTTCCCGGAAGGGCTAGAATGCTGTGGGGTGGGGGCGAGATATCGGTTGGTGAGGTGTATTCTCTTCCCTTGTTATTTCCCTTATCATTATTATTATTGGTGGTAGCAGTAGTGGTTTGTGTTACACCTTAGTTACTGGACTGTTCTTATCTCAACCCATGGGAGTTGCATTCTTTCGATTCTCCTCCCCGTCTCTCCAGGAGCAGGGGGAAGGAAGGTGGGGAGGGAAGTGGACTGCGTGGTTCTGATTTACGGCCTGGGCTTAAACCACGACAAGTGGATAAATTCCAGAAGACTAAACAAATATTTTGTGACATGTCTTAATAGGAGACTTTATCTTTGAAAGAAAAATCAATGAACTGCTTTAATAGTGAATTATTTAAAAATTAAGTACTGTGTATCACTATGTATTTACAGAAAATAGGTTGTCAGGCAAACTTGATTTCATTCCCTAAGATTATAGATTTGATTGCTAAAAAGAACTGTTTGGATGCAACATGCTTTCATTTTTATAAGTCATTTGACTATGCTTTGCATCATACCTTTATGACACAGTCAGCACTACACAATATTGATGAACTAATGAATAACTGATGAATAAATAGTTATCAAGAGAAAGTCACTCCCATGAGGGGTTGTGCAAGGTTTGGGAGTGGATCTGGCACTATGGAATATTTTCATCACTCCTCTGAAACTGAAAATTTGTCAGTGTTAACTAATGAGAGCTTAGAATTATACTGTATAGCGTGAATTTGTTGGCAAGATACATTCCATAAAAAAAAAAAAAATGCAATTGAGAGTGAAACTTATAAATGCATAAGACACTTATGGTTCAAATTACATACATTTAAAACAATACATACACAAACTTTCAAGTGTCTACCCCTTTCCATGATGTTATGCTCAAGCTACTACTGTCCCTCAAGGTTCTCACAGCAAGTCATCAGCTTCACAAGTCTCTCACTGGGAGAAGCATGGTGAGGGTAAAGTCTTCTGCCCCACTATGGAGTCCACTTGGCATCATTTTTATGTGTTTGCTAAAACAGTCTGCACCTGGTTGTTTCTCCATTGGTCTTCAAGTAAGTGTTACATCCAAATTTATAGTATCTGATGTAATAGACATCTCTTATTTTTCTTATCCTTTATTTAGTTATTTTTTATTTTGATGTAATTTCCATGCCTTATTCTTTGCTCTGTCACCCCTAAAACTGGTTTTGCCCAGCTCTGAAGGTTTTGTTACTTTGAGAACCAGTAACTGACAATTATCACTACTTACTGCCAAGTAGCCTGTTGTCTCCTGTGCCTGTACTTTCAAGGCTTCCACTATCATCTCATTTCCGTGCTCCCCTACACAGAATTTCACACTGGGTCATAGGTAAGTCGCTGCATATAGCATACTACATGTTCTGACTTTTTATTAGTTACAAAATATATATAACACAATAGCAGTTATTTGTACAACTGTACGAAGCCCAGAAAAAGCTCAAATAAAGTAGTAGTAGTAACCTGGTCATTGGGTAATTTGTTTCATATTAAAACAAATCTCCATGCTGGCCAAGACTAGTCCAGGCAAAGCCTGACCCATCCTGTGTTATTACCTAACACTGAGCCTGTGGTCTGTTACAAGGAATGGCAACTCTGTATCTGCTAGGCTACAAGGCTAAAATAGCGCACTAGAAATTACAAGGAGAAATCACAATTCAATATTAGGGTTTATATTCACTATGATTTCCATATTTCACATTAGGTTCTGTTTTAGTTTAATAATGTTTGGTTTTAAAGTAAATTATGTAGTTAGTTTCTTCAATAGGAAGAGCAAATTTAATGGAGAGGTTTTGCTTCTTGATATATTGAGATATTGTTGCCTTTTGTGTTGGAATGCTTTATTCTGCAAAAAGCAAGCAAGCAAAGCAAACAAAAATGCCAAAAGGTTTTTGGAACACATTGTCTAACATTGCCATGGCAACATTAAAAAATCTCTGTTACGTTTACTTGTGTGAAAACTGAAAAAAGCAATACTGTTACCTAATGACTTGTCTCAAGTCAGTGTACCATGATTTTGAATCATCTAAAGGGAAAATTACCATGAAATGTCTTAAAGTCAGTTGTCTGTGATTGCATGGGTGTTCCTGAAACAGAGAAGTTCCAAACATCAACTTTTTTTAACAGAGGCAACGTATGATAATGATATATTCTCTGGTTTGTGCCAGTGTGCAGTCAAGGTGTTGGGTTTGACCATTACTTCTCTAGTTTTTTGTGGTGCAGTAGCCTTAGCTGTCACAGCTTTTATTCTGCAGTATTTTGTTGGATGAACAATAATTAAATACTCCCAGGTTTGAGTGGTGAAAGAACAATGTTCATTAATACTGGATGTCATTCTCCCTTCTGGTCGGTCAGTTGCCTGAACTTGATTTATTTCAATCATTGCTGTGTGGAAAAGCAGTCAATTGCTTTTAAACTGTATACCTGATACATTCACTTCGAAAGCTGATTTAATAACAGCATATTTTGGAGGATCAGGGACAGCTGCTTATCTCTGCCTAATAACAAACCAAGTTTTCAGCAGCAGTTCTAGGAATTAAATGGCTGTACTTAAATACGATCCAACAATGTAAAACAAGCAATAAAAGTGGCCAAATAAAAAAATAAACAAACACCAAAACACAAAACCAAAACAAACCACCAAAAAACAAAATAAAACAAAAAAAAACCCACACAAAAAAAATCAAAACCAAAAACCCATCAAGGTTTTATTAAAGTATGTATTGAGAAACGAAAGAAAACAAAAAAATCAACATAGAATTAGCATTCATTTTCTGTTCATCTCTCTGTCTTGAAAGGAGAAAAGTCCTTCAGTTTTTGTTATACATTAAGATTTTCTGCACCTAATTTTTTTACAGCTTGCTTCATTCACCACAGTGCAGGGAAAAACATGTAAGAATTCCATTTTCATTCAGTTTTTTCTGAAGATTGAGGTGCCATCCCTATCATTCTTTAAATGTCTCTGAATATTCTGTTAGGAGGTTTTAACTGGTCTGTTTTTTCTAAACCACTGTCATACGATAATAACCATGTCATTTTATCTTGTCGTTCAGAAACATTTTTTTTTTTTATGTATGTATAAAATGTTCATCAGTTGTTACTTTTATTTTTTTTTTAATTTTTAATTTTTTTTTGTGTCAGTAAATCTTTGGAGTTTTCTTCTGCAGCTCATATTCTTTTTTATTGGAGATATCAGATATATTCATCAGAGATACTCTCTACCTGTTGCAGAAGTCATGGGAATTAAATGGCTCTATACATTCTCATATTATATAGCAGCTGTGTCATTTTTAGAATCCCAGATCTTCATCATGAGACTTTTCAGTATAACTGATACAGATCTTCATTATTCTTGCTTTGTTTCTGCCATAGCCTGGCACTTCATTTTCCTGCACAACAACTGAGTTGTCAGCATAAACGTTTAAACATGACAGAACTCAGTATAGCAATATGCTTTAAAATGGTTGTTGACATCTAAGTAACAAAACTCCTTACTTTCGACTGGTGCTTGTCAGTCAGAAGCAGTGGAAGTATTCCATCATCGTCTTCATTTCACATATTCTTGCTGCTGACTCCACACAGTGATTTGTGAAATCCAGCATAACTTCGGAAAATCAACAAGTTCTGACTTTTGCTGTCACTGGTGCAGTAGATCTTTTTAACAATGTAATTGGCTTTGAGCAAACAGCCACCTACTGCCACTTAGGAATAGAGGTGCAAAGTTAACACTATTGATCTTTGCTAGGTCAAATCAGTGACTGTTTGGCTCAGCATTTATGGCTTCCCAAATATAAACTGCGCTATTTGATTTGCTTTATTATAAATGTAACAAGCTGATCTTGAAGTGATCAGCTAATCAGTGCTGATACCTAATGCTCATCAGGTTACAAAACTAATTAATGGATACATTTAGCTTCCTACTGCTGTTGGCAGCATTGGCTGTTTCCTTTTGGTGCCTCATTTAGCTAAGCACTGAAAAGAGAGTTTTCTACAGATCAGATACAGAAATTGAAATAAGTAAGTTGCTTCATGTTTAAGAATAGGGCTATAAATAATTAATTTACTCTAAAGTTCTGTAAAATAAATTCTGATTTCTGTAGTCAAAAATCTTGTGTTTTCATTACTTTAAAGAACCTTTTCTTTTTGCTTCCAGAAAATAAGTGGGGTCACACTGTCATGTTTTTTATACAGTTTCTAGTAGAAGATGGAGTTATTGTTCACTGCATTGCAGTTTGTCCTTCTGACACTTATTTGCTGAAGAGCCTGCTCATTTGCTGTCTCTCAGCCTTAAGAACTTGTGAAGACCTTGCAGTATTGCTGGAGAGACTGGCAAAATGAATAAGACTTTGGTGGCAGTTAAAGGCAGCAGTACCCTGAGTTGAGTGTACCTGGTGTCTTCTTGCAGATCTTTTTCCCTCCTAGTCTTACCTTGGGAGCCGAAGCAGCCCATTTGCAGTCATCCAATTTCAGATTTCTACTGAAGTAAATTAATTGCATTCTAGTGTGAATGGATCTTTACTACCACTTGAAAAAAAGTGAGGGCATTGTACTTACTTTTTGTGTAGGAATATTAAAAGCACAAGGCATTAAGTATGCTTTCAAACCCTCCCAGGCTGGATATTTTAGGCAACTGAATAGTACCAGGTGCAATAGGAAACCCAATTTTCTTTTCTGATTTAACACAAGTTTCTTGGAACAATGGAAGCACTTTTCCTTTTTAAGAAAAAAAGCACTTTTCTTAACAAGAAATACAGTGGTGTTAATTACTTTCTCTATGTCTAAACAAACCAAGAAAAAAAAAATGTTTCAGTTACCAATGCTCCAGTACAGTTCTTGGTTATAGAGTATAATATTTGTTGTGGTGGTGCTGTTTTCACAGAAATAGAGGTCAGCCTATAAATTGCATGCAAAGGTGTAACTGCTGTGCAATTAATATTGGCTGTATGGATACTATTTTCCATTGAAATAATGTTATCTGGCAAGCTGCTTTGCCTGCATCACTCCTGCCTGCTTTGACCTCTTTGACTCCTTCATCCTGGGCACTGCCTTAAGAGGTGGCATTAGATTGTGGCTTTTGGGTTATACCCTTGCACGCTTGTACTTTAGACCATACTCTTACAGACAGCAATGAAGATTCTCACTACCTGATGTAGCTCTGGATTGTTTTGTGGTCATGGTTTTGCATGAGGGTTATATGCTTTTCTGCTATTGAACTGGACTCACCAAGAACACAGGAGATCAGAAATTGTTCAGCATAGAAAGCCCTTACAAATTTTTTATAAGACTTATGGGTTTTTTTCTTCCTGCATTGTGATTTCTTCTTTGTTTGCATACAGGACATAACACCCTCCACAGTTTAGTACTGCAGCCTAAATGGGTTGGGATTTTAAAGACCATCTGAGCAGATTGTGGCCTTAAAAGCAAACTGAATTATGGCATTTTAGTTTTCTTTATTGGATCACTTATTCAGGCTTTATGGATCATCAATGTTACAAATTCCCAATGAATTTTGTGTACATTCCTCACTCAAAAGTTTTATTGATTTGTCTTCTTCCATTTTTTTTGGAAAATATGGACATAGACAAAATCTCTGGGAACCACAACAAGCTAGACAGGCATTCTGCAGCAAAAATCTCTTATTCTTTGGCTCTTCAGATATCATTCTACTGATTTTGAAGCAACTTCAAAACAATAAATTAAAATTTACATATTCATTTAGCTACTATGCAAATAATAGCTTATATCAAGTGTTATGCAACTTACTAATAAATTTGCATGTAGTTTTCAAATTGTTTGGTTTTATTATTAAGGCATTTTTGTGCATGTCCTTTTAGTTTTAGAGAATTCCTTTGTAAGGAAAATGTTAAAATAATTTCAGGCTTCTGTGTAAGAGGCTCTGGGACAATGTGATCAACAGCCTTGCAGATTTAAATTAGGATTTGAGGGTAAAACCAAAAATTCCTTTACCTTAAAAAAAAAAAACAAAACACATTGTTGTTCCCGTTCTTCCTTTAATGTCTGTTGTTTTTATCTCCCTAAAGAAGTTTCCTTTTCTTCAAGTGCATGGAAAGCAAAATCAGAAAGCTGAGCAACTGCATTCCAGCTGAGGGAACGGAAGCCTCTCTTGGAGAAAGAAGGGAAATGAGAAAAATAACCCTATTTATCCTTTTTTTTTTTTTTTTTTTTTTTTTTTGTCCCCCAGATTTATTGCTAGTTTCACTTACAGGGCTAACATAAAAATCTTAGTTTAAACTTTGGTTCTTCTGGGCAGTTTATTTTATTTTCTTCATATCATTTTACCTTTCCTCTCGTGATCCCAGCTCTCCCAGTTCTTAAGTTATATAACTCTGAAGAGTTATAGTCAACACAATTTAAATAAAAAGTTACCTTTAGAAATGGTTTGAACTAATTTTTTCTCCCTAGTGATATCTCAAGTTCAAGCACAATAAAGGAGACTAGAGGCAAGACTGGAGGGAAGCAAATGGCTCTGTGTGTCACTAGAATGTGAAGATTTTGCTTTTCCAATGGAATAAAATTGATGAGGTAAGATATGAGACATTGAAAACAAAGTATTTAAAAATTAAAGTTTCTTGCAAATGTAAAACTAAACTGGGTCATAGGACTATTTACTAAGGAAGCAGTATTTTTATACTTGGGAAAAGAAGTTCGGCCATAGATGAATTAATAAGTGAGTGAAAATGACAAAGTGATACAGTTTCATACATACCTTTTTTGTGATCATCATCAACACTCACACAAAAGATAACAGTGCTGAAAATGTTTTCAGTATTTACTTTTTCTGAGGGAAGAGTGAACAATGAAATCAAATATGAAATGAATGATTCACCCAGTTGTTTTTAGGAATTTCTATGTATTCCTGCATCTTCCTGGAGTAGCAATGAACGTGCTCAAAAATTAGTGATATTGAATGGTGCGGAATAATTATGAATGATTACTTGTGTTTCTGACTTGGAGGAGATGAGCTATCAAAGCAAGGAATGATGCTTCTGTGGTGTTTCTGGCCTGCAGCATTCCTGATGTCTGTCCAGAATATTGACAGGTGACAGGAGACACTGATTGCTTGTTTCTTGATTAGATTACTTGTAGAAGATTAGGTGCTGGCAGTAGCTGATGAAGTTGATAGTGTCTGCCAAGGATTTATATAGTCCTAGACAGACTCCTGCATGTTTTAGGATGAGTAATGACTTTTCTGTCAAAGGTGGTGTTGATCATCTGCATAGTGGGAGGCTCAGCTTTTCATTCTCGTATTGCTGGGGAAGATGACTACGGTCCCAGGGGCTACTGCGGGCAATTGCTCTGATTACCAATTAATGAGCTGAATATTTAGAAAGAAGGTACAATTTCTTATCCCACACTCGGATTGTCTTTATTGGACACTCATAAAGCTGTACTATTAATTTGTTAATCTAGGGATGAGATTTAATAGTGATATGAATATAATTAAAAAACACTGATAGTATTTCACCAAAATATTCACTGTTTCAGTCTTACATCCTCATTGTGATGCAGAATTGATCATTATTGCCAGATGGTAACGTGTTCTGGGTATATCAATGTTAATAGGGATAACAGTTTAATGAGTATATGCATACCGAAGATATAGACTATTTTCCAGGAATATAAACTCTCTATCATTTAGTTTTTATCAGCCTCTTCAGCAGCATTATGTGACAATATATTGGTTGAAAAGTGGTATAGTATTATCTTGAAGTTATACATATTGCTAGTAACTTACCTAGTATTTTTTGCAGAGTCGCTTTGTGTAAACCCCAGATTTAAACACACCAAGTTAGCTCTATATATGATGAGCATACATTAATCATAGAATCATAGAATCATAGAATAGTTAGGGTTGGAAAGGACCTTAAGATCATCTAGTTCCAACACCCCTGCCATGGGCAGGGACACCTCACACTAAACCATGTCACCCAAGGCCTCATCCATCCTGGCCTTGAACACCGCCAAGGATGGAGCACTCACAACCTCCCTGGGCAACCCATCCCAGTGCCTCACCACCCTCACAGGAAAGAATTTCTTCCTTATATCCAATCTAAACTTCCCCTGTTTCAGTTTTAACCCGTTACCCCTTGTCCTGTCACTACAGTCTCTGATGAATAGTCCATCCCCAGCATTCTTGTAGGCCCCCTTCAGATACTGGAAGGCTGCTATGAGGTCTCCACGCAGCCTTCTCTTCTCCAGGCTTAGCAGCCCCAACTTTCTCAGCCTATCTTCATACAGGAGGTGCTCCAGTCCCCTGATCATCCTCGTGGCCCTCCTCTGGACTTGTTCCAACAGTTCCATGTCCTTTTTATGTTGAGGACACCAGAACTGCACACAATACTCCAAGTGAGGTCTCACGAGAGCAGAGTAGAGGGGCAGGATCACCTCCTTTGACCTGCTGGTCACGCTCCTCTTGATGCAGCCCAGGATACAGTTGGCTTTCTGGGCTGTGAGCACACACTGAAGCCAGCTCATGTTCATTTTTTCATCGACCAACACCCCCAAGTCCTTCCCCGCAGGGCTGCTCTGAATCTCTTCTCTGCCCAACCTGTAGCTGTGCCTGGGATTGCTCCAACCCAGGTGTAGGACCTTGCACTTGGCATGCTTAAACTTCATAAGGTTGGCATCAGCCCACCTCACAAGCGTGTCAAGGTCCCTCTGGGTGGCATCCCTTCCCTCCGGTGTATCAACTGAACCACACAGCTTGGTGTCATCGGCAAACTTGCTGAGGGCGCACTCAATCCCACTGTCCATGTCACTTGACAAAGATGTTGAACAAGACCGGTCCCAACACCGATCCCTGAGGGACACCACTCGTTACTGGTCTGCAGCCGGACATCGAGCCATTGACCACAACTCTTTGCGTGCAGACATCCAGCCAGTT
Source organism: Psittacula echo (assembly GCF_963264785.1). Lineage (NCBI taxonomy): Eukaryota > Metazoa > Chordata > Aves > Psittaciformes > Psittacidae > Psittacula > Psittacula echo. Next base: position 64,251,742 of record NC_137738.1, on the reverse strand, counting down.
CTTTATCCACTGAGTGATCCACCCATCAAATTGATGTGTCTCCAATTTAGCGACAAGGATGTCGTGTGGGACAGTGTCAAACGCTTTGCACAAGTCCAGATAGATGACGTCAACTGCTCTGCCCCTGTCCATCAGTTTTGTAGCCCCATCATAGAAGGCCACCAAATTGGTCAGGCAGGATTTCCCCTTAGTGAAGCCATGCTGGCTGTCACCAAACACCTCCTTGTTTTTCATGTGCCTTAGCATGCCTTCCAGGAGAATCTGCTCCAAGATTTTGCCAGGCACAGAGGTGAGACTGACTGGTGTGTAATTCCCGGGGTCATCCATTTTCCCCTTCCCATGTTTTAAAATACATGTTAGCTCAGTATGAGACTGCTCAGATCTGAAGTAGTATATATGTATGTTCAGGACACCGTACCTGCTCTTTTTTCAGAAATTAGCTAGGGTACTGACAATCCCTGTATTGCAGTGTGTCCTAAATATGATTGCAAATTTTGATAGAAGCAGCAACTGAAGACCACCATGTGACTGGTTCTCCATTACACAGGACAATGCATCCACATGATGCATTTGACAGTAAAGCAATCAGATTAGAGTTAAGGAATGGCTTAGGTATGTTCTTGTCTGGAGAGTTAGCCAAAGCAGTGATAATGAGTCATTTAATCATTTTATCATTTCATTATGTGGATTTTCATGTTTTCCTTATTAGAAAAGTCAGAGTACTAGTTCTGTGATTTAGCTGGAACTCATTGAATTTGTCTTTCATTGCTGATAACTCCACACAGTTTCTGTACTCTCCTTTCTTCAGGATAATGGAAAGAAAATCCTCTTTTCCTCAGTATGTAACTGGTGGATTGTATATGTCACTATAATTGCAGAACCTTTGAGCTTCTGGTTTAGATCTAATGGGTGATGAAGCAGCAGATCTGACAAAACACTGACACATTAGGTTGCATCATACTGGTCACACTATGGCAGAGATTTCTGTCTGAATAGAAGAGAACCTCTTCTGGATGTTATTTTGTCTGTCTTTGAGACCATGGAGGATAAATGATGGAATCAAGAAACCTGGGCTCATGGAAGCCCAAAGAATTACCATCCAAAATTGTAGAATCACTAAATTCTTAAATGTCCTGATTTCCATCGCTGTTGTTCTTACGTATAAATTTATATAAATAGTCCTATTTTTTCCTTTTCCCTTCGAAGAAGCAGCTATCTATAGCTGTGTAGTGAAATTGAACATGTACTACATGGAATAAATGTCTGGAAAAAAGCTATCACTGAAGTGGGATTCAGTTGGTGTTTAAAATGTAGATGTCTACTGGTGGCCATATTCCAGTGAGTCAGTGAAGGCACAGCTACAGGTTGGGCAAAGAAGAGATTCAGAGCAGCCCTGCGGGGAAGGACTTGGGGGTGTTGGTCGATGAAAAAATGAACATGAGCTGGTAGTGTGCTCTCGCAGCTCAGAAAGCCAACTGTATCCTGGGCTGCATCAAGAGGAGCGTGACCAGCAGGTCAAAGGAGGTGATCCTGCCCCTCTACTCTGCTCTCGTGAGACCTCACTTGGAGTATTGTGTGCAGTTCTGGTGTCCTCAACATAAAAAGGACATGGAACTGTTGGAACAAGTCCAGAGGAGGGCCACGAGGATGATCAGGGGACTGGAGCACCTCCTGTATGAAGATAGGCTGAGAAAGTTGGGGCTGCTAAGCCTGGAGAAGAGAAGGCTGCGTGGAGACCTCATAGCAGCCTTCCAGTATCTGAAGGGGGCCTACAGGAATGCTAGGGATGGACTATTCATCAGGGACTGTAGTGACAGGACAAGGGGTAACGGGTTAAAACTGAAACAGGGGAAGTTTAGATTGGATATAAGGAAGAAATTCTTTCCTGTGAGGGTGGTGAGGCACTGGAATGGGTTGCCCAGGGAGGTTGTGAGTGCTCCATCCTTGGCGGTGTTCAAGGCCAGGTTGGATGAGGCCTTGGGTGGCATGGTTTAGTGTGAGGTGTCCCTGCCCATGGCAGGGGTGTTGGAACTAGATGATCTTAAGGTCCTTTCCAACCCTAACTATTCTATGATTCTATGATTCTATATATTCTGGAAAACGATTTGTCCCTTTAGAGGGCGGTCGCGTAGTGGCTTATCACCTGAATTACACTCTACAATCTGTATTTTCTCAATATCTATTAATTGTAACAGGGGCTTAGGCAGATCATGTGCCTTCAGAAAATTCAGTGGAGTTTTTAAATTATGAACTGAATATTATCCTGTATGTTGAGGACCTATTATCCAGTGGTGAATTTTGGTCTGGGGTCTTCTGGTCTATCATTGGGTTCTTGCCAGGTGGGCTGTAAAGTCCTTATCTCCCTGGTTGTTGCTCCTTGATATGGATGCATCTCCTTTATCTTCCAATTTGCATTAGCTTTGAGGCTTTCATTTACATAACTAAGCACAGGTTCTTAGGGCTAAGGCTTCAGCAATTTCAGATACAGGGGCTAAGCAACTATTCATGCTAAGCAAGATCATCCAGTCAAAAGAACTCAAAGGAGTCAGCTAACTAAACTTAATTCATAACACTACTTTATTCCATGTTACTGAAAAACATTCTGTTACTATGTGGGTTATTAGCTATTGCTTGCAGATGTTATTTTTCCTCCTTCCACCTTGACCAACATCAACTATATCTACCTACTTTTCATTTACAGCTTTGCTACAGGATCACTTTGGGGGAATTTAAAATTTTCCAGGTTTTTGAGCCACTTTTGCTGATACCCTACAGCTAAATCTCTAATGCCTACAGGTAGGTATCTCTATTTATTTTGCACAGTGATGGAACCAGCTATGTCACTTTCTCCTCCTTTTCTGTCTGCACTGCAGATATGCAATGAGCTGACACAGTACACTGTTAGTATTTGCATTTGCAGAGGTGCCTTAATAGGAAGTTCAGATTTAACTGTAGACTTGTGCTCCAGTGTGGCACATGCCTGCAGCAGCCATAGAGCCCAGAGGCAGTTCAAATGCAAGCTAAATGTGGAGGCCAGAGATGCTCACAACTCTGTATTTATATTGACAGAAACACTGCAAATGCAAAATTAGGTCTCTGAACAGATGATCACTGGAGATTTCTCTGAGTTTGTCCTTCTGATGTTCAAAAGCAAGTAGCTGGTGTAACAAGTATAAAAGCCACTCACCAAGTCACTTTTGGAATTAATCAGTGCTGTTTTGGTTCAGATAACATTTACTCATTCAAAATTTATATTGCACCTGTCACTTTTATTGGGAATTTAATTTTAGATCAGAGGATCTTATGTTCACATGATTTATGACTGCTTAATTTTTTCCAAAGAGCTCACTTCAACAAAAAATATTAGTGTGGAGAAACTGACACTATTCCTCTGAAAATGATGAAATTATCTGTTCAGCATGTGAAACAAATGCTCTGCCCACCTTTTTGATTTATTTATATTCTATTTAAATCTTGCTTATTTCAATCCTGTGATGGAAGCCATCTATCTATAAAAAAGTATTCTCACTGTAAAGATGTTCTCCATCAGGTCTTTCAATGGAACTTCTTTAATTCTTCTCTATATAGACTTCTATTCCCATTTAGTTCATGACTCTAATGTAGAAGTTCACTGTGTGTGTTTTTCCCACTTTCTTTGCCCAGGTAATACATAAGACTAATTCACTTTGATCATGACTTCATTATATCTGTCTAGGCAAAGAGTAGATGTCACAGCTGCTCCTGTCAGTATTTCCTTCTTGCAGGTGATGAGTCAGTGCCCCTGAAATGCCAAGACATTGGATTTGAGAGTCACTGACCAATTGGATAATCATGTAAATAATTGATGTTCTTTGTTCTATAGATGAGACACTCCTCCTTCCAAAAGCCAGTCCAGGATTTCCAGAAGTAGGTTTCAAGTTTACCTGTTTCTTTTCAAATCTTGGTAATTTCAATTTAGTTTTGTCTTTACCTCACAGGGAAATAGATCTGTTCAGATGATGAGCAGCTAAAACAAAAATGTTTTGCTGTGACCAATTTCTATGTATGCTGTACACTTAACAGCTATACTTCAGCAGTTCAGGAACGAGTTTTTCATAGGTAGAATGGTTGCTTTGTCCAGTAAACTAGAACTTTTTCGATAAAGAGGATTTTTTTTTTCTATTTAGTGAAATTACTATATTGGAAATACAATACAAGATTATGGAAAACTCCCATATTAATTATAGAGTAACTAATTTTGTATTACCAATTTTGTGTTTACACATGAAATATTTCCCCACATTTCAGACCTCTAAAGCACTAGGATAGAAACAAATGTAGTTGTAGATTTGGATATATGATCTTCCAGTCAGTTTAGTCGTATTCACAGTAAGGACTTTGTAATTTGCTTATTGTCTACAAAATATTATCTCCTCGGAAGAAATTTTGTTGGCCTTGTCTGTATAATTAGATTTTTGTGGAAAAAGCAGTGAACAAAATAGCAGATAAAAACATATGGTTTCTTTAGGAACACAGTGCATATTTAGAGAAAATTCTACAGGAAAATGAATTGCATGGATAAATCATTAACAGCCAAGACAGGTGTGCACTGAGTGAAACACATCTTTGCTGGCTTTAACATTGCTTCTTTCACTGCATACTGTCAATGTATGGTTCAGGTATTAAACCTGTAGGAAGAAAACATGTTTTCATAGAATCATAGAATCATAGAATAGTTAGTGTTGGAAAGGACCTTAAGATCATCTAGTTCCAACCCCCCTGCCATGGGCAGGGACACCTCACACTAAACCATGCCACCCAAGGCTCTGTCCAACCTGGCCTTGAACACCGCCAGGGATGGAGCATTCACAACCTCCCTGGGCAACCCATTCCAGTGCCTCACCACCCTCACAGGAAAGAATTTCTTCCTTATATCCAATCTAAACTTCCCCTGTTTAAGTTTGAACCCGTTACCCCTTGTCCTGTCACTACAGTCCCTGATGAATAGTCCATCCCCAGTATCCCTGTAGGTCCCCTTCAGATACTGGAAGGCTGCTATGAGGTCTCCACGCAGCCTTCTCTTCTCCAAGCTGAGAGATTACATCTGAATGCAAATGTCCCACAAGGAAAAATATGGCTTATCTTTAGCCTTTCTGACTCCAGTAATTAATTTTGTAATTTGAAAGTTTAACATAGCTTATGTTTAGTTTAGGCTGTTTCCCTGTAATTTACTCTAAAATAAAGATGCAATAAGGCAAAAAAAAAATTCTTGCAAGAAATTTTCACAAAACCACAGAACGTTTGAGATGGGAAGGAACCTCTGGAGGCTTCTGGTCCAACAGCCGTCATCAAGCAGGGTCACCTAGAACATGTTGCCAGGACCATGTCCAGATGACTTTTGAATGACCAGATGACTCCACCACCTCTCTGGGCAGCCTGTGCCAGGCTTGATAAAATATTTTCCTGATTTTCAGAGGAACCTCCTGTGTTTACATTTGTGCACATTTTCCTGTGGTCCTGCCACTGGGTACCACTGAAAAAACCCCTCTGTCTGTCTTCGTTGCACCTTCCCTTCAGGTATATATAAGATTCTGCCTGAGCCTTCTCTAAGCTGAACAGTCCCAGCTCTCTTAGCCTTTCCTCATGTGAAAGATGCTTCACTCCATTCATCATCTTCTTGCCCCTTCAGCAGACCTTCTCAAGTAGCTCCATTGCTCTTAAATATCCATCCATTTCTATCTAGCACTGTATCTATCAAATCTGTCATTTTAGTCAGGGTATGTTACTTTGGTGTTGCAGAAGGTTACAATGAGCTTTTGTATGTGGTTTTTTTTCTTTTTTTTTTTTTTTTTTTCCTTCACATTTACATACAGAAAGAAGCATGCTGTAACTAGAAAATCATTTTCTGGTATTTCTTTCTTGATAGTTTTACTGTGTTTTTTCTGCTTCTCTGTCATCTTACATACCAGCTTAGTCTGTGTACTGTTATGCATGAGTACAGGGTTTGCCGGCAGATAGGAAGCTAAAACTAATCTTGCACTCTTCTCTCAAACATACCAGTGCAAATTCTGAACTAATATGGACTCTTTGGGGCTACAGCAGTGCTCTACTGTAGAGCACTTTGTACTTTACATAGTCATTGGTATAAATTCACATGGACTGTATATTTACCTTTTACAGAATTCCATGATGTTTTAATTGTAATTGCCCTTATAAAAAAAAAAAAACAAAACAACAAACCAAAACCCCAACAAACTCCACACATGATGTTTAGCAATATATAATATTTATATATGGGAATATTGAGAATTCAAAATCAGTCCAGTAGCCTATTTCACTCATTTGCTCTAAAAATGCTAATAAATAGCTCTGCAAGTACAGAGATCCCTGGGAATGAGTGACTAAGAAGAATCTTACAGGAAGGTAAGTTATTTTTGAGGGATAAAGACAATATTAGTAAATACATATCTAAAATAAAATATAAAAGTTGAGATTGTTACAGGGTATGGCAAGCAAATACACTTATGGTTCTGGTTAGCGGACTGTTCTCTTTTGCTTCTGTCATTTCCAAAAGCTTTTGCTGATAGCAAAAGAATTATGAGACTGTTGTCCATTCACCACATAAATGATCATAATTTTGGGCAAGAAGTGAACATGTGCCACATGAAGAAATTTGTCCTTCCTAGATATCTTTATCAGCACATGCACATGGCTTTCCCCTCCCTTCACTCTGTTGAAACCAGCTACAGTTTTGACAGGGAAATGATACACTGCATTAAATGAATGCATTCCACACCCTGGGTATTATCTGAAACAGCTCCGGCAGGACTGCAGTTTATCATTTTTGCATGGTATGAAGCTGGTAGAATACCAGCTGCAGACTCTCCCTTTCTTTTCTTTCCCCTCCTTCCCAACAGCATATTCTCTGCATGGCTAGCTATCTCTTGACCTTGCGCTACACTTAAGGTGTAGGATACATCCAAGGCCCACATTTATGACCATGGTTCTGGAATTCTCCTACCCATGAGCAGTCCACTTGCCAAGCAGAGTCTCTGTGGGTTAGGGCTGGAAGAAGAGCTGTCAGTACACTAAGGCGTGGCTGGTGTACCTGGCTATCCTTCAGAAAACAACAGGGCACAATTATTTCTGTGTGGAAGGTTCTGGGTCAGGAAAGAGCAGGACAATTTGTGCGGTCAGAAGAACCTTTTATAAAAGTTCCCTAGGACTTTGGACCAAGCAGTGCCTTACATGGCTGCTGCCTGCAGATCCAGGCACACAGAACTGTCCACAGTTGACAGCCTGGGCGGGATTCGCTTCTGTAAAACTAGGCTTCCAGCATCATTCAGCATGCCTTCAAATATTCTGCAGCTGCCAGTACAAAAGATACAAGTCTTCTCCAAGTCATAGAATCATAGTATGGTTAGGGTTGGAAAGGACCATAAGATCATCTAGTTCCAGTCCCCCTCACACTAGACCATATCACCCTCACACTAGACCATGTCACCCAAGACTCCATCCAACCTGGCCTTGAACACTGCCAGGGATGGAGCATTCACAACTTCCTTGGGCAACCCATTCCAGTGCCTCACCACCCTCTCAGTAAAGAATTTCTTCCTTATGTCCAATCTAAACTTCCCCTGTTTAAGTTTTAACCTGTTACCCCTTGTCCTGTCACTACAGTCCCTGATGAAGAATCCCTCTCCAGCATCCTTGTAGGCCGCCTTCAGATACTGGAAGGCTGCTGTGAGGTCTCCACACAACATCCCCAATTTCCTTAGCCTGTGTTTGTATGGGAGGTGCTCCAGTCCTCTGATCATCCTCGCAGCCCTCCTCCGTACTTGCTCCAATGGCTCCATGTCCTGTTGATGTTGAGAACACCAGAACTGCACACAATACTCCAAGTGGGTTCCCACAAGAGCAGAGTAGAGGGGCAGGATCACCTCCTTTGACCTGCTGGTCACGCTCCTCTTGATGCAGCCCAGGATACGGTTGGCTTTCTGGGCTGCGAGCGCACACTGAAGCCAGCTCATGTTCATTTTCTCATCGACCAACACCCCCAAGTCCTTCTCCACAGGGCTGCTCTGAATCTCTCCTCTGCCCAACCTGTAGCTGTGCCTGGGATTGCCCCGACCCAGGTATAGGACCTTGCACTTGGCTTGGTTGAACTTCATGAGGCTGGCTTTGGCCCACCTCTCAAGAGTGTCAAGGTCTCACTGGATGGCATCCTGTAGCTGAACAGAAGTTGAACAATTACAGTAATGATTCCCTCATTTAAATGTTTAAAATATATACTGTATCAGTAAAATTAATACTGTATCAGTAATATGAAAAATCTTGAAATTCCTAAAAGGTTCCAAAATTAGAAATTCCTAAGTATAATAAAGTATCTTTAGACTACTAAGTATGATGGTCTTATTTCATATAGTGATCTAAACTTGAGAAATCATTTATTAGGATATTGCAATAACAACAACAACTGGTTTTTAATCAGTTTTTCTACCTCTCAGTAATGGTTTACTTTTTTTTTTTCCCCCTGAAAACATAAATTTCTGCAGTACAAGGTCATCATCATTAACAATAAAAGCTCAGCTTACAAAAATAAATACAGCAAGAATTTTTGTCTTGACCATGTCTACATTCATCACCAAGACCTCCTCCATAATCTTACAATAGGGAACCCCTAATGTTCCCTGATTTCATCTCCCCTTTCTTGTCTAGATATGTGTTTCTGAGGGATCAGAAGGCATCATTATTTTATGGTAATGACTCCCATCCAGGGCATGGTCTCCTTCATTTCACCTTAAAGGTGTTCTTCCTGGGGCATCCTCCAGTGGAATTACCACAGCTTTGAAGTGTAAAATAGAGAAAACATTAAGTCCAGCACAGAATGGAGAAAGTGAACTGGCTTCTAACCAGTAACTTAAAATAAAGAAAAAGGTAACTATTTGCTCCCTCCTTTGAGAGCAATGTTTCAGTAATATAACAATTTCTTATATCCTGATTACTGCTGGGCATCCTTTCCAATAGGAGACAACTTGAATTTAGATAAAAGAAGTTGGACAGCTCTAGTTTTTATAGGTAGAGTGCTAGGCAAAAGGAAAAAAAAGCCCACAAACATCTGCAAAGCGCATCTGTGGTTATTGGGTCCTCTTCCCAATGCCCAAATGTCCTTTCAGGGGCATCTGCTACTAATGACTGAAAAAAATATCATCAGGTTCTAAGTTGCCTGTTTCAGAGGATTCCAGGAGTGGGTTTCAGACTTAATTAGGATTTTTATCTGATCAGTTTGGGTTTTTTTACCCTGTGAACATATTTCACAGTCCACACTTGTCTTAATATCAGTTATATACTGCATGAGCAGCTAGCGTAACCACCAGATCTGTCATTTTTCATTCTCTGCTTGAATTGCTTTGAAATTTGTAGCCTTTCCTGCACCTTTTTTGATGCTTAGCTTTTGAGTTTATGTTGAATATCTGTCTGATCACTATCGTTTTATAAAAATTAAACATAAAAGAGCCATCTCAATAAAGAAAAATACAGCTTCAAGGTTAGGTAGCTGTTTTTCACAAATGAACTTGTACGTAATACAATTACCTTTAGACAGTTTTTCCTAAATATTATGAAATGATCTGAAATAATTGCAATATCAGTGATGGAAAATTGGTGGCATTTTAAAGTCACAGAATTGCTTTTTTAATGAATGTTCAATGTAGTATCTTTGTTCCTACAGGCTACAAGCACTGAGCTGAAACTAATGACGGTGAGTTACCAATGGCTTTACTTGACAAGTGAAGATATACTTAATAGTGTAATAGAATTTGAACTAGCAATATATATCATTTTATCTGTTCCTTTGCAATCAGCACTGGGGTTTTTTCAGTCTAGAAGGCAGTATGTTCAAAGAGGTAAGATAACTGACTTATTTCCAGCTTTGCCAATGACTTCTGCTTGGTAAGACACTTAACCTCTGTGTCTGAGTCTCACTAGCTCTTGAACAAGGATAATGACTTTTTTTTTTTTCCTATTGTAAATGACACTTTTGGGCATATGACAGAGCAAAGTACCACTCCCATAAACATGGGTACAAGGTATAAAAATTACAGAAAACAATGGCTGTCAAATGAAAAGCAGCTCTGGGAAAAAATCCAAATGGATGACAGAGGCATGAATGCACATAAGCACATAGAAAATGCAAGTAACCATTTCTAGTAGAAGAATGAGTGTGATATCAGCTTATTAGAACTGGTTTGAACATGTTGTGAAGTTATAGGAAGGGAAAATTCAGAGCTCACTTGGGACTTAAGGAAATTTGGCTGCTGACTGGGGTGGCAATAAGCAGAGGGTAACGGACTGCCTGTCCTTCAGGAAACATTCCAGTCCCCCTCAGGAGGGGATTGGAAGAGCTGGTCCATCATCTTCTACTACTTTTAAAGGCTACAGCCCCTGCTGAGGCGAGGATGAAAAGTATTGGAAAGGGCTGCTCCTCCCTCAGCAATAACTTGTTTTTACCTTTTTCATAAGGGTAAAGTTGTGCCTTCTGGTGTATTCTACATCCTTTGGTCTGGCTCTGCAGGACATCTGGGAGGCTTAGCATGGTGATGTAAGGGGTAGATGTAAATTGGTCAGAGGGAGCGGTTGTAAGAGGAAGGGAACAGCCAGGGAGGTGGAGTTGGCAGAGTGGGGAAGAAAGAGGAATCCTGTGGGTTGCCCTAGGCTGGCCCTTACTGGCTTTACTTTCTTCTGTTTACCCCTGTGAGACTTAATCTGTTATTCTAAGATTTTGCTGGCTGGCTGGCTGAAAAGCCTTGAGACACCTCGGAGATGCTTAATGTGGGGATTAGAAACTAGTATGTAGAAATTCAATAAATAAATTTTAAAGAAGTATGTATTAGGTGATGGAATAGACAGATCGGGGATTATATTGTCCCTTAGGAAGGCAGTATATGCTGTAGTTGTCTCAGTATAAACTTCTTTACAAATATTAGTCAGACTTTGGAGCAATTCACTTTACTGATTGTAGTTGTCTGATGAATAATGAACAGTAATTCACAGAGTTTTATGTGTTGCACATTGGTGAGATTCAACAGGAATTTTATTATTTAAGTTAGACTGAGAGCATCTGAACAGTTCTCATCTGTGCTCTGAATTAATGACTTACCAGCTGGGTTAGGTACATTTATGGAGAAAGATGAAACCTGTCCTTAAGGACTATTTGAATTTCACAAGATGAATACTAGCACATATGTAAAAGAAACAGAATATATATTCACCACTGCTAATATCCCCTTTTCTCCAGCCTGTCAGAGTTAGGCAGCTGAAATGAATTACCTTAATGGCTTTTAAGGACAATGATAGTTCATGATTACCTGGTCTTCCCTCCTGAATAACATAGCTTATAGAATCTGACCCCAGTGATTTCTGCATCAAGCTCTTAACTTCTGTTTGTGCTGTATACTACAGTGTAAAGAAAAATGAGAAGACAGCTCCCAAATGCTCTCCCCAGTTCAAAGACAGAGGTGGGGGATTTTCCATGAATTCAACGGGGAGCTACAGAGTATGGTAATAGCGACTCGCTAGGTGGCACTCTTGCTTCTGAATCCATGCTACATTAAATCCCAGGCATCTATTTAAGGGTTTTGTATTAAGTAAACAACTGCTTTTTGGGGAGGATATTATTCATAGTCCTCAACCTCCTTACTGCTTATAATTTCAGAGTATTATTTAGAAGAACCTGGTAATCTGAAAGCCCATTATCCTTTCACTCTCATGAGCTTTTTTTTTTGCCACAACCTATGGATTTTTCAAACCTTGACAAGGAGTTAAAATTGTAGGACTCAGCTAGATAAAATTTGCCGCATTTGGGCTGGGTAGTAGCTTTAAAAGAAAAGAAATCTGATTACCAAAGGGTGTGTTAACCTGTTTTTGAATGGCAGCATTTTGCACGTGGGAAGTTCCAGTCTCCTTGCCAAGATGAATTAGATATGAGCTACATAATTGCTTTCTGTACTCTTCAAAAATGGGGGACCTGTGGGATGTAGAAATTGGCTTCTATGCTAGTGAGTGGGTTAGGATCTCTGCTGGGCCAAAGTCTTAATCAAGGAATTCAGTTTTGACCAAGTGTACACTGTCCCTCTGGGACAAGATTGTAATACTTAAAGTGGAAGGAAAATTCTTATCTCTGCTGAACCCTGCAAGGAAACTGAGGTAGGATAATATCATTGCAGGATGATAATATCCTCCAGGAGCACATGCATTGAAATGGGGTTTGGATGCAAGAATCTTTACCAGGTTTTCTTTGTATGGAAGCAAACCAATTTCTTCTTCTCAGGTTGTAACTTAGTCTGTAAAACACTTTAGAATGCTTAAGGTATGGAAAATACTGCAACTCCAACCTTGTAAAGAAGTGATTATATTAAATAGGTCATTCCAGTGGTATCATTAGCACTATTTGCAAAAGTGAGCACAATAGGAAGTAGGCTTTCTATCCAATCACATTATTAATGTTCTTTTTTTCAAAAATTTGCAGTGTACTGGCATTCCTTACAGAACTCTTTAAATGTACATGTCAGGGGTTGCACTTCTGATTTATTGTTATATATTTTATCGCAATATTATTTTAGGGCCATGCAAGGATATAAGAAAATAAATAGGTAAGTCTGTGTACCTCCATTTTGGCTAACAGACAGTACTAGTACAACTGGAACAGATCGGAGAGCAAAACAGATAATGATGAGGACCCAATGTCCACATCATATTCATCTGCAGGGCGTTCTGTTACTTCAGATTAGCTCTGCTCTGCACTGAATGTCAGTTTTTGGTTTGAATGCAATAGGTATATGTTACTCTGGGGCACAACTTCTGTTTTAGTTTCATTTGAAAGTAATCCAATTTGTGTGCTCCGAGTCTGCTCCACAAGATGAATGTAAGTAGGGATGATCAGAAATCCGCAACAAAAGGCACTCATGTTCTGAAATAAAATGCTAATGGAACAGCACCTTGAGTATCTTCAATGAATCTGATGAAGGGTCTGGAGAACAAGTCTTATGAGGAATGGCTGAGGGAACTGAGATTGTTTAGTCTGGAGAAGAGAAGGCTCAGCTCAGGGGGGACCTTAATGCTCTCCGTGACTATCTGAAAGGAAGATGGAACGAGAAGGTGGCTGGTCTCTTCTAGGTAACAAATGATAGGATAAGAGCTAATGGCCTCAAGCTGCACCACAGGAGGTTTAGATTTGATATTAGGAAAAATTTCTTCACCAAAAGGGTGATCAGGTATTGGAAGAGGTTTCCCTGGGAAGTGGTAGAGTCATGATCTCTGGAAGCATTCAGAAACCATGAAGTTTAGGCTGTTAGTGACATGGTTTAGTGGCAGACTTTGCAGTCCTGGGGTAGTGGTTGTACTTGACTTAATCTTGAAAGTCTTTTCCAACCTAGTTGATCCTATGATTCTATGGTTTTTAGTCCAGCAGTAACATCCACAGGACAGTACTATGTGCTAGTGGAAGAGTGGGTAGCCAACTGCTTTAGACTGACCTGTTTGTTGGGGTTTTGTTTGTTTTTGTTTGTTTGTGTGTTGTTTTTGTTTTTTTGTTTGGTTTATCATTTTCAGCAGGAATAACCTGGTAGTATTCTGAAATTTAGAGGATTTGCTTTCAATTTCTCAATAATTTACTCTTACCTTAAAACAAAACTTTTGGTGATGAAATCACCCCTTGTGATTTGAATGTTTAAAAGTATTGTTTCCTATTAGAGGGGAATGTTGCATTATTTTCCTTAAGCTGTAGTAGGTAATGAGATCCCAGATCACACTGTGTCTTCTATTTTGACAATTATGTCTTTTTAAATATAAATAGTTGCATAATCCCAATGACTGGCATCAGCTTCATATATTTTTGCTGCCAGTTTTTGTCTTAATAAATTTCAGTAGGTGACAACTGTGTTTTGTAGATGCTCTTGTGTATTACAATGATTTATTTGTTCAGATATGTCTGAGCCCAAAACATGGTAGGACAGGAGCTTTGCTTTAGCATTCCTGATGCTGCAGGGATTCAAGGTGACACACAGAACTCAATACCACATAACCTGGGGTTTCCTAGAAACCTCTAGTACTTCTGCCTGCTCAGTTATAGCCCACAAATCACTGTTGACACATTGGATATATAATTTTTCTTATTGCAAACAAATAGATTTGATATAGTATACTTGAGCAGAATTGCAGTATCTTCTAGCAAAACTAAGAGAAGCAAACCCACTAATATAGGAGAAATAATATGTTTTTCCAATTAGAGAAACTGAATATGTAAAACACCTCCTTTATAGATAGGCTGATGTCATTGGCATGGGACTTATTTTCTCCTGTCCTTAAAGGTAACTGGCAGAACCCATTGATACACTGAAGAGGATCATATTTTTTTGGCAAAGTTTTGTGGTTGGTAATATAGTGGCTTTAGTTTTCTCTTTTCCTTTATTGAAAAGGGTGTAACAGGGCATCCTTGGGTGCTATATTCCCTGGTAAAACTTATGCACTTTTGATCTTTATAACTTTAACAATTGTGATGTTCTGTTAATAAAATGTTAGTGAAAAGCTTGCAGGAGATTGAACTGCTTTACATAAATGCTGTGCTTGTTTCAGCCATTGTCACATTCAGTTCATAGATTCTTGTGGATGATTTTGCCCCAAGGTTGGCACATCACAGTCTTTCCTCTTCTATTTTCTTTTCATCAAGCTTTTTTCCAGAACAAAATTCTGCTTAAAAGAATTAAAACAAAACCAAAACCAACCAAACAAACAAAAAACCCACAAAACCCCAAAACCAATCAAAAAAAAAACCCAAAAACAACCCAGCAGCTGGAAACATTTCAGTCGTTTCATTGGAATACTAAAACTGAATGAAACCTTTTTCTTTGCTCTATGCCTGCATTCAAAATAATACTAGAGATTATTTTTTATGAAAATCTCTCAGGCAGCCATTGCTTTATCCTATTGCAGAGTTCCTTGCATAACTAGGCCATAGGGATTTCTCTAGTGAATGTTACTAGGATAGTAGGTCTTGAACTCAAGGAAACTCTGGGAATTGTAAATTAGGTTTCACACGTATGAGACACCAAAATAAGAACCTGTTCAGAGCCCTGAACAGGATTTTATCTTGTGCATTTTGACTCCTTGGGCTCACCAGCGAGTTTTAAATGCAGCATGGGCTCAGAGTGGTTCTCTGCTTGCAATGGTGTTCCATGAATGATTCTGTGCTATTGGCTCACCCTGGGTTTCTTAATTGTTTTGTTTTTTTCCCCTCAATAACCAATTAGAGAGTAAGAATACCATGTGAAATTCCCACAGAAAATTATTCTGACCTTCATATTATCTCCCTCATCCTCTTATAGTGCTTTGATCAGTGGCCAAATAAGTAACGTTGACAAGTTGATCTTTCAGTTATTATCAATGCGCATCTGAGTTAACAACCCATTAAGCAATTCATACATCCCAGAGCCCTGAGTGCTAACTCATGCAGATGTTGCAACTGTCCATGTTCTGACCTTGTTTTATCTTCAAGGATTAGAGAGGCATGATTGTTCTAATAAAAGTTTATAATATTGAAGAGCATAACTCAGGAAGCAAATGAAACAAATCTTACTTAATAAAAGCATTTGTTATTAGTAACTATATCCTTCTTTAACTGGATCTCAAACTGTCCCTTGAGCCATCCTACTGTGAAAAAAAGATTTTATTTCTTTATGAGGAGAGCTTTAAGCCATGTTTTGAACTCAGCTGGGGGAAAAGAGAAAAATTATCTAACAGTTGTAATGAAATGCAGTAATGGAGATGTCATTTGTGCTAGGATTTATTAGGAAAAAAGAACTAAGCAAAGATCATTATTATATTACGTCAATGTGTAAGGCTGCAATTTGCTTGTAAATGTTGTGTGCATGTCTGCTAAAAATAGTAATCACTTTGTGCCAGACTAAAGGTCAGTTGGGCTCCCCTGTTCTGTTTGCAGCAGTGGTCAACAGCGGCTGCCCACAGCAGGGGAGAAGAGGGGAAGCATGTGATCCTTCTCTGGAGTCCTCTCCCATCCTCCAGCAATTTCTGCCACTATGAAATAGTTGGTAGATATTTAGAAGCCTCTGGTGGCTTCCTACTGAACTTGTCAAGCCAAGGTGTGGCTCCCATGACACTAGCATTTCCAGCCTACTGTGGCATAGATCCTGCATACTATACTGTACTGGTTTTGGCTGGGATAGACTTAATTTTCTTTATAGCAGCTCATATGGAGCTCTGTTTTACATTTCTGACCAAAACAATGTTAATCAGCATCAAAGCCTTTTCTGCTTTCCACATGGCCCCACCAACAAGTAAGCTGGGTGTGGGCAAGAAATTGGGAAGGGACAGAGCTGGGACAGCAGACCCGAAGTGACCAAAGGAATACCCCAGACCATATGGTGTTGTGCTTAGCAATAAAACCTAGAGGAGGAAGAAGAAGGAAGGGGGGATGTTTGGAGTTACGGCATTTGTCTTCCCAGGTAACCATCAGGAGCCCTGATTTCCTGGAGGAACACCTACCTGCCTGCTGATGAGAAGCAGTCAATGAATTCTGAATTTTTCTTTGCTTCCACACACAGCTTTTGCTCTCTTTATTAAACTGTCTTTATTTCAACCCACGAGTTTTCTCACTTTTACCCTTACGATTCTCTTTCCTATCCTGCTGCAGGGGAGTAAATGAGCAGTTGGGGGGGCTGAGGTGCCTGCTGGGGTTTAACCATGACAAATACTATATAACTATACATTGAGTGACAAAACACTGCTTTTTGATTGTTTTCGGACTACTGTCTGATAGATTCATTTCCCCTTAGTTCTTAAATGGGAGGAAATAGTGATAATTGATTAAAGTCCTTGTTTTTGGAGGCTGAGTAATTACATCATAAACCTTTATAGGAGCCTCTTTAGGCCTTAGATTTAGCTCTCTTGAAACTTTTGCAGATTTACTAAATCCTCTTGACCATGAGGGACTTCCACAGAAGGTTCCAGATACGGCTTGCCTGTGAAGTTTCTAATGGCACAATGTTACTCTCTCTCATCTCAACACCCTTAATCCTTACTGCACTTCTCTCTCCATCAAAACTTGCTCAACAGACAAAACAGTGTCTGAACTTTTAATGCAGACCATGTTGAGAACAGTAGAACAGAAGACTGGAAGGGATATCTACTGGAGTGGTTGAGTCTAGGATGTTGTTGGAGTGAGTAATTATTCAGTTTCATAACATTCTACAGATCATCTGTTTTACATGGTGCCAACCTGCTAAGGCCATGTAATCATCCCCAGCGATATTTAACAAATATAGGACAGATAATACAAATAAAAATCCATAGCCATGTTGTGCCACTGAAAAAAAAAACCAGAAAAGAAAGAAATTGCTTATTACTACATGTTTTGATAGAGGTTATGGGTGAACCTAGTCAGGCTGAACTGATGCATAAATGTAGTTGCTTGACTAATTAGCTTAGTTTTCTGTTTCTTGTAATTCTAATTTTGGCATGCAATCCTTCCAATACACCACCCAAGCATAATTCTAAAGCATTTTAGTTCCTTTTCTCATGTTATCTAGCTTGGAAACTGCCCTGGAAATTAATTTCTTGGTGGCCAGAAGCTTTATTCCAATTTCCTGTCTTAGATATATTTTCTGCCAGCTATTATTAGTCCTTAAACTTAATTCAATCTGGGAGACATTTAATTATTTTTCCAATTTACTGGGCTGGGCCAATGGTGAAAATTTACCTACAGACATTTTAAAATATTAAAAATACTCTATATGTTTTCTTAATTTCATGTTGCTTTACTGGTTGGATAAGTATTTCAATAATTGGTTAGTGGTGAAGTTTCTGGTTTAAGTACTGTAATAGTAAGATACTAAGGAAAAATACTGTATACACCTTTCTGTGGTATGCACATATGCATAATAGGAAATGTGTTTATAGAAAAATTCCCAAACCCAAATCAATTTGATCAAAAGCTAAGACTAAGCACATGGAAAATTCCACTCCTAAAGATATACTGAAAAATGAGTAATAGAAATCAAGGGTTTAGACCTCTTAAATGAACTATTAGCTACTGCCAAACGTTATAATATGGATAATATTCCAATTTTTCTATTTCAATCTTTCTGTGCTTGCTATAGCTATGATTTCTTAAAGAAAAAAAGTGCTTGAATCAACAGGATGCTTAAAAAGTGTCTAAAATTTGAACACTGCTCACAGACTATTTTAGTGAATACACTGCAGAAAAAAAAAGATTAGTTTGAATATTTTACAAGCTTAGATTTTGAAATTCTTTGATCAAAGACCCTCAACTATATCATAGCATAAAGTCAAACTTTCTGAAGTGCGACGTGAATCTAAGGAATTTCCGTTATCTTCAAAGGATAATTTTTGCAGGCTGGCTTTGAAATGAGGAAAACACAATGATATCTATAAGTAGGTAATCTGTAGAAAACACAGAAGTCATAAAATCACATAAAGACACTTTTGTTCAGTGATAGCCATGTGAATATAGGGTTTTACACTGAAAAAGAGTATCTGTATATTAAAAAAAATGTAGTTTCGCAGCCATAATCAGAAGTAAATAACTGAAAATACAGTGTTTCAAAACAGAAATCAGTGTTGCCTTTTCAACTGCTGGTAATGGCTGCTCCAGTGTCATATGACCTGATAGAGCATGAAATTCGACTGACATAAGTTCTGTTATTTCAGTAAATAATCAAATTTAAAAACATGCTCAAAGATTTTCAGGTTTGGTTTGAATATGTCCCAAAAGACTTCTGGCTGACCAAAATATGCTGTATTCCAGATCTCACTCCTAAATATATAATGCAGAAGATACTGTACAAAGAATTCTTTCAATAGATAGATAATGGCAATAGATAACGCAGCTAGATATGAGCTACATTAGTACATGTACACAAATTAGTAAAGGCTAATATAGATTTATTCTAGGATGAATATAATGAATTATGGAATTATTACAATTTCTGTACTACAACTTTTTCTGTCACTTACTGAAGTTAGCTATTGCTTGGACTTCACCTATATTTCAAACAGTTTATTCTATGATCCTGTCTGATTAAGGCAGAAAAACAGTTTGCTTAATGGAAGTTAATTTAACTTTATGTACACTAAAACACAGAATTTAATGTTTTACGTGTTAATCTGTTAAAGTAATCCTATTTCAGTGGTTAGCAAGAAAGAAAACAGAGGTTACTTCCGTTAAGTTAAAATGCTTGGTCTGCTTTTCAGAATAGTTCTTTTCTTCTTGGAGTAACAAAAAAACCTCCCCAGAACTACATGTTCCTAATTTACTGAGAAATGTTGTAAAAAAGGAGGTGTGATAGATCCATTTCAGGAATTGGATTCTAGCTCCTGAAAAGAGGCATTTGCAATGTGTCCCATTCCACCAGATAATGGTAAACTGATGCTTTGATATAAAATAATTCTGAGTAAGACAATGTTAAGAGTGCTCCCTTATCTCTGCTGAAATAAATCCCTCACTGTTTAATAGTTTTAACATGAAAGAATAAAAATATTTGCATTTTGCCTCTGTGATACTTGGAGCTCTTCTTCCTAAACTCTACCCCTCTTCGATTCCTAAGGTATCCCACCCATCTCTACCTTTTAGGAATTAACTGTCCTTCATGATCTGAGTATCTAAAAGAAGTGAGAGGTGTCCCCTCACATTGTCTGCTGGAAGCCCTGCCCCTGCTGGCTACCACATGATCTCCTTACAACAGAAAATCAAAACCCAGTGGTTTTGGGGCACTATGATACCTCACATGTTCTCAGGTAGCCCTGTGACTGGCTGTCAGGACAAGCCTTCTTTTTCTGTCTGTGCTGGAAGGGTGTCATTGCAGCAATTCTCCTTTCTTCTAAATATGCTGGGGCTGCAATGCGGTTTCAGCTGCTGTTTTATGGCAGGGATCTACCATTTCTGACAAGGGCATGACCCTGTGATTGCCTGCCCATTCGGACTACAAAATGCTAATACAGAGAAAGGTACATTTATAAATATTTTTTACATATAGACATACATTTATATATAAAAGAGTGTAGAAATATGCATAAATATAGATTCATAGTTACTAGAACACATTGTGCTCAAATATATAGATTATTCTTTACTTTCTTACTGTTTACTTCAGAAGAAGTATATATGAACAAACTTCTTATGTGAGATTTTGGTTGCTAAGCAGTTTACTATCAAGTGCTTTTTTCCTCCTTAGAATTTTGAGTTCTATAGCAAGTAATAAAGTACTAATTTCTTTTTCAGTGCACAAGTGTCTGGCAGAAGAGAAGGCTGTGACCAAAGACATGATGGAAATAGGAAGCTTTGCATTAATTCTGTCACTTTGCTGTGCCCTCCTTGGGATGATTATTTCCTTTTCCTGGGTACCTGATTAATAAGATTCTATTAAGATACAACAATTATGTAAAATGAAATTTCCTTTTGTCTAACAAATATCTCTGTTCTTAAGCTTTCCTCTAGGCTGAAGGGTACAAGAGATGTACTGGGGACATGCAGAAGCCTGTGGAACACATTTTAACTATATATTTATTTTAGTTCTATGTGAACTATAGTATCTGGAACTGGATTCAGGACTGCTATAGAAGACAACAATCCTACCCAATACAAAGGCATGGAGATGCTGCTCAATCTCTAGTAATAGAATTTATCTGTCTTTCAAGGCTTACATTCTTACAGTTTCACCAGTTGATTTTTATGATCATATTAACAGTTCTGAAACCACTTTCCAAATTATCTTAATGGTCTGATCATTAAGTATTTGAATGGTTTCTTTTTTTTTTCTATTATGAAATACTTTTTCTCCAACTGAACAGTATTAACAGGATGTAAGACCAAAGATACAAACCTTGTGTGCTTTTTGAAGTTATGTTTCAATATTTACTATGGTGTGAAACCTACTCTGTGACGAAATCATGTGCAGAAAGTAAGATTCTTCTGAGTAACATGATTTCACTAAAAATATCTTCCTGAATCTTGCAAAGCTGGTTTTCCTTCAACATCCTGACTTTCTCATTGAATGGATCTGTGAACTCTACTTTGTATTTACTATCTGTCAGTGATCACTATGCTGCTTATTTGTGGAGAGAGCCAGCTGCCACTTCTAACTGTAAGTGCTGCATATAGAATTTGGGTCAAGGTCTTTATCTGATGTCAGGTGACATCTCTATTATAACCAATAAAGTTCTGAGTAGCCAGTAAGGCACACCTTGACAAATATGTAACAGGACTATCAGTGAAAGGATATTGTGACAACTCACAGAAGGAGTATTTAGAATATTATTTAAAAATTAATGAGATATCCTTTTATTAGTCAACAGACTTCTTTCTGTCTGTTTTATCAATGGCAAACTTTTTTCCAATTTGTCTTGCATAAAAAGGGATATCATAATGTGGATAATGGAAGATGATAAATTAGGAAGGCCCACTAATAAAGCTTACCAGAATCAAATAAAATAGAGATATGAGCACTGGATCAGATTAGAATTTGTAGACAAAACAACTGCATAGAAAGAAGTTAATTGTTTTCTTCTTTTGTGATTCTTAGGAAGGTGGAAAGTTTACTATAATAGCTGAAATACTGAAGGCCAGTACTCCTAAAAAGGGAGACTTTTCAGACTTGTGAATCATAAAAAGGCAGCTGTCATCTTATTGCTAGCAGGTACTGAGGTGCCTACAGTGTATTAGAAAACCCAGGAATCTTCTAGGCTTCTGAAAAATCATTAAAAATATTTACATTGATATGAAGAGAGTGAATGCGAGCACATGGGCGAAAATGCCCCTTGGCTTGCTCCTCTTCTGACTGTGAAGGAGACATGGGGACTGAAAGCAATCACATGAAAATACAGTGGGATATCACAGTTTACAAAATGGTGGCTCCTACCCATAAGTTGGCCTCTGAAGCAAAGCAGTGATCCTGTGTGCCTTGTGAGAAGAGACTTCCCATGCAGGCACATACTTCTGGGTAAACAGGAAGAGGCAGCTAGTTCTGCTGACCATCACAGGGCACTCTGTGGTCATGTATGATATAACATTTCCAAAATAGCAAACCCCCAAAGGCAGGAAGGGGTGGAGTAAACAGACCATAGAACTGGAAGAGAGCAGGGGCTTCTGGGGTCATGCGATAGCTGGAAGGAGTGGGAATTTTCCAGGAAGCTGGCTCTGGGAAGACCCAACACTTTTTCTCTTGGAGCACCCTCATCCTTGCACTGGTCCTCCAAAGCTGCTCATGTGCCCTTTGGTGAGGCTGTGTTTGGGAAATAGTTGGCAGTATCTGGCTAACAGAAGAAATAGACTGAGTTTTCCTTCCCTTTGGTGCATGCGAGTTTTGGTATCTCTTTTTAGCTACAGAGTTTAATAAACCTTGTAGTAATTTACTTATTGAACTTATTGAATCTTAAATTTCAACCTTCAGATTTGATTGAAATTGGCAAGTGTACTCAAACCCTTTACTGGCAGATGGGCAGAGTAAAGACAGGCAGAATAACTGTCTGTCTTTGTTTTGTTTTGCATTGAGGCTAGCAGAGGTTAAGTTATGAAGAGACAGAGGTGAGCAGCTTCTGAATATCACCTAATTGTCTGTGTGAATGTGACAAATGTAACCTAATGGGGGAAATAAGGCAGAGTCAGTGAAAATGTACAAGAGCACATAGCCAAACCAAATTAAATTTATAATTTCTGTTATCACTGGATAACAGGATGATTTGCAGAAGTTAGCTAGGCTATATCCTTCTCTAGCTCTTGGTCCAGCAAAAGTCAGCTCCAGGAGGGAGATAGATGTTCAATACCTGTTGGCTGTGGATCTCTGGACAGGTTGCAAACTGCAGTAACTATATTTTTATATAAAGTTGCCTTATTCCATAATGAATTTAGGGAAGTTAAGCAGGTCAGTAGCATGTAGTAAGGAAAAACTGCAGCTTTGAAACTTGTTTATCCTTGGAGTCTTCCTTCAACAAAGTAGGCAGAATATCAGAAATGGGAAAGAAGCTGAGAACCTTCAGACTGCAAACCCTGTGCTTGTTCCCCTGATTGGCATAGAGAATTTCCTTTATGTTCAGGGACACACTAAATCATGTATTGCACTATGTTTTAACACAGCTCTTGGATTCACAGTTTTAAATTTCATTTTGGAAGTAAATATTGTGACAGTCAGTTATTTCTGTCAGCATTGCACATTTACAAGCAGAATGAACAGACGTATATGTCACAGATGATTGAATGGGTAACTGTCCTGGAGGATTCTAGTAAGAATTTATGAACAGAATAGCAGAAAAGGCAGTGAATGTGGCTTGAGATGAGAGCAGCCTTTGCTTTTTGCTCTCCACATCCACATACCTTGTACAAACTACTTGCAGTATATTTAGCACATATCATATGTACCTGCTTTCCACTGGGACTGCCTTGGGGTTTTCTTTCTTGCTTTCAGGGATTCACATTTTATCTGTCTAGTAGATTGGAGATAATGGTAGAAGAGCGAAATAGTCACGCTAGAGGACGCAAACATGGTCTTCAGTTTTGGTCCAGACTTTTGAAAAAAGCTGTCTGCTCTAAAGTGGTTTAACTGCTGATAACTCCTGTTGTCTACCAGGTTGCTAAGGCTAAGAAGTAATCGTATTTTAATGTGAAACGTGTGGTTGAGGTGGCTTTTTAACATGCTTGCTTTCTTGTCAAACCATTCGGAGGCAATAGACTCTCCTCTGCTCTGTTTAATTCAAGAGGAAGAGATGCATACCAGTATTTTGGAATTAATGGGGATAGATTTAAGTCCTTCTAACCTTTTCGGCTTTGCACCATTGGTGCAGTTGCACTAGAAAAGGTTTGGCTTTGTGCTGCTAAATTCTAAGTTCTCCAGAGAGATGAACACCAGAGTGAAGAGTTCTCAGACACCAGCAGCAAGCTACAGGCAGCCAAATGCCTGCAGCTGCTCAGCTGCTGCTCCACCTGTCAGCCTCTTTATGGATGGAGTAAAAATTGTCAGTTCAGCATGAAAAGAAAAAGAAAAGGCAGAGCTGGCAGTATACTAACATGATTGCTTTTGAACACTGATGAGCTGTGCTAGAATCACTTTTTTTTTTTTGTTTCTAATGAGACACAGAGGTTCCCTGTTTGCCTCTTCTTACTCTCCTTGACTGAAACCCAAGGCTTCATTAAGATAGAAGATCTACTGATTCTTTGTAGGTGTGAGAATAGATTTCTGATTCATTTTCTATGTTGCTGCACCATTCAGTCTGCCTTTATTTTGCCTGGATACTTAAGTAATACCAGGTTTGTCTCTACAGTCTGAACAAGCCCCAGAAAAGAAGCAATGAAAGTAAAGGCTTAAGAATAGTAGGAGAAAGGACAACTTCTCTTTTTCATGACGATGTTAGTATACTGACAGTAACAATTTTGCAATTTTTTGTGAAACCATTGCCATCTGGCATTTATTATTTTCTTTAAAAACCTTGATCAGTGTGACATAAGGATATCTATGGATAGATATCCAGTGGACAGCTGTGTTTTAATGGGCAATATAAGCCTATTAGGATACTTGAAGTCTTGTGTCTGTATGTAAAGCTCTCCAGATCAAATTATCTCTTAAGGATATCTGTGCTTCCAGGTTAGACTTTCAGTAACTTGTCTCTTTATTGCAATTTGCTAAACTTTGGACTTGTTTAAAAGCCTTCATTTCTGTGAGGAAAAAGCTTAAATAGAAATGCTACAGAACATCACAGACTAAAAATAATAAGAACTTAGATTTTTAAGCCCTGTTGGGTTTACTGAGATCAAATTAATGAGTTTTCTAGCTGAAGATGGTAATCATTGAGCATAGAACTGGGCAAGCTCAATGCTGATCCTATGCAATATGTGTAAATAAGATACTCAGAAACAGAATAATGTCTGTGCTGTAGCTGAGATTGAACAGTGTGTAGAGTATGTATGTGCATATGGTATGTAGTATTATGTATATTATGTGGTTGTGTTAAGGCTCTGGTGTACTGAGGCTTTAAGTGCACAGATGTATAACATGCTGTTGCCTTCTGTCAAGCAGATGTTAGTGATTTGGTAGTACATGTAGAAACAAATGCAAGATTCTTTGTCACTTGATCAAAAACAAGAGCTACGGGAAGGAATGATGAAAACAAGAAATCTAGGAGTTAATTAATCCTGTCTTAATTTGACAAGATGGCATAAATGAAATGCGAAATACTGTCTCTGCTCTGGATAGCTGTGAAATTCTGCATTACTAACTTGTGGAAGACAGAATAAACTAAAATGATTAAACAGGTTCCAGGTTTGTACTCTCAGGGTTTCAATTCCATTTTTCCTTCCAAGGAAAGGTAAAATCAAGTGAGCATCATATTTGCATCAAATTAAATCTTGTGTACAGAAACAGTTCTGTAAGGGCAATGGCACTGTCAGTCACCAAGGCAAAAGCAGAGAAATATGGTTGTCATCCACATCCACTATAATAGCATCATATGCTAACAAACAGCATACTACCTTTAAACAATGCTATAGGGTTCCTAGTAGCCTGCTTAGCTTAAAAAGCCAATGCATTTAAAAGATAGAGTCATTATAGAGAGAAATAATGAAAATATAGTTCATAGCTATTGAATGTGGAGGGAGCATTGACAAAAAGCAATCTCTCTGGATTAACACCCAGTAATGAAGCATGTGCCATTGGAGTGCCTGAAACAATTATGGACATTGATATGCATAAAATTATTCAAAATGGCTCAACATCCTATGAATAAATATGATGTGGTTGAGAATACTGGAAGTTGTACAAGTGTTATGAACAGCTTAGTGTTGCTGTTCAAAACTGTAAAAGATGTTTTGAAAAGTTAGTAGTAACCATATTCCTGTTTAGCCCCACTGCATATTGATTCACCTTTAAATCTTAGACACTGGAGCAAAGACAAATATTTCCTACTTTTTTATGCACAGCAGTGTCTTTATCATGTAGAAATAGATAGCACACATGGTGACTGAAATAAAATCAAAGGCAGATGTAGGTATGAAAAACGTGAATTTTTATTTCAGGGTAATTCATTAGCTACACACCTCCCTACCAGAAGTATCCCTCTCCATCCGCTCATTGCTCCACCCCCCTCCCCCACGCTTCTGAACCATATTTCAGTGGTTGTGAGAAATTTCTCTGAAATTGCAGTCAGCTATTCCCGTACAAACTGTACCGGGAAGAAAGCTCTCGGTACAGTTTAAAGTAAAATGCTATTATTGCTCCATGTCTCTTTCTAAAGAAATGATACTGGCTGGATACATGTTCTTTTGTATCAGATGCTTTGTGTGAGTCAGAATAAAAGTCCTTGAGCTCTCCAAAATTGTGGTCAGTTGAAGCACCAGCATAAAATCAATTGCCAGTGCTTCACAGCTTCGTCCTGGATCCCTTGAGCAGAGTGCTATGTTTGGAATTCTGGCTTTTGGAGGTGGGTTCCTTTTCTCACTGCGTCTGTGAGTTTTGCATCAGTTTTATACATCTCTTTTCAAGCAGTTTACTTTTTCTGCCCTGTATTTTCTGGTGCTGACAGTCTCTTCTGAAACTTTCAACCAAACAGCTGAACTTCTTATCACTGTCCCTGGAAACACAGTTCACCAGTTTGGGTTTGACACTGTAGATCACTGACTTCAGCCAGTGCTGACTTTACGTCTATACATAGTCATTCAGTGGCCTTAATGTTTTCCTGCTGGCCTCCACATTTGTATGTGGTCTTGACACATTCCTTGAAAATGTTTTCTGTGTAGATTAAAATTCCCAATTCCTTCAGACAAAACATAGCACATGTTCTCCTTACAGCTTGTAGGGAAACCTAATCTGGGAAAAGGAAGGGTTACCTTACTGTGTTACTCTGTCCTGGAGTCTTCACTTCAGGTTACCTGATGAAAGAGGTTCACTTTATAACTCCTGAGCTCTCTGAACAAGTTTTTCCTGAAGTTGGGCTATTCTCTGTCTAGGGTGTCTGCAAGGTGCATTTTCAAATCAGATGCTGATGTCAATATAAAATGGCAGACTTACATCTGTAACTGGAAAAGTGACTTTGAAAAAAAGAAGACTAAGACATCTGTCCCTCAGCCTACTTGTCTATCAGCTGACATAAAAGCAGCCTATTAGTGCTGCTCTTAAAATTGATTTCAGAGCAGGGTTGCAAAATCACAGTGGCAATTTAATTAATTATATGGAAATAGCTGAAAATGTCTGTGAATCTTTTGATTGCCTCTGAAATAGAAACAGTGTGGCATCATAGCTAATCTGTTGTAGCTGATACACAGACAGGTGTACAGATGAAAATAATTTTAATAACAAAGGACAGAGGGAAAATAGGAATGAGTTTGCTAGGGGTAAGTGGCACTAAACTGCATTGGTAAAGCTGCAGCTTTTGCCTGCTACCAGGAGCATGTCATACAGCACGAGTTATAAAATAGGGTATAATCTACAAATTATACTCTCTTAATATATAAACACATACTATAAACTGTAGTGTGTAGAACTACCAGAGAACTTTTTCTGGCCCTAAAATTGATCCATTCTCCACTTAATTTTGTGGAGTATAATTTTCTGCTGATGTCCAAGAATAGGAAAGATGTTCTGAAAGCATGGAAAGAATCGATAGGAATTAGGTAGTTATCTACAATAATGCCAGAGTTTGCCCCTAGATTATCTTACCATTGCTTTGTAGTGCAAATAGGGAAAACAAAAATTTATCCAGATACAATTTTTCCTAAGTATCAATTTGTAATAATACTTGCTAAAGTCCTAGATCTCTAATCATTATTGCATATGACTTCTTGTGAAGAAAAAGATATTAAACTTCTGCCTTAAAAAGAGAAGGAAAGATGCACCTGTGAAAATTGATTAGTGTGTAGAAAGGGAACTTTATAATTAGCTCTGGTTGTATTCTAGATGCTAACTGCTTTGGTCCCATTATTAATTTATTTACCTATTCAAATTCCAGCTTTTATTGCCTTTGATAGAATTCTTTAGCTGAGATTTATAATTGGAGAGACAGACAATTCCTTAGACTAAATAAGGATTGATTGTTATTGGTGGTTAATTTGATTTAGCACCAATTCAATACTGAGAGTCACTGGTCTGATGTATTTCTACTTTAATTTAATATTTATAGAGAGTAGGGCTGGAAGGGACTTCAAAAGGTCATCTAGTTCATCACCCTGTACCAAGGCAGGAACACTATACCCACGTCATTAGTATTAATAGTAACTTAGCTTTGATACGATATTTTCTTAATTTCTCAGTCTTGTGTTAAAACTTACACAGTTTGCATTAAATCGCAGTATTTGGAATAAACCACATTGATTCAACCTTTTGCATTTCAAGCAGTCAGCCTAAAATCTAAACTTGCCCTCCTGCCCTTCTGATCTTCACATGGAGTCCAGACTTCTCCCTGCTATCCACATATGAATGGATTTGGGGAGCCAAGGGAGGGAGGTTGGGGGGAATGATATATAACTGTTTATAATTCTGCCTATCAGAAAAATAGAATCAGCAAAATTAGTCAGATACCCTCTCACCTAATCTTGTCAAACTTTAAAACAGGGATGTAGTCAACTGCTCCCTTAGAACAGTCTGACTGGGTATCTTTACTCAGATTACCCCATTTTGTTCTCAAGGCCAATTTTGCTGCATCCTTTTCTCTCATTTTTTTCCTATTTCAATTTTGTCTCTGTGTAGGGGTGGTGTCCTAGAGGCTGGTGCTAATGTAGTGCCTTATACAGTACTCAGTAACTGTGCAGATCTGGGGGACTGCAGGGTTTTTTGCAGGTAGTTTAGAGGCAGTATCTTGCAATTTTACATGTCATAAGCTGATATACAATGCTTATATGCTTACATTACAGGTGTTTTAGAAGAAGTGGATGTAGAATAGTCTCAAAATCATTTTGATGTTTGAACTCAGAGTCAAATTTCTTTGGAGACTTTTCAGCTGCACTTCATCAAGGTGAAAAAAGGTGTTTGTGTGAGGTTTTCTCTGTAACTTTATTTTATATCAAGAATTAAATTTGGTTTAAAGTATGAAACAAAAAATAGATCAAGGATTTATGTAGCTCATGAAAATCATTGAATGGATAATCTTTGGCCACCATAAAGAATTAATACCACAACCAGTTCCAGTGACAGCACTTTGTCACAGCAGTGATGCAGTTGTACTGCCCGTTTTGTTCTGGATGCACTTAGTACAATATTCTCTTTGTGTCAATAAGTTACTTTCAAGAGTAACTTTTCTAGGGAAACCTTATTTTAAAAATATTGAGCAACAACTGAAGTTTGAGGAACTTTTGCACCCTGAGGCATTTGGAGAGAGAGAGAAAACTGCATTGCTGCATGGCTTTTTATGAAATGGAACTGAAATATGATGTGTTAAAGGATCAAATTTTTCAAACCCTGTCCTGAATTATGTTAGGCAAGATCTCCATCTAAGATTAGGAATCCAGTGAATCTAGTATTACAGAGAAGCAGCATTACAGGTAGATAATTACTTTTTAATATTAAATTTAAATAAAAAAGTACATAATCAGATGTTTTCTTAGGTTCGTAGTTAATAGTTTCTGTGTTATATTAGCAGTTAACTAAGGTACCTTGTTAATAAAGGCCAAAACTATGTATGATGAACTTGAAGCTGACCCTGATATCCATATCCCTAAAGTACAGGAATACTTGAGATCTGAATTTGAAACCATAACTAATGCATAATGAAAGGCAGAACTTCTTTTGATTTGTGGAGTATGAGGCACTTTGCTTAGAAGCAATGACACATGGAAAGTCATTTCCTTCTGTTGCAGCTGTAAAGAGAAACTCCTCAACTCTGCTTTTGACAATAACTGTCACAGCACATCATAAATACGTAAAACAACAACAGAAAATATCTTCATGAGGGAAGTAACAACTGACAACTATAGTCATACTGCTCACTGAACTTCAGAAAGAAATGTTCCTATTTGTCGTGGTTTAAGACCAGTTGGCAACTCAGCGACGCGGCTCTCGCTCACTCCCCCACTTCCTCCCCCAGCTCCTGGAGGGATGGGGAGGAGAATCGAAAGAATGTAACTCCCAGGGGTTGAGACAAGAACAGTCCAGTAACTACGGTATAACACAAAACCACTACTGCTACCACTGATAATAATAATGGTAAAGGAAATAACAAGGGAAGAGAATACAACCGCTTACCACCTGCCGACCAATACCCAGCCTGACCCGAACAGCGATGTAGACCTTCCAGGTAACTGCCCCCAGTTTATATAGTGGGCATGACGTCCTGTGGTATGTAATACCTCTTTGGTTGGTTTGGGTCAGGCGTCCTGTCTCTGCTTCCTCCCAGCTTCCCCTCCTCCCTGGCAGAGCATGAGACTCAGAAAGTCCTTCGTCAGAATAAACATTACTGAGCAGCAACTAAAAACATCAGTGTTATCAGCGCTGTTCCCAGGCCAAAAATCAAAACCACAGCACTGCACCAGCTACTAAGAAAGAGAAAAATGACTGCTACTGCTGAACCCGGGACACTATTTGAGTGGTGAGCAACCTAAGATAGGAATGAACTCTTCTGTTGAACTAAATAAAGAATGGTTAAACCAAATAATGATTAAATTATATACTTCACGAAGAGAGGCTGAGAAGCACACCAATATTATCTGAAGTTTTCTAAAGTGTTCTCAAAGCTTTATAGTTGAGGAGGGGTAAAGACTTGTAATAGATACGGACATATTTTGAGGAATTTAACTTATTCACTCAGAGGATTTAATCTTCACGTTTTGAAGGCTGGTTGAGTTCTTCGATTTTTTTATACATAGGAGTAGCTACAGTCTGCAAGACTATTTTATGACATGCTGTATTTTAAGGACCTCAGCAGTAATGAAAAATGTTTATTCTATGAAAAAATATATGTATTTGTTACATTATTTACAAATAAGAAAAACAACCAAACCTTTCTTATATCTGATAATCTTCACTGTACACCCAATTCCTAAGTTCTATTATTTTTCAATGTAATCACATGTTGTTAACTGGCTCTGAATATTCCTGCTGATGATAATGTAAATTCATGAGATGTAATCAGCTATGGAGTAATTTTGTCCACATCATTCTCAATGAATTTTTATAAAGAAAAATCTTAATTACAGTAAATGAACATTTTAATGCTCAGCCAAATTTATCTGGTGTGATAACTTGTGACAAGTTCTGTGACAGTGGTGGTGTTATGCCAGGGATGAATTTATTCTTTAAGGACTAGCAACCTGGTCAATTTTTTGTGGGTATTCTTTGAACAGAATTAATTATCAGTGTAGATGTTTCTATGATTAACATGGTAACATTTTATTGTCCTCTGTGTATATCAAGCTATAGGTGTAGTACTACTACTGGGTAAGTACAATCAGTTCACCAACTGCCCTATCCCCTAAGCTGGTAACAAAATTTGTAAATTATTTGGGTAGATAAGCTGCATGCTTTGCATATTGTTCTTATCTGATGGCTACACCTTTGGTGGCCGGGTATCTGTTATATATGTGTTCTGCAGTGCTTGCTGCATAACATCTGTTTATGAACTTACTGTGTATGTGTTTATTAATAGTTATATTGCTTGTGCCTTATGTTGCTTTCAGGTGGGCAGATTTTAGATGCCTGTATGGGAGCTGGAGGTGGCTAGTTGCAAGATATAGTAAAGTCTGTATGTTTTCCTCCTCTAAGCAAATGTAATGCAGCTGATACAATAATGCACAAGACTTCACTACCATATGAACAGTGTCTGCATGATGTTTCTTTGATAAAGATTGGATCTAAAGCTTGATAACTTTGGTATACCACTTGACTGTTGCACTTTGGTTGTATTTCTTTCTGTTCATATAAATTTTTCATACAGGAAACATACCTTACTCTATAAAATGCCTGGCACTCCCTAATACTTTTGAAGGTCAGTCAGTTTTCCCTCATTTCACAAGCACTTGTGGAAGTTGATGAAGATTCAGCAAAATCAAGAATATAACAGAAGATGGAAGACATCTATGAACACAGGCTCCAGGTGGAGGTAGAAAAGGCAGCGCCAGTGTCCCCTTGTCCCCTTAGAGGCAAAACCAACCCGCGGATCGTGAGCAGGTCTTGCTCACGTGCTCAGGGAGTAGCTGGTCGCCAGCACTGGGGTCAGGAAGGAATTTTCACCTGGGGCAGATTGGCACTGGTCCCTGGGGGTTTTTTGCCTTCCTCTGAGAATGACCACTTGTCAGGGCTCCTCTGGTCCTGGTGCTCTGGGGTATCGCCTGGGGCTCATGCTCCACGAAGGTGGCCCCTCCTGTCCTGCAGCTGGGAGGGAAAGGCTTTTTTGCCCCCAGGTGGACTAGCAAGTGTCTCCAGGGTTTTTTTCCTCCTCCGCAGCCGAGCACAGCCCCTTCATGGGGCTCCTTTGGGTTATGGTAGCCCAAAGGCAGCGGCTCATGCTCCACGCAGGTGGCCCTCGTGCCCCACATCTGGGGGAGGCAGCCTTCTGCACTCCCAGGGTGGCCCCAGCGTGGCCCCAGCATGGCCCTGGGACTTGCTGCTGTCCTCTGTAGCATTGGCCACCACCTCTTGTCAGGTCTTCCCAGGCCCATTCTGGTGGTGGTCTTGCACTGCTCTCGCACCACCAGGGCACCGCTCCTGCCCTGGCTTTCCTTTCTCAGGCTGCAAGAAAGGTTTTTTTCAAGCTAGATTTAAGGATGCGTCAGCCTGCTGCTGGCTACACATGTGCACCGGGTTAATGATTGTGAGCATCAGCTCTGCAAGATTTAGAAAGAGAAAATATCTAAACCAGACTAAAATTAACTAAACTGAACTAAGATAAATTAAATAACTTTATTTGAAAATAAATAAAATAAAATAAAATAAAATACTCTTTCCACCTGTAACCTGATTTGTGTCTGATTTGTGCCTTTGTAAGTGGTTTTGGTGCTGAAAACCCCTTGGCATTTCAGGTAAAGAAGGCTCACATCATCACACAACTCATCCTGAGTGTAGGGAATAGTATTCTGGATATATCTGGAGAGATAGTATATATCGGGAGAGATAGGATATGATAATAGTATATATCTGGAGAGATAGTATTGGGCCAGATGGACTCCCGATGGAGTGGTGTTGTTCTCAGGCTCTTGTGTTTGGTTCTGTTTCTCCAAAAGCAACAACTCAGGCGTTTTTAAAAACTAGTATTTGGGGGAGGGCTGGGCTTGGGAGTGGGGGGAATCACAAGCAAATGAGCAGGTATTGACCACAAACAAAAGACTTGCAACCATTTAGTTCAGGAGCACGTCCTGCTAAGGGTGCAATCTTTGAGCCTCACTCATGTCAGAGATGTGGTCTTTTGCTATCCTGTGAAACCCAAATAAACCGGATGAACACAGAAGAGTTTCAAAAACCAGTTTGCCCGTGTTTTTTTGCAAATCTGTTCAGATGCTCAAATTACCCAGAGACAATCTATATCTCTCCTCCCCCATCAAAAGCACACACCTTCTTCCCACAAAGTGGCAGAGCCAATGCCTGTATTGGGACATGATATCCATTCAATCCCTCCCACTAGCGCAGGGCCGGGAAGAAATGTCATCTAGCATTTCCTTAGCATGTACTCTTAGGGAAAGATAGATGTAGGGAGAAAAAACCTAGAAGTTGGAAGAGACTTACAATGATCAACAAATCCAATTGCTTGACCAAACAAGTTGGCTTGCCAAAAGTTAAGCATGTTATTAAGGGGGTTGTCCAAATGCCTCTGAAACACTGATGGGCTTAGGGCATTGGTCATGTCTCTAGGAAACCTCTTCCAGTTTTTGGCCAGTCTC
Organism: Psittacula echo; assembly: GCF_963264785.1. Taxonomy (NCBI): domain Eukaryota; kingdom Metazoa; phylum Chordata; class Aves; order Psittaciformes; family Psittacidae; genus Psittacula; species Psittacula echo. Next base: position 64,217,892 of record NC_137738.1, on the reverse strand, counting down.
TAGGCAAAGAAATGCTTCCTCGTGTCTACTTTAAAGCTCCCCGGTCGCAGCTGTGAACCATTCCCACACGTCCTATCAATGGATTCCAGCGAGAAGAGACCGGCACCTCCCTTTCCATTTCCCCTCCTCGGGAAGAGCTGTAGAGAGCAATGAGGTCACCCCCAGCCTCCTTTTCTCTGAACTAGCCTACCGCGGTGCCCTCAGCTGCCCCTCACAAGACATGCCTTCCCGCCCTGTCACCAGCTTTGCTGCCCTCCTCTGGATGCATTCAAGGACCTTCCTGTTTTGAAATGGTGGGGCCTAGACCTGCACCCGGTACTCGAGGTGAGCCTGCATCAGCGCTGATTACAGCAGGACAATCGGCTCTTCTTCCTTTTTTTTTTTTTTTTTTTTTTTTGTTACTAGCTCCCAGCTTCCCCCTCATTTTCTGTATACGCTGTGGTGGACGCTTGTGGCCCCTGCACAGTTTGAGCCTGGAGCAAGCAGTCCAGCTCCCTCTCAGTTTTCCTGACATATTTAAGCCACTGACAGTGTTCTGCAGCTCGGCCCCTGCCTCAGGAGGACTTTCACCAGGGCGCACCGAGTGCAGCCCTGACCATTGTGCACCCTCGCCTCAAGAGAGCGGTGGAGGCACTTTATACACTCCGAGCTCTGCGCTGCAGCCGCCCTTCTCATCGGCTCTGTCTGATGCCGGCGCTGCCACCGCCCGGGCAGCCAGAGCAGAGCTCCCAGACCAGGCCGTGGCCCTGAGGCGAGCGCTCCTGTTCTCGCTCTTCGTGCTGCCGGTGCCAACTGCCCTGCCACGCGCTGTTCTCGCACTCCCTGGGGCGGGTTTTCGCTGCTCAGTGCGAGTCCGTCCCTCCTGGTGCCGCCTCCTGTGAGTCGCTGCTCGCCTCAGCTGAGCTGCCGGTTAATGGCGAGGCTTTGAGGCTCTCTCGGTGGCTCTCGCCACTCAGAACTGAGGCTCCTGGACGCGGGGCTTCCCGTAGCTCCGGAGGTGAAGGCTCCTCTCTGGAGCTACTCACGTCGGCAAGTGGAGACTGTGTCGTAAGGCCTAGGTCAAACAGCAATTTTTGTCTCACGTGGGCGGAATGAAGAGAAAGGGTCATTCGCCATGGTTTGCTGGCAACAGCCTTCCTAATGCAGCTCAGAACACTGTTGACCCTCTTAAATGAGGAATGAGCAAGGCATAAAAGCATGTTAGTACATGTATGAAAATGATCCCAAGTAGATCCTGGAGGGAGAAGAATAAACCTATCAATATGAACATCATAATTCTCTTGGTGAAGGGTGAGCATAACACCAGGAGAAGGGATAGAAAGTAGGAAATGTGTTTAATTTTAATATTTCATTATTTGTAAGTCTTCTGTGTAGAGGTATTCTTTTCTGTAATAAATCTGGATTAGTAATTATTCTTTGAGTAGATTGTTAATATTTCAACTGTACTACCAATAAGTTCATGGCTTTATATGTAAAGAGTATTTCCTTTTTTCTGTAAACAAAATTTGGAGTGTAAAAAGACCACAAGAAAGATTGTACTGTTACAATTTGTCCACTCAAAGTAGTGTTCTAGAAGGTGGTGTTCTTTTTTCTATGGAAACTGGCTGAGCAATTTGGGATTTGGCCTAAAATTCCACAGCAGAGAGAATTAGGGTAATCCTGAAATAAAAAATATGATGTATAGTGTTTTGCAGGATTAGGCTGACTGCTGGCCTAGAGGATATCCACTTGACTTTTCTTCTACAGTTGTGGACTGCTTGCAATGCTTCTCTTTTTTCAGTCAGCATTTTTGATTTTGAGATTTTTGTTTGATTTTTGCAGATACAAATGGACAAGAGGTTATTTTGAGAAGGGATCCTTTTTTAATTTTTCCCCAAAAATGTTTTAAGAGATAAGTACATATCACTGTTTAGTTGATAGCACCTAATTTGAGCCAGAGCTATTACCTGTATTGCGCAAGATTGTAGAGGTGCCACTTGAAGTTGGAATTCTGGTCTGTTAGCTGCTGTACATGCACACCCTGCATAGTGTATGGAATGATGGAGCATGCATTAAGGTAGGTTTAGAATAGGATGCAGTCAAGCCTTGATGCAGTCAAGTCTTGAAGCAGTGGGATGCTGCGTAGACATTTTGTTAACATTTCTATGTGGCAATAGCGCTGTACCAAATTCCACTACATGCTGTAGTATATTTAAGTATAGCATATTTATTGCTATAATTATCCTTCACCATTTTGGTGGCATGAGATCAAAGCAGGAGGGAAAAAGTATCAAATTTCCATATTTGCTTAAAATAAATCTCCATGAAGCTTTTTGATAGAAAGTGTTTTCTCTTATAGCTACTGTAGACAATATTTATGACCTAAATGTCTCTGATGCACTCCATCACTGTCTGGAAGATCTTTGGTGAGACGAAAAAGATTTCATATTCTGCTGAGAATTGTACAGGTATATCACACATTCTTACTGGTGTTGCAAAATTCTTTTTAAAAAAATCATACCTGAAAATTCATATAAATAAAGAAAAATCCAAATGCATAAATGGGAAAAAAGTCTTTTAATATTGTAGATCATTGTATGCCATGGTTTGAGAAACTCTTGTTACTGGCCTGTACAGAGCTGGCCAGTCATGAGTTTCTCTACTCTCAGTTGTCAAAGTACATTAAATGTGTACATTATTTTTATACATTCTTCTAAAAGTATAAAATAAATCTATGTCTACTTCAGTGTATGTGACATGAAGTTATATTAGTCTGCCCCATTTAATAATTTGTTTGTCTTAAATGAACTTTTACATGGCAATGTGCAGTCTACTTTAATCCTGCATTTAATATTCTAGTCTTACTCAAAATGTATTGTAGGCATTATGTTTCTACATTGGAGTTGTTACCCTTAATAATGTTTGGTTTTCAGATTGGAACTAAAAAAAGAAATTCAGGAAGCTTTGAGTCTTACAAATAGGCTTATTTATTATTCTGTAATATTAATAACTAGTGTTGCCTCAAAAGTACTGTCAGGCATATAATAGTTACATTTAATTTTTAGTAATTAAAATAACATCCCTACAAATAGAAAATATTTAAATGTTTACTGACTAATTAATACTGCAAGTAGAAATCATGGTTTATTCTTAATGATATAATCTGGAAGATTTATGAATTACATGATTAAAACTTCCCAACAATACAACACTTTAAAGCCAAACAATTACTGTTGTATGTAACAGTTTTAAAGAAGGCTGAGAGGCTGAGTAGTATGGATATTCTGAAGTTATGATCAGCTGCAAGCACACTGCACCCGACTGAGTTTCATGAAGAGTTTATGACAAAATAGATGGTAGTATTTTTTCCACTTATAATAGGTAAATATACTTAGTTAAAGCTAGAAAACTGAAGCATTACAAAAGTGAATTTGCTTTTCATATGGAGTATGTTATTTTTATATTATCCTTGCTACACTTAATAAGGAAGAAATCTTTTTTTGGTTCTTCTGATTTTCACACACTTTTAATGGGTATAGAGGCATATTATTAAATTCTTTTTCCTCTTTCAGCAGTTTATATTTTGTCTAGGAAAAGAGCCCCTGTATAATGAATTACAAAAAATAACAAGCAGATAAGAGAGGACAGCAGTCTGCCTGCTCAGTGTATGCACAAATAACAGAAAATAGATTGTCCCAATATGCTTCTCTTGTAAACACAATCCTGTTCAAGGTCATAGTCCTAGGTTTTGTGTTGCTGATCCATACCTGTTTGAAAATTGCCTTTTCTTCCATGAAAGTTTCATTCACAGGTAAGGCATTGCTTTATAGATATAAATAAAGAAGTACTATCCAAGATTAAGAAACAACACAATGTTTATGATCTGTGTCCATAAAATAGTTGCTGAGATGTTACATCCGTTTCTTCTATCTAGAAACTAATATAATATTCGCTAGCTGGTAGAAAGTGCTTGAGTATGGAATTACACTACATCTAATTATAGTCTCAATAATTGACATTTCTGTAAGATGTTATAGCCTCAAAATGTCACACGAACAATTGATCAAATAATTTTTCAGCCTTTTTGTTATTCCTGTTTTTAACTGAATTCTTTGAAATAACATTTTTCATTTTTAATATATTTCTCTTATGATTCAATACTCATTACAAGAATAGTTTTGTGTTCTAATTTCTTCATATTCTTTACATATAACAAGTATCAAAGTTGTACTGTAAGTTTCATAGCAAGTAATATTGTTGATGTGATATGGGACACATCTATGATTAAGTCTTGCAGCTACTTCAGCAACTAAAAAGCCAAGTGTGGACTCCTGTTCATGCTTAGATCTATGTGGATTTTACTGTTATAACTACGGTAACAGTATACTGGAGTATAACTGTATACTGTTACATACTGTTATATACCAGCTCAATTTGTATCCTTTTGGAATAAATCACATCTGAAGTTATTATCTAAGGTAGCAGGTTAATAAACCCAGTTTAAATATTGCAGCAGTAGTAAATCCAAGTTAGGTATTATAGAAGATGACTAGTGAATTGGTGAATCCCCTCCCTTTTGTAAAAATCTAAATCGTAAATCGTAGTTCAGATGTCCTCTCTAAGGCCTAGGCTGCTAAGAGGGCTTACGGGTGCTTTTTCAGACTCATGGGATGTACCTACATTAGTGTTTTAGTTCAGGACAGAAGTTCGCTCTGCTTCCATAGATGCTGACCCATGGCCTCACAGAACTTCAATTCAGTTCTTCTGGGGTGAAATGAAAATGGGCTATGCCTGAAACAACCCTGAGCCACTTCTGCAGTTAACTCTAATCACCAGCTCTTCTTTGCAGATCCACTCCCACAGCTCTACACTGCTTGCTAATGAAGTGGTATATCTTTACTGGACAAAATGATAGTAAAATAGTCTAACTCCAAGTTGTCATGCTGAAATACTATTGTATAATAAGAAGATATGAAATCCTCTATTAGGTATTGTTAGATTAACTTCATTTTTTTAATAAGAATTTAGCCCATTCATTGTTGAAGTTGATATCGGGAAAATTAGGGCCTGTGCATCTTATTTTATGCTAATGCTTTCTTGTCTTCCTTCCTCTCATTTATGGAAAATTTGAGATAATAGAATGACATCTAATTTGGTTTTCTCAGTTTTCACAAATGGGAAACAAAGTTGCTTGCTCTTGTCACTTAGTAAATCTAATTAAAATTCTTTTATGAAAGAAAATACTATTAAGATAAAATAACTTTGATAATGTTTCTCTATATTTTCAGTGATGCTGATTAAGAGGTATATAGAACTGTGTTATGCCATTTTTGCAACACTGTTTTACGTCCATATTTGCTGGTCTAATCCTCTAAGATAGTATAAACCACGCTTAGGCAGTATTGAGTAATCTAAGTGCAAAAGCCACTAGAATCATCGCCTCACAATAAGTACATCCTTTTAAGCTACCTCCAGTAGTATAGCTCTTGCTATGGATCAGTTAAACCTGATTCTGTTTACCTATTTTGTTTTTGTTGGATGGCATGACACAAAGGAAATTAGGTGGTAAAATAAGAGTCAATGACTTCTCTTTGAGCAATAGAAAGAGATGTCTGAAGTCAGCCAGCCTTCTGTAAACCTCACTATACATTTATGTAAGTACTCCAAAGAGTTAAAAACAGGGGAAAAAGAGATTAATTGTTTAGGATGATAGGAAAATGTGCAAGTAGGTATAATGAAATATAAGTAACCTGTGACATATAATGCCACTGGTTACATGCTTTTAAAGATGATTTGAAATTGTAGATGGAACAGATTGATCTATTTAGTACCTGAAATTACCAACCCTTCCCTGACTGTTATGGAGATAGTAAGAAGTTTTGAGAAAGGGAAATAAAATTGTTCTTGATAAGTAGACTGCTTCAAACTACTTAGGAATTTTTTAATAAAAATTAATGTAATTTAGGAAGACTTTTGGGGGTTTTTTAAGAGCATTTTTTTACCGTATTTATTTGTGTAGACTGAAGTCTTAAGTGTTAAATGCTTATTGCTTTTTGGCCATAGAACACATTTGAACAGAAGCTGCATATGTTGGATGTTTAAAACTAGATTAAGAGAAGAGCAAATGAAACTCTGGAATGTTACAATATTCAATAGTGATACAAAAATTCACACATACAATAAAATTATCCTGGGGTTTAAATGCAGTTTTTCTAATTATTGTTTCCATAGGGTAGGCCTCTTTATACACAGAAAGGAGTAATGCAGAATGGCAAATATTAAGTAGGTGATCAGATATTCTTCAGGTTCATGGCTCTTACTCCTGAAAGTTGTACTGTTCTCAGGACAGCAGGATATCTTTTTTTTTTTTTTTTTTTTGGTGACAAAATAAATAGAAGTAACGATATAGATTTAAATAGCATAGTGAAAGCATGGTACCGATCTGACTAAATATATATTAATAATTAGTATTTTCAGTGGTATTTTGACCTCGAGCGGATGGTTGGTATTTTGTGTAACTAGCTTCATAACTGAGATTTTATCTTTCTTTTGAAGGCAATCTACAGTGCTAGAATAACTTCTTTAAAAGAAGTACTAACTTATCAGTTTTGAAACACTGCATTCCATTTACTGGAACATTTGTACATACCGTTTGTAACATGGAGATTTTCAAAGCTCCAGCCAATAAGGAGAGACTAGTATTTTTTGCTATTTACAGCTTCAGATAATCATTGTTGGGAATAAAAACTATAACCAAAACTGCATGTGTCTTTGTGTTACATTAGTGACTTAGTCACCTACAGTGTTTTCCACACTTTTTGTGTCAAGTTACTTTAGGGAGGTGATAAAATATATTCTGGGTTTTTTTAGTGGACTTTCTAAAACGACTGACTTCAGTGCTTATTCATATATTTCCTTTCAAAAAACTTTTGGCAATATTGTATGTCAACATTGTACAGTCATAAAAGACTGTACAATTTGATACTGTAATTTGGAAGATCAGCTACTCAATTCTTCTTAAATTGTTGTTAATGGCTGTTCTGATAGGGTGATCTAGCTATGGAATAACCATTAAGAATATAAGATCTAATTCCTGAAAATGTTTATACACATAATTTCTGCTGAAAATTCTTTTATCAGTTGAAGCTTAATATCTAAAGACTTCTGCTATTATGGTGAGATCTTTGTTAATTCTGTGTATCTGATTGGGTCATGCTGAATGCTTCTTGCAATGATACGCTTGATTGATATGTGATAATCTTTGGTAGCATTTCCTCATTGCGCTACCTCTTTCTTCCACTGGCCAAATAGTTACTTGGCTATTGTTATGGACAAGAAAACACACCTATATAAAGGCAGGAATTTGTTGTTAGTATATTTGAAATCTTAAAGAGTCTAATCTAAGAATCCTAATTATTATGGAAAAAGAAAACAAAGAAAAACCCCAAACACTTCTATATTGAAAAAGTCTCAATAATGTGGTTAAAATTTCTATACATGCAGTTCCTGGTTTCTACACCTTGTGTTATGCTCACAGTTTGAATGTGGCCATGGAATACTGTATCATGCAGGACAGGGTAAGCTGCTACAGGTGCTTGGCTTTTGTGCATAGTGGGCTCTAGGCTTTCCTATGAAGCCTAAGTTTACTTACCGTTTCTGCAGTGGAGAGTCAGGACTCATTGTCACCACTTGACCCACGTATACCCACTGCAATTAGGGAAGAGTTTCTATCCATCTGTAGGCCTTAAGTGACTCAAGGAACTTGGTGCTTTTATGACTGCACTGAGATGTACCACTGGGATAATTTCCACTTGCTCTTATGCTAACCTTCACCAGCTTCATAGTCATTGGTTTATTAAATCCAATATCAATCCATTTTCATGCAAATAGAGTGTAAGCAATTCAGTGATCTTTTCTCTTCTGTCAGGCTGCTAGCATTAGTTTGTACACAAAATGTTCCTATTCCTCTTGTGACCTCCGTTTTCTGTAACTGATGTGATAGGGGCACTGGACTCACCTCCCCATTTTGTTATGCTGATGTATATCAAGTGGTGTACTAGAACAAACTTGTTGAAACCTCATCCCAACACCTCAGCTGAGCAGCCTCCTCTAAGGACATGCTGCTACTACTGCCTTTGGTCAGATTTAGTCGTCAGGAACTCTTTGTCATCTTTACCTTTTTCTCAGATATGTCAGCTGACTGTTCAATTGATTAACATCTTCTATGACCATTGGTTGCTGAACACGTGTTTAATGGGAGTTTTCATTCTCAAATGTTTCCCCAGGAGTAAAAAAGTATATTTGGTTGAGATAAGAATCCCACGGAAACAATATTCTTTGTGCTTGGCAGCACACTACAGTCATATTCTGGTCTTGGATTTACTAAATATTAAGGTACAAAGGATCATTTACTGAGAAGAGTTGTCATACCTTTCATTTGAATTATCATAAAACTGCTATACTTTCTTGCCTGTTTTGCTGTGCTCTTTCATCATGTGTAATCAGTTTCCACATTTTTATTAAGATTCTACAGTATCATTATAGCTTTACATTATCATGTTTGTGTCTTACCAGTTGTATTTTATAAACATACATATAATCTATAATTAAAAAAAAATCCAACGTAAAGTACATCCTCTACCTTTATTATAAATCTTATAAACATGATGCAGACACATAGGAACAGCCTCATGCTCACAGGCCCTTGTTCTCATGGGGGACTTCAACCATCCTGATATCTGTTGGAGGGACAGTACAGCCCGGCACAAGCAATCCAGGGGGTTCTTCGATTGTGTGGAAGACAACTTCCTTCTGCAAGTAATAGAGGAGCTGACAAGGAGAAGTGCCATGCTTGACCTCGTGCTCACCAACAGGGAAGGGCTGGTTGGATATGTGACGCTCCAGGGCAGCTTTGGTTGTAGCGATCATGAGATGGTCGAGTTCAAGATACTCAAGACAATGAGAAGAGCGTGCAGCAAGCTCACTGCCCTGGACTTCAAGAGAGCAGACTTTGACCTCTTCAGGAGCCTGCTTAGTAAGGTTCCATGGGATATAGCCCTAGAGGGCGGAGGGGTCCAAGACTGTTGTTATTCAAGGATCACCTGCTCCAAGCTCAGGAGTGTTGCCTCCCAACTAGAAGAAAGTGCAGCAAGAGGGACAGGAGACCTCCTTGAATGGATAAGGAGCTGCTGAGGAAACTTTAAGGGAAAAAAGAGGCTTATAAAAGGTGGAAGCAAGGACAGGTGGCCTGGGAAGAATACAGAGATGTTGTCCGGGAAGCTACGGACCAGGTTAGGGAAGCTAGGGACCAGGTTAGGAAAGCTCAGGACCAATTAGAATTAAACTTGGCTAGGGATGTGAAAGATAACAGTAAGGGATACTATAATTACATTGCAAATAAAAGACAGACTAGGGACAACGTGGGCCCTCTCCAGAAGCTATCAGGAGAACTGGCTACCCTGGATTTGGAGAAGGCTGAGGTTCTTAATGACTTCTTTGCTTCAGTTTTCACTGAAAAATGCTCTGATCACACCACCCAAGTCTTGGAAAGCAGATGCGGGGACTGTGAGAATGAAGACCTTAGGCCCACTGTAGGAGAGGATCAGGTTCAAGACCGTCTTAAGAGCCTGAATATGTACAAGTCCATGGGACCTGAAGAAATCCATCCCCGGGTCCTGAAGGAGCTGGGGGATGAAGTTGCTAAGCCACTGGCCATTATATTTGAAAAATCACGGCAGTCGGGTGACATTCCCGATGACTGGAAAAAGGGAAATATAACCCCCATTTTCAAGAAGGGGAAAACGAGTGATCCAGTGGACTACAGACCAGTCAGTCTCACCTCTGTGCCTGGCAAAATCTTGGAGCAAGTTCTCCTGGAAGGCATGCACATGAAAAACAAGGAGGTGTTTGGTGACAGCCAGCATGGCTTCACTAAGGGGAAATCCTGCCTGACCAATTTAGTGGCCTTCTATGATGGGGCTATAGAACTGATGGACAGGGTAGAGCAGTTGACTTCATCTCTTTGGAGTTGTGCAAAGCATTTGACACTGTCCTGCATAACATCCTTATCTCTAAATTGGAGAGACATCAATTTGATACATGGACCATTTGGTGAATAAAGAACTGGCTGGATGGCCACACACAAAGAGTCGTGGTCAATGCCTTGATGTCCAATTGGAGACCAGTAACGAGTGGTGTCCCTCAGGGATCGGTGTTGGGACCGATTTTGTTCAACATCTTTGTCGGTGACATGGACAGTGGGATTGAGTGCGCCCTCAGCAAATTTGCTGATGACACCAAGCTGTGTGGTTCAGTTGATACGCTGGAGGGAAGGGATGCCATCCAGAGGCACCTTGACACGCTTGTGAGGTGGGCTGATGCCAACCTTATGAAATTTAACCATGCCAAGTGCAAAGTCCTACACCTGGGTTGGGTCAATCCCAGGCACAGCTATAGGTTGGGCAGAGAAGAAATTCAGAACAGCCCTGCAGAGAAGGACTTGAGGGTGTTGGTCGATGAGAAACTTAACATGAGCCGGCTTCAGTGTGCGCTTGTGTCCTGGGTTCAGCAGTAGCAGTCAGTTTTTCTCCTTTTTAGTAGCTGTTGCAGCACTGTGTTTTTGACTTTCAGCCTCGGAACAAAGCTGATAACAACTGATGTTTAGACTGACCAAAGACTTTGTGAGTCTCATGCTCTGCCAGGGAGGAGGAGGGGCCGGGAGGAAGCAGGGACAGGACGCCTGACCCAAACTAGCCAAAGAGGTATTCCATACCACAGCACGTCATGCCCGGGGATGTAACTGGGAGCTACCCGGAAGGGCACGTCCGCTTTTCGGTCGGGCTCCTTTCCGGCGAGCGGTATCATATTTTCTTCCCTTGTTATTTCTCTTATCATTATTATTATTGGTGGCAGCAGTAGTGATTTGTGTTATACCTGAGTTACTGGACTGTTCTTATCTCAACCCGTGGGAGTTACATTCTTTCGATTCTCCTCCCCATCCCTCTGGGGAGTGGGGGGGGGAAGTAGACTGCGTGGTTCTAATTTACAGCCGGGGCTTAAACCACGACAGTTCTTTTTGGCGCCCAACGTGGGGCCCGAAGGGTTGAGATAACGACAGATCTGACCGGAGTGTGTCTAATCGTATTTGTGATAAGCATTCAGTGTTTTAGATTAATAGTCACTCATCACAATGCTGATTTATTGGCTCTCAAAGTTGTTGTTTTTGATCTCACAGTCTCAATATGCCGTAGGTTACTTAGAGCCGGTATTTGCTGTGTTGGTGTTTTTCAAGTGTGGGGCTTGGGCTAAGGTTGTTGTCTCGTTGTATTTTGTAGCAATGACTTGTAATACAATAGAAGGATTGATCATGAAACTGATCTGGCTTGTGTTCCCAGTGTGGTCACCACCTTTATACTTTGGGAGGTATATAATACAAATGCTTAGCAACTATACATCTTTTTTCTCCTTCCTGGGTGGTCAACCTATGAAGGAGACATTCTTTTACCCTCCCAGTGCCCCTCCCAGACCGTTTACAGCATCGTTTGAGAGTTTTGAAATTTTTGAGTGGCCTTTTAATATTGTTGAGACCTGTTTGCTGATTGTGATGGGGGTCACCATGTTGGCACGCATACAGAGTGTGTTTTGTCCACAACCATTACGTCTGATCTCAAGAGTTAAGCAGAGTCGGGTTTGGGTCTTGTCTGGGGTTAGACGACAAAATAGGGGGACCGAGAGATTTTCCCCAAGGCTGGACAGCCATGAGTGGCAAGGTGTGTGGGATAGTATGGGCAAGTACCTAGGTCAGTGGGCCCCTCCAGTGTTTTGGAATTTCACCACCGAACAACTGCAAAATCCGGAAGAATTAGTAAAACACTTAAATGAGGTGTGCTGTCATCCTGGTCATACCAGAGAGGGACAAATCATGTCAACGTGCTGGGGCTTGGCCTATGCCTACCGGGCCTTGTTCAACGCTATCCAGCACCTTCAAAAGGGAAAAAATGTCCCTGGATCTGAGAGCGAAGCAACAGACAGCGCAGCTTCTCCAGCTCCGAGCACAGCAGCTACACCACCCCCAGCGACAAGTACAGCCACTACTCAAACTTCGACTGCAACAGACAGTGCAGCTACCCCAGCGACAAGTACAGCCACTACTCAAACTTCGACTGCAACAGACAGTGCAGCTACCCCAGCTCCAAACACAGCAGCTACACCACCCCCAGCGACAAGTACAGCCGCTACTCAAACTTCAACTGCAACAGACAGCGAAGCTACCCCAGCTCCAACCACAGCAGCTACACCACCCCCAGCAACAAGTACTGTTGCTACTCAAACCACAGTGATGACTGCAGCTAAACCAGAGGACCAATTCGTACCAATATCGATTGCCCCCATAAGCAAGAGAAAAAGCAAAAAAGAGGCAAGAAGGGTGAAGCGAGATGAAGAAACAGTGTATTCACCACTCAGGACAGCATCTGGTCAGGAGTCATCATCACATGACGAAGAAGAAGAAGAGGTGACTTCTCGACCTCGGACCTCAACCGAGCTACGGAATATGCGAAAAGATTTTACCCGTCAACCAGGGGAGCACATCATCACCTGGTTGCTGTGATGCTGGGACAATGGGGCCAATGGTCACGAACTAGGAGGTACGGAAGCCAAGCAGCTGGGATCACTTGCTAGAGAAGGGGGAATTGACAAAGCAATTGCAAGAGAGAAAAAGTCCCTCAGTCTTTGGAGGCGGCTCTTGGCAGCTGTGAAAGAAAGGTTTCCATACAAGGACGATGTTACGAGTCGTTCGGCCAAGTGGACTACTTTAGACAAAGGCATCCAGTCTCTGAGGGAATCAGCCATCGTAGAGATGATTTATCACATCAAACCGAATAACGGAGATATACCCATAGACCCAGATGAAGTCGAATGTACACGACCCATGTGGCGAAAACTTACACGGAATGCACCGTCATCATATGCCCATTCATTGGCAACAGTAACCTGGGGTGACATAGTAACACCAACAGTGGATGAAATGATTCATAAACTCCGAGAGTTCGAAGACAATCTCACCCCTTCCATCATCTCAGCTGTGGAAAAACTGTCCCAGGATGTCAAACAATTGAGGGACGATCTATCTGATTTATCCAGCTCCTCACGTGTACCAACACACGTCTCAGCTGTTAACAAAAGACGTCCTATTGTTCGAGACAGAAGATATAGAAGGCAAACACCACGGGCCACCCTATGGTTTTACCTGCGGGATCATGGAGAAGACATGACGAAGTGGGATGGAAAACCTACTTCAGCTTTGGAGGAACGGGTGCATGAATTGAAAATAGGAACAAGGGTCAAGACTAATCATCCCATGAGAGCTGCGGCTTCAGTCTCTGGTGAGCAGGTTCCCAGATGGAGCGGAAGAGCTGATTTTACTCCAGCTCCTATGATAACGAAGAATAATCCCTTTCAATACGACTTAGGTGTCCAACGTTGTGATGACGGTTAGAGGGACCCTGCCTCCAGCCAGGTGGAGGTAGGGGATAATCGGATTTACTGGACTGTGTGGGTCAGATGGCCTGGCACATCAGTCCCACAGAAGTATAAAGCTCTCGTAGATACCGGTGCACAGTGTACCCTGATGCCGTCAAGCTGTCAAGGGGTGGAACCCATCTATATCTCTGGAGTGACAGGAGGTTCCCAAGAGTTGACTGTACTGGAGGCTGAGATCAGCCTGACTGGAAGGAAATGGCAAAAGCACCCCATTGTGACTGGTCCAGAGGCTCCATGCATCCTCGGCATAGATTACCTCAGGAGAGGGTACTTCAAAGACCCAAAAGGGTACCGATGGGCTTTTGGTATTGCTGCTTTGGAGACTGAGGAAAATGAGCAGCTGTCCACCTTGCCTGGTCTCTCAGAGGATCCTTCTGTTGTGGGGTTGCTGAAGGTCGAAGAACAACAAGTGCCAATCGCGACCGCAACAGTGCACCGGCGGCAATATCGCACCAATCGAGACTCCCTGATTCCCATCCATAAGCTGATCCGTAGTCTGGAGAGTCAGGGAGTGATCAGCAGGACCCGCTCACCCTTTAATAGCCCCATATGGCCAGTGCGAAAGTCTAACGGAGAGTGGAGACTAACAGTAGACTATCGTGGCCTGAATGAAGTCACACCACCATTGAGTGCTGCTGTACCGGACATGCTAGACCTTCAGTATGAACTGGAGTCAAAGGCAGCCAAGTGGTATGCCACGATTGATATTGCCAATGCATTCTTCTCAATTCCTTTGGCAGCAGAGTGTAGGCCACAGTTTGCTTTTACTTGGAGGGGCGTCCAGTACACTTGGAACCGACTGCCCCAGGGGTGGAAACACAGCCCTACCATTTGCCATGGACTGATCCAGAATGCACTGGAACAGGGGCAAGCTCCAGAACACCTGCAATACATTGATGACATTATTGTGTGGGGTGATACAGCGGAAGAAGTCTTTGAGAAAGGGAGGGAAATAATCCAAATCCTGCTGAAAGCTGGTTTTGCCATAAAACGGAGTAAGGTCAAGGGACCTGCACAGGAGATTCAGTTTTTGGGAATAAAATGGCAAGATGGACGTCGCCAGATCCCTACAGATGTGATCAACAAAATAACAGCAATGTCTCCACCAACTAATAAGAAAGAAACACAAGCTTTCTTGGGTGCTGTGGGGTTCTGGAGAATGCACATCCCAAATTACAGTTCGATTGTAAGCCCTCTCTATCATGTGACCCGGAAGAAGAACGATTTTAAATGGGGCCCTGAGCAACAACAAGCCTTTGAGCAAATTAAACGTGAGATAGTTCATGCAGTAGCTCTTGGACCAGTCCGGAATGGGCCAGATGTAAAAAATGTACTGTACACCGCAGCCGGGGAGAATGGTCCTACCTGGAGCCTCTGGCAGAAAGCTCCAGGGGAGACTCGAGGTCGACCCCTCGGCTTTTGGAGTCGGGGATACAAAGGATCTGAGGCCAGCTATACCCCAACTGAGAAAGAGATACTGGCAGCCTATGAAGGGGTTCGAGCTGCTTCGGAGGTGATTGGCACTGAAGCACAGCTCCTCCTGGCACCCCGGTTGCCCGTTCTGGGCTGGATGTTCAAAGGCAGGGTCTCCTCTACACATCATGCAACCGATGCGACATGGAGTAAATGGGCTGCACTAATTACACAACGAGCTCGAATAGGAAATCCCAGTCGTCCAGGCATTCTAGAAGTCATCATGGACTGGCCAGAGGGCAAAGATTTTGGAATGTCACCAGAAGAGGAGGTGATGCGTGCTGAAGAGGCCCCACCATATAATAAACTGTCAGAAAGTGAAAAGCAGTATGCCTTGTTTACTGATGGGTCCTGCCGTATTGTGGGAAAGCATCGGAGATGGAAGGCAGCTGTATGGAGTCCTCAACAACAAGTTGCAGAAACTGCTGAAGGGGAGGGTGAATCGAGTCAGTTTGCCGAGGTGAAAGCCATCCAGCTGGCCTTGGACATTGCTGAACGAGAAAAGTGGCCAGCACTTTATCTCTATACTGACTCATGGATGGTGGCAAATGCCCTGTGGGGGTGGTTGCAGCAATGGAAGCAGAGCAACTGGCAACGCAGAGGTAAACCCATCTGGGCTGCTGCACTGTGGCAAGATATCGCTGCCCGGGTGCAGAACCTGGTGGTGAAGGTACGCCATGTAGACGCCCATGTATCCAAGAGTCGGGCCACTGAGGAACACCAGAACAACCAACAAGTGGATAAAGCTGCTAAGATTGAAGTGGCTCAGATGGACTTAGATTGGCAACATAAAGGTGAATTATTTTTGGCTCGGTGGGCCCATGACACTTCAGGCCATCAGGGCAGAGATGCAACATACAGATGGGCCCGTGATCGAGGGGTGGACTTAACAATGGACACTATTGCCCAGGTTATTCATGAGTGTGAAACATGTGCTGCAATTAAACAAGCCAAACGGTTAAAGCCTCTTTGGTATGGAGGACGATGGCTGAAGTACAAATATGGGGAGGCCTGGCAGATTGATTATATCACACTCCCACCAACCCGCCAAGGCAAGCGCCATGTGCTTACCATGGTGGAAGCAACCACCGGATGGCTGGAAACATACGCTGTGCCCCACGCCACTGCCCGGAACACTATCCTGGGCCTTGAGAACCAGATTTTGTGGCGACATGGCACCCCAGAAAGAATTGAATCAGACAATGGGACTCATTTCCGGAATAACCTTATAGACACTTGGGCCAAAGAGCATGGCATTGAGTGGGTATATCACATCCCCTACCATGCACCAGCCTCTGGGAAAATCGAACGGTATAATGGGCTGTTAAAAACTACACTGAGAGCAATGGGTGGGGGAACTTTCAAGCATTGGGATACACACTTACCAAAGGCCACCTGGTTGGTCAACACCAGAGGATCTGCCAACAGGGCTGGCCCAGCCCAGTCGGAACTTTTACATATTGTAGAGGGGGACAAAATTCCTGTGGTGCACATGAAGAATTTGCTGGGGAAGACAGTCTGGGTTATTCCTGCTTCAGGTAAAGGCAAACCCACTCGTGGGATTGCTTTTGCTCAGGGACCTGGATATACTTGGTGGGTAATGCGGGAAGATGGGGAAGTCCGATGCGTACCTCAAGGGGATTTGATTTTAGGGGAAAACAGACAATGAACTCAATTGTACGCTGTTGCCTGCTATAGCCATCAACTAGAAGTCTGCAGGGCACCAGCGACTGGCCCTGACTTCCCTCCGACCATCATCCCAACAGAGAATGAACTTTGATAGAACCGGATGAGTTCTACAGTAAAGGAACGATCAGCATCAGCAGACAACGATCCAACACTGCACACAGCCTCTCCTGCCCTGAAAGACTGTTACAAGAGATGGAGCCCAACATCATGAACCGAACGGACTCAGTAGCTTTATAGGAATTGGTCCGTGCACTAAGATAACAGTGCACTGAAATGAGAGTGAGGGTATATGGAAAATGTGGGATCTGAGCATGACGTGAATGGTATGGAATAAGGGGTGGATACTGTCCTGGGTTCAGCAGTAGCAGTCAGTTTTTCTCCTTTTTAGTAGCTGTTGCAGCACTGTGTTTTTGACTTTCAGCCTCGGAACAAAGCTGATAACAACTGATGTTTAGACTGACCAAAGACTTTGTGAGTCTCATGCTCTGCCAGGGAGGAGGAGGGGCCGGGAGGAAGCAGGGACAGGACGCCTGACCCAAACTAGCCAAAGAGGTATTCCATACCACAGCACGTCATGCCCGGGGATGTAACTGGGAGCTACCCGGAAGGGCACGTCCTCTTTTCGGTCGGGCTCTTTTCCGGCGAGCGGTATCATATTTTCTTCCCTTGTTATTTCTCTTATCATTATTATTATTGGTGGCAGCAGTAGTGATTTGTGTTATACCTGAGTTACTGGACTGTTCTTATCTCAACCCGTGGGAGTTACATTCTTTCGATTCTCCTCCCCATCCCTCTGGGGAGTGGGGGGGGGAAGTAGACTGCGTGGTTCTAATTTACAGCCGGGGCTTAAACCACGACAGCTTGCATCCCAGAAAGCCAACCGTATCCTGGCCTGCATCAAGAGGAGCGTGACCATCAGGTCAAAGGAGGTGATCCTGCCCCTCTGCTCTCGTGAGACCTCACTTGGAGTATTGTGTGCAGTTCTGATGTCCTCAACATAAAAAGGACATGGAAGTGTTGGAACAAGTCCAGAGGAGGGCCACGAGGATGACCAGGGGACTGGAGCACCTCTTGTATGAAGATAGGCTGAAAAAGTTGGGGCTGTTCAGCCTGGAGAAGAGAAGGCTGCGTGGAGACATAGCAACTTTCCAGTATCTGAAGGGGGCCTATAATGATGCTGGGGAGGGAACAATGAAAAACTGCAACAAATATTTTTTTAGTTGGCTACTTTAAACAGTAAACCATTAATTCATTTGCAACAGAGGTAATGTAGTGCTTCAATATGAAAAGATTCTATTCATATATTGTTTAGATATTATATTACCATAAATTAGGTATATTTGGACCTCTTTAAATAAATTTGCATTCTCAAGCATTCCCTTATTCTATGAGCACTTTTTTCTAATATCTTCTTTTACTTGCATGAATGTGTGCTACAAAAAATTTAAAAGTTTCTCAAAAATCAATGTGATCTGTTGGAAGAACAAATTTGAACGCAGTCAGTAAATTAGAAATATATTTAAACAGGTAGTTAATGTTTTGAGAAGAAAATTGTTCCGATGTGGATATATGATGAGAAAAAGACTTCACCTTTCCAACAAATGTGTTGCTTGAAAATACAGTTGCATTCATTTGTCTGCCTTTGACAGACTTCTGAAAGGTTGACCACATTGGAAATTGAAGGTCCTTCATGCATACATGATTGATTATTATTTTTTTTCTAATGATGCTATTGCATTTTATGGACTATTTAATTCAAAACCTGTCTGCAGATCAACATTCACCACAAAGACAATATTCTTACACTGGCATTTCCAGAGATCTAATGCACACAAAGGAGCAAATTCAATCAGAATGTAGAACACCTCAAACTGTGTCCCATTTAAATTTGTCTGTTTACATGGAGGCTGAATTTGATCAAGTCTCTAGCAAACAACTAAATAATTCAGTCCAGTGGCAGTTTTATTTCACATGACTTGTACATCTGTCTTGCATGTGAATATAGCTGTTTTCCCAGGATTGAAGCTTTGCTTTGATGAAATGTGTCTGGAAGCACAGTTTTTGATACATTCAGTAAGTAAGACTTTGTTTGTCATTCAACCCACATGTTTCTCCATCTCCATAGAACCTCTTTGTTTTAGATTCTGATGACGAAATAATTCAGTCCGTTGGAACCACAACTATTTCACTTTGCCTCGTCCTCTCCTCCTGGTGTTATGGAGGGTCTCTCTCTGATGGATGGCACTGGAAAAAACAAACAAAAAGGATAGATGGATACTTCAGGAACCTTACGGCCCCACTTTTGGGAAATGCCATAGAACTTCTTTGTACAGCCACACAGTGCAGAATTGTTTAGTCCCCATTACATCATGTTTTGTTGCATTGCAAATGAAGTGATTACAATGTGATTGGAACAGCTGATATATTTTGAATCACTTGACAAAAGGGCAAGTGTAATGGAAAACCAAATGGATATATATGGGTAGCAGAAGTGATTGGAACAAATTGTGAACATAATTATCTTTGATTGCTGTCCCTTTTTTAAATGTAACTGCTTTGTAATAGCAGTTTCGTTTGGGTTCATGATGGTATAGAACTTCTCACAATTTTAATTTCTTAGAAACCGTTTAGCAATCAATAGTTGAATACCATGGTGATATCAAAACATGACTAGATTATCTTTGGTTGTGTGAATTTGAAGTTGTTTTTGCTGTTTTGATTAATTTTAACTGTTTCTAATCAATTAGGATATGCTATGACCAAAAGCTAGGTAGTAGAGGATTTTCATCCCCATTTTGATGGGTGATGAATCTTCTCCACCCTACTTTTCAGTTCCTCTGAGCCAAATGCAGCTCTTCCTAAAACATTACAAAGTCTTGGATCTCTTTCAGTCTTAATATAAGCAGCATGGATATGATGGCATTTATTTTGATGGATAGTGTCCTCAGGGATATAGACAAGGATGAAATGTCAATGCCAGTATTTTCGGCCTGCTAAGAATCTCTGAAACACCCATGCAAAATAATCTGCTGCTCTGTTGGTGTGGCTTAGCACAGGTATCTAGAGTTAGATAAACTAAAGTGTTCTCCAATAAGACTTGTTGGAGCATGATGAGAACCTCTTCTTTCACACTGTTTCTATCTTAAAGGCTAATTCCCTCACCTCTCTGATTGACCATGTGCCTGAGGCCACTGAGAGAGCTTTAAGGATCAAAGTGTGAAAAAAGAGTAAGGTGACCAGTCAATAAGTTGATAGCTGGAGAATGTAGGTCAGGATTACAGATAGTCTGTTTTTCTTTTCTGGCCTTTTTAATAATTGCTGAAGCTATGCAGAGGTGCATAAATGCATGTAGCATGAGAAAGGTTACAACACTGCTGATGAAGAAAAGACTACTGTCTGTTTTCAAGCAAGTCCTCCAGAAATTAATGAAGACAGGTAAGTCAGAATGTGGATGATAACTTTTTTTTTTTTCTATTTTGTTTGGGGTTTTTTTTGTGTTTGGGTTTTGTTTGGGGTTTTGGTGGGGTTTTTTTTATTCATTCAATAATGCTGGAGCTAAGTAAGCACCTCAGATGTTGTCTGCTTTGGTGATATGCCATTGAAATACAACTTCATGGACCTTCTCCAAATCATGATAGCAAGTTATGTGGTTAGTAAAATTCTGAGACCTCCTCACATTAACGGGGTACTGAAGCTGTTTAATATTAGGCATTTGTTTACCCTCCTTAGCACCTGTAAGTTCAGCCCTAGGAAGAGTCCCTTATTTTGGATCTTTTTTGTACCTGTAGCTAATTGATATAAATGGAGCGCTGTCAAGATGAATTTCTATGTCTTGTCCATTATAAGAGCAGATTATGTAACACAGATTTATTTCTATTGGTGTTGTCATAGAATTCCGAGATACACATTTCTGGTATATCACATATACTGCATTTTATAGAATACAGTCTAACAACTATAGAGTGCAGTGCCAAGTGAATGTTGATTTGTATCATTCATCTGTTAGACTTACCACCAACCTTTCAGTTAATCTACCCAGTAACCTTTGTTCACTTTGCTTCACTCAACTCATAATCCAAGAACCCCTTTGTTTTTCTTCAAATGCTGTATTTCTGTTTGGTTTGCTGTGCTGAGAACATTTGCTCTCAGGAGTGCATTCAGCCTGAATATCTTTGTGATTGTTTGCTGTGTGCTTTAGTCTTTCTTTTCAAGCTTGCAGGTTAGGCTGCAGATTGATCTTTGCATATGGAATTTGCTCCATTCCCTAGATTCTGGGATTTGGGCCCAGAAATAAAGAACATCTTATAAGATGTTTTCTTAGGTATATTTTACTCAAGGAGGCATTATACAGTTATGGTGCTGTATAAAGCTTAATCTTTTAATGAGCTAGTAGTATATTACTACCAAGCCAAATTTATGGATCTCATGTTAGATGAATTTCATCTTGTAGTTCGGTACCAGTTTGCAGCTATATATGTAACTATCTGAAAATCACAGAATTGCAGCATGGTTGAGGTTGGAAAGGAGTACCAGTGGTCATCTACTCCAACCTTCCTGCTCAAGAGGGTTACCTAAAGCATGTTACTCAGAATGGCGCCCAGACAGCTCTTGAATATCTCCAGGAAAGGAGATTCCACAACAATTCTGGACAACCTATTCTAATGTTCAATCACCTGTCCAGTAAAGAAGTTCTTTCTCATGTTCAGGTGGAACTTCCTGTGTTTTAGTTTATGCCCATTGCCTCTTGTCCTATCATCTGGCATCACCGAGAATGATCTGGCCCCATTCTCTTGACACTCTCCTTTCAGATACTTATAGACATTGATCAGATCCCCCTGAGCCTTCTCTAAGCTGAACATGCCCAGCTCCCTCAGCCTTTCCTCATATGTGAGATGCTCCAGAGCCTTAATCATTCTTGCAGTCCTTTGCTGGACTTGCTTTAGCACCTCTATATCTCTCATACTGGGGGGCCCAAAACTGGACTCAGCACTCCAGGTGAGACCTCACCAGGGCTGGCACAGATGGAGGATTACCTCCATTGACATGCTGGTAATGTTCTTCCTAATGCAGCCCAGGATACCATTGGCCTTCTTGGCCACAAGGGCACATTGCTCCTGACTCATGGACAACTTTTTGTCCACCAAGACCCCCAGGTCCTTCTCTGCAGAGCTACATTCCAGTGGGTCAGCTCCCAGCCTGTACTGATGCATGTGGTTATTCTTCCCCCGGGTACAGGACCCTACATTTGCCTTTGTTGAATTTTAGAAGGTTCCTTGCTGCCCATCTTTTCAGCCTGTCTAGATCCTGCTAAGTGGCAGCACAGCACTCCTACCAGTTTTATATCAGCAAATTTTCTGATGAGGCACTCTATCATTTCATCCAAGTCATTGATTAATAAGTTAAAGAGTAATGGACCTAGTATTGAACCCTGGGGGACACTGCTAGTTGTCTCCAAGTAGACTTTGTGCTGCTGATCACAACTCTGAGGCCTACCATTCAGCCAGCTGTCAATCTACCTCACTGTCCACTTGTGCAGCCCATGCTTCCTGAGCTTGCCTTTGAGGATGTCATGAAAGATGGTGTCAAGCCTTGCTGAAGTCCAGGTAGACAACAATGACTGCTCCCCCTCATCTATACAGCCATCCAATTGTCCCATCATAGAAAGCAATCAAGTTGGTTAAACATGATTTCCCTTTGGTGAATCCATGCTGTTTACTCCTGATCGTCTTGTCTTCCATGTGCTTAGAAATGGCCTCTACAGTGAGCTATTCCATCACCTTTCCAGGGATTGAGGTGAGGACTGGCCTGTAGTTTCAAGGGTCCTCCTTACCCTTTTTGAAGACTGGGGTGACATTTGCTTTCTTCCACTCCTCAGACACTTCTCCTGATTGCCACGGCCTTTCCAAGATGATCAAGAGTGGCCTAGCAATGATGTCTACCAGCTCACAGGTGCATACCGTCATGGCTCATGAACTTGTGGATATCAAATTTGTCTACGTGGTCTCTTCCAGTCCTCCTCAACCAAGGAAAAGTCTTACTTTCTCCAGACCTTCTCCTTTATCTCCTGGGTCAGGGATTCCTGAAGGCTGGCCTTGGCATTGGAGACTGAAGCAAAATACACAGAACGTTATATATATAGGAATATCTATTTTTTTTAATACTTATGTGGGTATTAATATCTTTAATTCCCCCACTCCCCACCCCACTCACATTTTCTCTCTAATATTTTATCTGGACATCTCTTAATGTTATTCATTATACAATATATGAAATGGTATAAACAGTTCTGTTTTCTGATTTTTATGCAGTCCATCATCAGATTTTTCAGCAGAATCTTGGAAAGCTCAAAACAACAGAAATTTGTAAAAAGAATAACAGCAAGTAGCAAATTGAACAAAGTTAGCAGAACAAAACTCAGGTGCCATTCAGTATTTAACATTATGACTCACTGTGATGAATTTGTCAGTGCTATCAATTTCAGTCTTACCAGTGATTCAAGTTACCTGTGATGGATGTACATTTCCATATTACGATTTTGTAATGCTTCAGGGTGACACCTTGGCATAATTATTCCAATGCATGTTGCTGATATAGCAAATTTTGCAAAGCAGCAAGCAGAGAGGATTTCCCAGTCTGTATTATACATCTCTCTGAAACCTTTCTTTCTAGTGCTTCACTGTAGGGAAGCTAAATAGTAGCCTGAAAATTCAAGGCATATTTATTTATGAAAGAATGTAAATATATGGAAGGAAAAAATGTGTTAAAAATATATATTTAAAGAATAAGAAAATGTGTCTTATACAATATTTTTCACGGTCAGAGAATAAATAATATGTTTCTCTACAAT
Source organism: Psittacula echo (assembly GCF_963264785.1). Taxonomy (NCBI): domain Eukaryota; kingdom Metazoa; phylum Chordata; class Aves; order Psittaciformes; family Psittacidae; genus Psittacula; species Psittacula echo. The sequence continues at coordinate 64,194,365 of NC_137738.1, read as the reverse complement.
ATTGGGTTTTGTGTCTGATTTTCAAGAAAAATCAATGCCTTCTGCTTATTAGTGTTTTATAATTAACTAATAAGAAAGTGCAGATAGGATAAAGTTTGGGTTTGTTTGTTTATTTGAGTGTTTGGTTTTTTTGGGGGGAGTTTTGTTGTTGGTGGTGGTTTTTTTTTTTACAAATTACAAAACCTGAATCACCAACACTAAACATCAGGTAAGACTAGTAAATATAAGGCAACTGAACTCCCAAGCTAAATGAATTTGCTTCCTTGCCATCTTCCATCGAGGAAGATTCATATAGATACTTTCCTGTTTAATTTCCTCTTTAATACAGTGTTAACTCTTAGTTTTCTACCTCATAACAGTGTTTGTAGATAAATGCATTTAAAAAGTATGATTTCCTCAGGAAGATATCTTGCAAGTACCAGAGATTAGTCTTGTCTAATTTGTGTAGGTAAATGGGGGCAACAATGTACTTAAAAGAGAGAAGAAAAGGATGGTTGTTATAGAAAGAAAATAAAAATAGAAGATGTGTTCTGCTCCTTCATCTTGCATAAAGGAAGTAGAGTTTCAATGAAATGGGAATCTCAGAGTTTCATTGCTCTGGAAACTCACTAAGTTTAGGAATGGCTTCTAGTTTTGGTGTCAAAGATAATTTCGTTGAATGACCTTTGTGTTTGCTGTTATGGATCTGGTCTTCACCTCATGAGCGGTTACTGTGAATGATTGGAAGAGGGCATGCTGATTTCCTGGCATAAAGAATTTGAGCATCAAAACGTAAAGACATGCTAAAGATACATTTGGTGTTGGATGAAGAAAGACAAGACAGAAGTCCAGAAAGTTTTAGGCAACAAAGTTAAAGGAAAACGAACATTCCCCTTGCCAAAAACAGGTAAAAAAGGATACTTACTTACTCGTAAATTCCTCAAACCTGACTGGCAAAAGCTGTCTTTTCTCCCTGTATGTGTAACTAGCTGTTATGCAGGGAGGTTATGAAGTCTTGTCAAAGAATGCATCTGGCAGGAGGAGGCTGACTACTAATGTGGTTTAGGCTAGCCACTGATGTGAAAGAGAGCTGGAAGAGGAGGATGTTTAAATTCAAAGTTATTCCTGAAGGTGTAATGACAGCATTTTTTCCTGTTGAAGGAACATTTCTGTCTGTTGACAGGAGAAGCATTAATTATCATAATCCCAAATATAGATCTTCACTCTGAGGGAAGAAAGTTTCTGGAGGGGAATCCTAAAAGGAGCAAAAGGGAAACCCGAAGCCTAACTGTTCTTCCAGGACAAGATTATCTTCCAAGTAATGATATTTTTACATCTACAAATACGTACTGTGAGGAGCTAAAGATCAAGCTGTGTGCATTTATATGGTAATGAAGATCAGTCTGTCTTGCAAATGCCTGCTTCTTCATGCTTACTTCTGACACATGTTGCTCACCACGTTAAAAATCCTGGGTTGAAACAGTATCAGAAACTCTGAACACAATTATAAACTGACACTGTTGAGAAATCTTATTTGCATTTTATCAAAGGTGGCTGAAGAAGGGAAGAAGTACGGGGACTGAGAATTGCTGTCACATTAAGGAGTGTTAGGAGGAAGGCAGGACTGGACTGTTTCTGGCTCTACTGTGAAATGCTGGCATATGATAAGCATGCTAGGTAGGAAATTAGAAGATTTGCTTTAGCAAACAAGTAGACATACTCTTTTGTGAATGTGAAAGGCAGTATGTGATAAACTTATCAACATCTGATAGAACCTAAAGAAGATGATTCCTGTTTCACAGTGAGTAGTCTTCCAAGCATTCAAGATCTAAAATCTCACTGTTCTCCAAGAGCTGTTTGAACAGCCTCCCCTACTATTTCTATGTCCCTTCAAGTCAAAAGCCCAAATCTGACTGGCTTAAGTAGGTTTATATTGAGTTTTTGGAACGATGTTAACATTGCTGTCAGCAAGATTATGAGTTCTAATCTCATGCTTTCCCCCAACATCTGCCTGTTTCAAGGTATTAATGAACTAACACACAAGGCACACTTGAGGAAATTTTTACATCTGTCTGTATTGGCAGCCAGGAGAAACATTGTAAAATACTGGAACTTTGACAAACCCTGCAGCTTTAGAAAGTTAGATTGCAAATATTTTCAGTTTAGCCTAACTAAACTAGGAATAATAGTAGAGGAAAGGCTAGAATTTAGATTTCTTTTTGTTTCAAGACTGTTGAAGAACTCAGAACAGGTACTTCCTCTGAAGACTTAAAAAGTCTGAAGTATGGGTTTATCTCTATTTACACAGTGAAACTAAGGGCTGAAGGAGATGAAATGATGTATTTGATGCCTTGGTAAAACTGTCCTTCTTTTAAAACAATAGGTTAAATGTGTGTGAAAACTTATTTTCCACTTTACAATCCTGCAAACCATACATTACCATTATTTCATACTTTCTACTCAGATCATTTTTGTATCTGCTTCTCGTATTTTGTATGCAGACATAATAATTCTGTGTCCTGCATTGTTTGAGTAATATGTGGCAGATGTCTGTTCTTGTTTTGCACTGTACAAATCAATATATTTTCTTAAATAGAAAAGAAAAAAAAAGGTCATCCTAGATGTTGTAGACAAACTGAGTTTGTCTAGTCTGAAGTACAAATACAACCCACAAGTTCTTTCCACTGAATAATCAGAAAATGCTTCCTTTTAAAAAATACTGAAATATTTAACTCCTGCTACTTTATGGCTCATTAAATTACTTCAACCACTTGTTCCAGACTTTCCAAGGACACTCCATCTTGACCATAACCAAGAATAAGGTATTTTCTATATTGGATTAAGCTTTTGTTTTATAGTCATCAGTATTAATAATTGTGTATCCTTAACATGCAAGCTGCTTTTACAAGAAGGAAACAAGAGCTGTTTCTTGCTTTAAGACCTAACAATGCAAAGATACCAAGTGCTTCCTGTAAAGTGACAAACTTCTTTATCTTCTTCTGGATTTTAACTGAGCAGGAATTGAGAATATTAATTGTCTCACATGGTGTACTGAACAGCTCTCAGGTCATGGGATGAAGTTGTTCCAAAATCTATACTGCTACAGACTGTACTTTGGCTGAAATATTAGTAGCTACAGTGTAGCATTTTCTTACCAAGACTATTTTCTATTGCCATAGTAGCAGACAGTTTGGACCGAATTCAAGTATGTGGTTTTATTTTTTTTTAAATTCTTAGCGAAAAGGCTAATGAGAGCAGTGGGATTAAACTGCAGTATCTCTGTTCTGTTTGTCATACAAAGCTGTGGCATGTGGCTGTTCCTGTCAAGATCAAAACTAAAAGAGGTATATATGCAGTAGAAAGGAACTAGAGGTGAAGACATGAAGTGCCTTGCCTAGCATTTTTTAATTACAGGATGTCTGGGTCATAACTAGTTTTTGTCCACTTCTTGCTGCTTTTTTCTGTGTCCTCTTATAATTCTGGTTGTCTTAAGTGTTATGTTAAAGATGGCACAATGTACATATTACATTTAATGGTGGTAGTCTCCACACTTTCATTTATCCACTTCTCTTCCCTCTCAACGTTTCATACTGGATCTGATTTTGGAAGATGGAAATGCACAAGACAGATGGGTTGCTTAATTTTCAACAGGATTTTCAGTTACTGTCATGACATGTCCTGAGCTAGTTTTAGATATAATACTCTAACATCTATTGATGTTACTTTAAAGAGTGAAGGTGGCTATATATGCCACAGTACTCAACTATATGGTCTTACAATGCAATTTTTGTTCATATACTTCCACCTTGCTCCATTTGAAAATATGTATGTAGACTTTCTTGTGGAACAGAAATTAAAGTATTCAGAAAGAAGATTGTGGATAGGTATCATAATGGACCATATCTAAATACTGAGAGTATAAAGGCTCAGGAAGAAAGTAAGATAACGTAATAAAAGGTTACAAAGCCAACTAATGATATAATAAAAAAGTAGTCCTTCATTCTTGTTTTCACAGCTATTACGTGTTTTAATCCTGTAGGTATGTTGCCTTTTGATTGGCATCTCAGAAATGGCTTGTAATCAAGTTTAAGTGAAAGACATAACTGCAACAAAAAATCCAGAGTGAAATCTTACAGCTGCAGCCACATGCAATATGGTGGTGTTTTGAATAAATATCTTCAGAAATACTGTGGTACCAGTACATTTGGGCTTGCATATTGATATAGCTAATGGCCACAAAAGCATCTGAGATGGAGAACTGAACTTACAAGATTCTTAATATTCTCCCTCAGCTTTTCAAATTCCCACTTTTATCCTACTGCAAACCGACTAGGATCTGTTGCTATTGATTTGTATTTCAATTTCATTCATTTTATCAAGCTTCCTCAAACCAATGAATGCAAGCCAGAACAGGTTCAGGAGTAAATATTAGGAACCTAGACATAAAATAATCACTGATCCTGTGATTAAGATGGTCACTGAGGTTGAAATCCTTCCCTATATCTTACAGAACTGGACAAAGCATAATTTCTTACATACCTCAGAACTACCCTAATGATTCAGTTACTAGCGATCCTAGGATAAATGAGGATCTATTTTAAAAACAAATGGTCTTTTTACATTCTTGTGCAAAAGAGTAAGTTTCAAAACTCCATCCTGTGGGGAAGCTGTTCCTTTACTCCAACTATAAGTACATCTGTAGCTTTGAACTCAGAACACGATATTCATTCTGACATAGGTACAAAATACGTGGATAACTTGCATTCGTAGATCATATTGCTTGTAGCACAAGCATGAAATCTTCTTGCTACCTGTCGTGGTTTAAGCCCCGGCTGTAAATTAGAACCACGCAGTCTACTTCCCCCCCCACCCACTCCCCAGAGGGATGGGGAGGAGAATCGAAAGAATGTAACTCCCACGGGTTGAGATAAGAACAGTCCAGTAACTCAGGTATAACACAAATCACTACTGCTGCCACCAATAATAATAATGATAAGAGAAATAACAAGGGAAGAAAATATGATACCGCTCGCCGGAAAAGAGCCCGACCGAAAAGAGGACGTGCCCTTCCGGGTAGCTCCCAGTTACATCCCCGGGCATGACGTGCTGTGGTATGGAATACCTCTTTGGCTAGTTTGGGTCAGGCGTCCTGTCCCTGCTTCCTCCCGGCCCCTCCTCCTCCCTGGCAGAGCATGAGACTCACAAAGTCCTTGGTCAGTCTAAACATCAGTTGTTATCAGCTCTTCCCAGGCCAAAAGTCAGAAACACAGCTCTGCAACAGCTACTAAGAAGGAGAAAAACTGACTGCTACTGCTGAACCCAGGACAGTATCCACCCCTTATTCCATACCATTCACGTCATGCTCAGATCCCACATTTTCCATATACCCTCACTCTCATTTCAGTGCACTGTTATCTTAGTGCACGGACCAATTCCTATGAAGCTACTGAGTCCGTTCGGTTCATGGTGTTGGGCTCCATCTCTTGTAACAGTCTTTCAGGGCAGGAGAAGCTGTGTGCAGTGTTGGATCGTTGTCTGCTGATGCTGATCATTCCTTTACTGTAGAACTCATCCGGTTCTATCAAAGTTCATTCTCTGTTGGGATGATGGTCGGAGGGAAGTCAGGGCCAGTCGCTGGTGCCCTGCAGACTTCTAGTTGATGGCTATAGCAGGCAACAGCGTACAATTGAGTTCATTGTCTGTTTTCCCCTAAAATCAAATCCCCTTGAGGTACGCATCGGACTTCCCCATCTTCCTGCATTACCCACCAAGTATATCCAGGTCCCTGAGCAAAAGCAATCCCACGAGTGGGTTTGCCTTTACCTGAAGCAGGAATAACCCAGACTGTCTTCCCCAGCAAATTCTTCATGTGCACCACAGGAACTTTGTCCCCCTCTACAATATGTAAAAGTTCTGACTGGGCTGGGCCAGCCCTGTTGGCAGATCCTCTGGTGTTGACCAACCAGGTGGCCTTTGGTAAGTGTGTATCCCAATGCTTGAAAGTTCCCCCACCCATTGCTCTCAGTGTAGTTTTTAACAGCCCATTATACCGTTCGATTTTCCCAGAGGCTGGTGCATGGTAGGGGGTGTGATATACCCACTCAATGCCATGCTCTTTGGCCCAAGTGTCTATAAGGTTATTCCGGAAATGAGTCCCATTGTCTGATTCAATTCTTTCTGGGGTGCCATGTCACCACAAAATCTGGTTCTCAAGGCCCAGGATAGTGTTCCTGGCAGTGGCATGGGGCACAGCATATGTTTCCAGCCATCCGGTGGTTGCTTCCACCATGGTAAGCACATGGCGCTTGCCTTGGCGGGTTGGTGGGAGTGTGATATAATCAATCTGCCAGGCCTCCCCATATTTGTACTTCAGCCATCGTCCTCCATGCCAAAGAGGCTTTAACCGTTTGGCTTGTTTAATTGCAGCACATGTTTCACACTCATGAATAACCCGGGCAATAGTGTCCATTGTTAAGTCCACCCCTCGATCACGGGCCCATCTGTATGTTGCATCTCTGCCCTGATGGCCTGAAGTGTCATGGGCCCACCGGGCCAAAAATAATTCACCTTTATGTTGCCAATCTAAGTCCATCTGAGCCACTTCAATCTTAGCAGCTTTGTCCACTTGTTGGTTGTTCTGGTGTTCCTCAGTGGCCCGACTCTTGGGTGCATGGGCGTCTACATGGCGTACCTTCACCACCAGGTTCTGCACCCGGGCAGCGATATCTTGCCACAGTGCAGCAGCCCAGATGGGTTTACCTCTGCGTTGCCAGTTGCTCTGCTTCCATTGCTGCAACCACCCCCACAGGGCATTTGCCACCATCCATGAGTCAGTATAGAGATAAAGTACTGGCCACTTTTCTCGTTCAGCAATGTCCAGGGCCAGCTGGATGGCTTTCACCTCAGCAAACTGACTCGATTCACCCTCCCCTTCAGCAGTTTCTGCAACTTGTTGTTGAGGACTCCATACAGCTGCCTTCCATCTCCGATGCTTTCCCACAATACGGCAGGACCCATCAGTAAACAAGGCATACTGCTTTTCACTTTCTGACAGTTTATTATATGGTGGGGCCTCTTCAGCACGCATCACCTCCTCTTCTGGTGACATTCCAAAATCTTTGCCCTCTGGCCAGTCCATGATGACTTCTAGAATGCCTGGACGACTGGGATTTCCTATTCGAGCTCATTGTGTAATTAGTGCAGCCCATTTACTCCATGTCGCATCGGTTGCATGATGTGTAGAGGAGACCCTGCCTTTGAACATCCAGCCCAGAACGGGCAACCGGGGTGCCAGGAGGAGCTGTGCTTCAGTGCCAATCACCTCCGAAGCAGCTCGAACCCCTTCATAGGCTGCCAGTATCTCTTTCTCAGTTGGGGTATAGCTGGCCTCAGATCCTTTGTATCCCCGACTCCAAAAGCCGAGGGGTCGACCTCGAGTCTCCCCTGGAGCTTTCTGCCAGAGGCTCCAGGTAGGACCATTCTCCCCGGCTGCGGTGTACAGTACATTTTTTACATCTGGCCCATTCCGGACTGGTCCAAGGGCTACTGCATGAACTATCTCACGTTTAATTTGCTCAAAGGCTTGTTGTTGCTCAGGGCCCCATTTAAAATCGTTCTTCTTCCGGGTCACATGATAGAGAGGGCTTACAATCGAACTGTAATTTGGGATGTGCATTCTCCAGAACCCCACAGCACCCAAGAAAGCTTGTGTTTCTTTCTTATTAGTTGGTGGAGACATTGCTGTTATTTTGTTGATCACATCTGTAGGGATCTGGCGACGTCCATCTTGCCATTTTATTCCCAAAAACTGAATCTCCTGTGCAGGTCCCTTGACCTTACTCCGTTTTATGGCAAAACCAGCTTTCAGCAGGATTTGGATTATTTCCCTCCCTTTCTCAAAGACTTCTTCCGCTGTATCACCCCACACAATAATGTCATCAATGTACTGCAGGTGTTCTGGAGCTTGCCCCTGTTCCAGTGCATTCTGGATCAGTCCATGGCAGATGGTAGGGCTGTGTTTCCACCCCTGGGGCAGTCGGTTCCAAGTGTACTGGACGCCCCTCCAAGTAAAAGCAAACTGTGGCCTGCACTCTGCTGCCAAAGGAATTGAGAAGAGTGCATTGGCAATATCAATCGTGGCATACCACTTGGCTGCCTTTGACTCCAGTTCATACTGAAGGTCTAGCATGTCCGGTACAGCAGCACTCAATGGTGGTGTGACTTCATTCAGGCCACGATAGTCTACTGTTAGTCTCCACTCTCTGTTAGACTTTCGCACTGGCCATATGGGGCTATTAAAGGATGAGTGGGTCCTGCTGATCACTCCCTGACTCTCCAGACTACGGATCAGTTTATGGATGGGAATCAGGGAGTCTCGGTTGGTGCGATACTGCCGCCGGTGCACTGTTGTGGTTGCGATTGGCACTTGTTGTTCTTCGACCTTCAGCAACCCCACAACAGAAGGATCCTCTGAGAGACCAGGCAAGGTGGACAGCTGCTCATTTTCCTCAGTCTCCAAAGCAGCAATACCAAAAGCCCATCGGTACCCTTTTGGGTCTTTGAAGTACCCTCTCCTGAGGTAATCTATGCCGAGGATGCATGGAGCCTCTGGACCAGTCACAATGGGGTGCTTTTGCCATTTCCTTCCAGTCAGGCTGATCTCAGCCTCCAGTACAGTTAACTCTTGGGATCCTCCTGTCACTCCAGAGATATAGATGGGTTCCACCCCTTGACAGCTTGACGGCATCAGGGTACACTGTGCACCGGTATCTACGAGAGCTTTATACTTCTGTGGGACTGATGTGCCAGGCCATCTGACCCACACAGTCCAGTAAATCCGATTATCCCCTACCTCCACCTGGCTGGAGGCAGGGTCCCTCTAACCGTCATCACAACGTTGGACACCTAAGTCGTATTGAAAGGGATTATTCTTCGTTATCATAGGAGCTGGAGTAAAATCAGCTCTTCCGCTCCATCTGGGAACCTGCTCACCAGAGACTGAAGCCGCAGCTCTCATGGGATGATTAGTCTTGACCCTTGTTCCTATTTTCAATTCATGCACCCGTTCCTCCAAAGCTGAAGTAGGTTTTCCATCCCACTTCGTCATGTCTTCTCCATGATCCCGCAGGTAAAACCATAGGGTGGCCCGTGGTGTTTGCCTTCTATATCTTCTGTCTCGAACAATAGGACGTCTTTTGTTAACAGCTGAGACGTGTGTTGGTACACGTGAGGAGCTGGATAAATCAGATAGATCGTCCCTCAATTGTTTGACATCCTGGGACAGTTTTTCCACAGCTGAGATGATGGAAGGGGTGAGATTGTCTTCGAACTCTCGGAGTTTATGAATCATTTCATCCACTGTTGGTGTTACTATGTCACCCCAGGTTACTGTTGCCAATGAATGGGCATATGATGACGGTGCATTCCGTGTAAGTTTTCGCCACATGGGTCGTGTACATTCGACTTCATCTGGGTCTATGGGTATATCTCCGTTATTCGGTTTGATGTGATAAATCATCTCTACGATGGCTGATTCCCTCAGAGACTGGATGCCTTTGTCTAAAGTAGTCCACTTGGCCGAACGACTCGTAACATCGTCCTTGTATGGAAACCTTTCTTTCACAGCTGCCAAGAGCCGCCTCCAAAGACTGAGGGACTTTTTCTCTCTTGCAATTGCTTTGTCAATTCCCCCTTCTCTAACAAGTGATCCCAGCTGCTTGGCTTCCGTACCTCCTAGTTTGTGACCATCGGCCCCATTGTCCCAGCATCGTAGCAACCAGGTGATGATGTGCTCCCCTGGTTGACGGGTAAAATCTTTTCGCATATTCCGTAGCTCGGTTGAGGTCCGAGGTCGAGATGTCACCTCTTCTTCTTCTTCGTCATGTGATGATGACTCCTGACCAGATGCTGTCCTGAGTGGTGAATACATTGTTTCTTCATCTCGCTTCACCCTTCTTGCCTCTTTTTTGCTTTTTCTCTTGCGTAGAGGGGCAATCGATATTGGTACGAATTGGTCCTCTGGTTTAGCTGCAGTCATCACTGTGGTTTGAGTAGCAACAGTACTTGTCACTGGGGGTGGTGTAGCTGCTGTGGTTGGAGCTGGGGTAGCTTCGCTGTCTGTTGCAGTTGAAGTTTGAGTAGCGGCTGTACTTGTCGCTGGGGTAGCTGCACTGTCTGTTGCAGTCAAAGTTTGAGTAGTGGCTGTACTTGTCGCTGGGGGTGGTGTAGCTGCTGTGCTCGGAGCTGGAGTAGCTGCGCTGTCTGTTGCTTCGCCCTCAGATCCAGGGACATTTTTTCCCTTTTGAAGGTGCTGGATAGCGTTGAACAAGGCCCGGTAAGCATAGGCCAAGCCCCAGCACGTTGACATGATTTGTCCCTCTCTGGTATGACCAGGATGACAGCACACCTCATTTAAGTGTTTTACTAATTCTTCCGGATTTTGCAGTTGTTCGGTGGTGAAATTCCAAAACACTGGAGGGGCCCACTGACCTAGATACTTGCCCATACTATGCCACACACCCTGCCACTCATGGCTATCCAACCTCGGGGAAAATCTCTCGGCCCCCCTATTTTGTCGTCTAACCCCAGACAAGACCCAAACCCGACTCTGCTTAACTCTTGAGATCAGACGTAATGGTTGTGAACAAAACACACTCTGTATGCCTGCCAATATGGTGACCCCCATCACAATCAGCAAACAGGTCTCAACAATATTAAAAGGCCACTCAAAAATTTCAAAACTCTCAAACGATGCTGTAAACGGTCTGGGAGGGGCACTGGGAGGGTAAAAGAATGTCTCCTTCATAGGTTGACCACCCAGGAAGGAGAAAAAAGATGTATAGTTGCTAAGCATTTGTATTATATACCTCCCAAAGTATAAAGGTGGTGACCACACTGGGAACACAAGCCAGATCAGTTTCATGATCAATCCTTCTATTGTATTACAAGTCATTGCCACAAAATACAACGAGACAACAACCTTAGCCCAAGCCCCACACTTGAAAAACACCAACACAGCAAATACCGGCTCTAAGTAACCTACGGCATATTGAGACTGTGAGATCAAAAACAACAACTTTGAGAGCCAATAAATCAGCATTGTGATGAGTGACTATTAATCCAAAACACTGAATGCTTATCACAAATACGATTAGACACACTCCGGTCAGATCTGTCGTTATCTCAACCCTTCGTGCCCCACGTTGGGCGCCAAAAAAAACAACTGTCGTGGTTTAAGCCCAAGCTGTAAATTAGAACCACGCAGTCTACTTCCCCCCCCCCACTCCCCAGAGGGATGGGGAGGAGAATCGAAAGAATGTAACTCCCACGGGTTGAGATAAGAACAGTCCAGTAACTCAGGTATAACACAAATCACTACTGCTGCCACCAATAATAATAATGATAAGAGAAATAACAAGGGAAGAAAATATGATACCGCTTGCCGGAAAAGAGCCCGACCGAAAAGAGAACGTGCCCTTCCGGGTAGCTCCCAGTTACATCCCCGGGCATGACGTGCTGTGGTATGGAATACCTCTTTGGGTAGTTTGGGTCAGGCGTCCTGTCCCTGCTTCCTCCCGGCCCCTCCTCCTCCCTGGCAGAGCATGAGACTCACAAAGTCCTTGGTCAGTCTAAACATCAGTTGTTATCAGCTCTTCCCAGGCCAAAAGTCAAAAACACAGTGCTGCAACAGCTACTAAGAAGGAGAAAAACTGACTGCTACTGCTGGACCCAGGACACTACCATAGCAAAGCTAGGAGACTGAGCAGTTAGTAGGTGATGGACCTTCAGGGTGCTCAATGGATTTGGATGTAGAGCAGCAGTGAGCACAGACGATAACAGTGCAATGGTGTAAAAATCAATCAGGTAAGCAGGTCTAACAGAAAAGTGGACAGAAAATAACTTTGTATCACAAAGACAGCTTCATATTAGAGCAAATACATGCCAGCTTAGGCTGTTGGCAAGGGATGACAAATAGCTGCCTCAATCACTAACAACTGTAGCATGCCATAGTCAAAGCCAGCCTTATCACTACAAGCTCATAATTGCAAAGGTAAGTCAAGTCAGAGATCACGCTATGTGGTTACCCCTATCTTCTACTGTAAGTAAGGTATTATTAAAGGTATTATTAAAGCCTCTCTGTGTTAATTATCAGCAGATGTTGCTTAATGTGACTACATAAATGCTTTTCCATTGAAAATTCTTCTTAGAGAACTGTAACCATGTCATGTTAGTCTACTGTTCATGAAAAACTTTGCTCATAGACCATGAAATGTAACAACACTGAATTTCTTAGTATTTCTTTTTTTAATCCTAAATGCAAGGATTTGGATTTTACACTTTCAGACTTCAAACATAAAATCAGAATTTATTTTCTCACATGGTTTTAAACCTTTCATAAGGTAAGCAGCTACAGGGATGGAGTTAGAGAGTGATGTAACATTTTCCAGTGCCTTTTTGCCAAATTTAATGCAATAGTTGACTCTAACTGAAAGTGACACTTGAAAATTCAAAATGCTCTGAACATTGGGTTCAACCACTGCATTTATAGTGTTAAAATTTTACATTTATTTTTAATTTAAATGCACAGTCTCACATGAACTAAGTATCTCATAAAGGTCTAAGGCTTGTTAAAAATTTGTATTAATGATCTAGAAAAATCCATGACAAGCTTTCTTGAAGTTCTCAGGTAAAAAATATCTGAGCCACAATTTTTAAACTTAATTAAGAGTAAGGAAATGCAGTGTCCTCCAAAATTACTGATGAAGTGAAAGGTAATTCTTATTCTATATAATGCAGGTATCACCATGTTTTTCCCAAATACTGATGAGCTATGTTTATTACATACTTCTATGCATTTTGTGTTGCTGTTGACAGTTCTACCATTTACCATTATTAGACTGTATTTGCATACATCTTCCAAAATTAATAGTCAAATATTTTATCTTTTGTCTTTCTGTTTCCCTAGTTTTAAATTTGTAGTCATTGATATATAAAATTCCAGTCTTCATTTTCTATGTGCTATGTTTATTATTTTTAATATCTGGTTTTTATAGTCCTCAAGCTAATACAATCATGTTTCTTAATTACAGATTTTTGAAATATATAATATAATAATTTGTATGAACATTTTTATGTTCATAAAATTAGTTGATTTGACTCATGATTTACTTCAAGACTTGTGAAAATGCTAGTTTTTAAGCACCAAATATATAGAAATCCTTTTTATTAGATCTGCGCATAGCAAATATATTCAAAACAAGACCACTTGCTGCAAAGTAATTTTAGTTCTGTGATAATATTAAATTAATTTTGAAATTCTTTTAAATGGGTGAAGATGTTCCTAAGTTAGGAGACTGACATATGCCATAAATTCTAATGAAGTCAATTGTATCAAAAGAGTGAACTGCATGGCATGTTTCACTGAGAATAAAGGTTCCTGTGATATCACTTTTTTAATTTCTTATGTAGGTGACTGTAAGAGTTGGTATCAATATTCTCTGAAGCCTTGTTATGTATCTGAATGGTGATATGTCATCTTTTCAAGGATCATTTGCTTATCCGATTTGGGTAACTGTTGTGGGTTAATGCCAATAGCTAGCTGAGCCACACACAGCTTCTTACTCAGGTGCCCCCAAGTGGGATGTGGGAGAGAATTGGAAGGGTAAAAGTGAGAAAACTGATGGGTTGAGATAATGACAGATCAATAGATAAAGAAAAAGCAGTATGCACGAGCAAAGCAAAACAAGGAATTCATTCACCACTTCCCATGATCAGGCAGGTGTTCAGCCATCTCCAGGAAACCAGGCTCCATCATGGTCATGGTTACTTAGGAAGACAAATGTCCCCCCTTCCTTCTCCTACCCTTAGCTTTACTGAGCTTTGCTGAGCATGATGCTATATAATAGATGACCTTAAGGTCCTTTTCAATCCTAACCATTCTATGATTATGAATATCCCTTTGGTCAGCTGGAATTAGCTGTCCCAGCTGTTTCCCCTCCCAACAACTTGTGCACCCCCAGCCTACTTGCTGAGGGGTGGAAAAGGCCTTGACTCTGTGTAAGCCTGATCAGCAACAACTAAGACATCCTTATGTTATTGACACTGTTTTGGTCACAAATCCAAAACAAAGCATCTATGAGCTGCTATGAAGAAAATTAACTCTATCCCAACCAAAACTAGTACAGTTACTTAGTAACAGCTGACTCTAATTTGGAGAGTATTGCTTCAATTCCCACTTTGCTTTCTCTGTCCTTTTTAAGTAAGTTATGTCTTAATTCTTCAAGTTAGGAAATTAATTTCACAAAGGTGCTGCAATGCCATTAAGTTTGGGCGCATAAACAAAATTCTGATTCATCTTATTTATTACTCAAGCCCCTGGCTCAATATCTGCATAGTCTTTGGGTTTTGGATAACTTTTTGAAACACAGCTTGATTTATTCAAAGTATTTTGGTCATTATCTTTTGTAATAGTTTAACAATCTAGCAAGTAGGTTGACAAGATTTATCTGAGAAGCAAGATGACTACTAAGTGTCATACATACTATTACTGGTAGAAGCAAGAGATGTAGAGGACAGTAGTATTTTTCAGCCATATGTGCAAATATTGCCCAGGTGGTTTTTGGTTATCAATATTTGCAGATAACTACTGAGCAAATATGTTAAATGAAAAAAAAAATTATTGTAATGTAAATACAGTGGAATTAAATAAATAGATGTTATAACGTAAATATGTTATATGGTTGAAAGTGTTTTGTACTGTCTTCTTTAGGCCTAAATTGTTGGTATTGGAAGTAATGAACTTTTTAGACAAAAGAATATAACTTTCTTCTTCAGAATTTTAGAAAAACAAATAAAAAGTACAGGACAATTTATCTCGCTCTCAAAGCAACAGACATAGAATAGCTGCTCTTTAGGCATCTGAAGAGATGTACTGTATATCTGGCAAAATTGTACCTTTGAAACAATCTTTCACCGGTGACCAGATGATCTGATTTTATAAGAAGATATTTCAAGTCAGTGATCTTCCTTTTCAGCTAAAGACTTGAGTGTCATCTTCTATCAGTCCATCGACTTTAAAAGCCTCTTTTTGCTCATCAATTATCCTGAATGCATATTTGGCTCGGTTTATCTATGATGGACACAAACTCCATTTGAGGACCTGAATGTTATCTGAAATACAAGTAAGTGCTACAGAAGTATTTTCCATTATATTCTGCCACTTTTGCTGTAATTTAAATATTATAAACTTATTTTTCTGCTCTAAATCCATTTTCTTATTTAAATATTTCTCTACATTTGCCCCTGGCAAACCTCCCTTCTTTAGTTAGAAACACTTCTTCAAAGTGAAGTCAGTAGCAACAGAAACTATGTAACGTTTCCTCATCTTCTATTTTTACATGTTGGAAGTAAATCTTGTTCACTATTTAACAAATACAGGATTAAAGTTGGTGAGCATTTTTTTTTTTTTGCTTTTGTTAAACATTAAAAGCTTAACAAAAATGATAGGCTCTCAGTAGACTTTCATCAGTGTTCTGTGGTGGTTCTAAATTAAGTCTAATGCATTCTTCACTATCCTTTTGACAGTCTATATAACAAAAATTCAGCACATAAGAGGTACTGTTTGAGATCAACATCCTTATGTCACAGAGAACTAGAGAAACTTCAAAGAAAGTGAGTGAATGACCCAAAATACTTTATGAAGAATCATTCTGAATTATTCGCTTCTGCTTTCATATGGTCCATCATATATTTTTTTTTTTTAGTATTGTAGCCACTGTATAGTTCAGATACTGACCTATAACAAATTGTTACAGGAGGATTTTTAGTAACATTTTTTAATGTGAAAGTTGCCTATATTTACCATGGTCTTAGATTTTCATTCTTTAAAATTCAAGATGTAAGTATGTATCTTAGCAAGGGAATTTCAAACAGAGAAGGCTGTAAAACTTCCATCTTGTGAAAAATTTTGAAGCCTAAACTTCCTGTCCTACACCAGCGTGAAGTGAAGGTATTTTGGGAGAGACAAGCCAGGTTAGTCAAAGCATCCACTTGTAACAGAGAATCTCATTTCCTTCTGTTTCTGACTGAGATCCTGAGAGCCTGGAGTTACTAAATGAGTCTATCCACTAGACTGTTGATGTGAGGCAAAGTCACTTTCACTGTTTTTCTATTAAAAAAATTACTCATGGACCAGATTATCCAATGATTTTTTTCTTTTAATTAAAATCTTATTGAAAATATTTCAACATAAAGTTTTAGTTACATAAACCAACTGATGTATAATCATTTTCTGTTGAGGTTTCTCAGCTCTGAGTGATGTTATTATAGCTGCAAAGTATTATTTATTTATTATTTTGCTTATCCTCATCTGTTTGGCTTTGTGTTCTCCAAAATTATTTCTGTTTTACAAAGAGGAAGAAAAAAAATGTTGTTGAAGCATCTACTTGCACATTACAATGTTTCCACATTTAACAGAAGAGTTAAGAAATCAAAATTCAAGAGACCAGGAAGACTTTAAGAGATTAGAAATCTGGAAGATTATTCATCCAGTTGAAATTAAATTTAGCATGCTTTTTCCTTTTAAGGGAAATTGTCATTTACAGTCTAAAGCAATAATAAAGATGCTATTTTATTAATTTCAGATTTGTGTGTATATATCTGTTTTCTGAAAATCTAACAGCAAATAAATGTGTAGAATTATATTCTATGTGTTATACTGCAATACGAAGGAGTTGTACCTCAAGTCACATGTCACACAAATTTGCTTATACAAAAAGCTGCTCTGACATGAGTCATGCTTATGAACTAAGCCTTTAAATGCATGCATTGAAGACATTTCAGATCAAATACATTTATTTCTGTTATAATCAAGCAGAGCACAAAACAAACACTTCAAAACTAAGGCAAATATTTTCTTTCGTCTTGGGTCTTTATAGGCAAAATGGGAGAAATTTTGTAAAATCTTTCATTGTTTTTTGGAGACAAGATTATTTGCATTTTTTTGGTTGCTCTCAGGTTTTGTGGAGGATGACAAGCAAAGTTATGGTTTAAATTCTTGTTTCCTCTTCAATATTTTTAGCAGAATATATCCTACATTCTTTCAAGACAGACTGCCCTGTTTTCCAAACAGGGTGATTTAAGGATTTCCTCTGGAGTTTCATCTGGACTATCATGTTTATGAGCACCAATAGAACTATTTTTCACTATTTTAATACTATAATTACAATACTAATCTTTTGAAAAAGACTAGTAGTATAATTCCTAAGCCTCAGCTCCTTGCTAATAAATCCATTACCCAAAGAACTCTTGTGTACCCAAGAATGTTTCCATGTTACCCAGTAAAATTTACAGCTGTTAAATTGTAAGTTAGATAGGAGATGTCTCAGAAGAATAGCCTTTATCCTTGAAATATGGGTCTCTTTATTTTGTGTTTTGTCCTGATCCTTCAGGAATGGATTTTCTTTTCTAATCAAATCATGGTAAAGTATGGTGAATCAAATCATGGTAAAGTAGTAGCTGAGGCATAAAGCCAAAGCTAAAAACTGTTTATGAACTTAGTTACAAAAGAATTATTTTCAAGCCCGTGGAAATATTTTTAAAAATTTATAACTTATGAAATGCTATGTGTCAATTACAATTTTTTGCAGTATTTCAGAATTCTGATGAGTGATTGCCTAATCTGGCATGCCAACTCATGTTCTGGTGCATCAGGAAAATTGATAGGTATGTTACAATTACACTTAATATATAGTTAAATTGAAAAATGCTTGTGATTAAAACACATTCTTTACCCAACATATTACCAGCAATGGATTTAAAAGGTTTCTTTATCTGTTTGTCAACTGTCATGGTTTAAGCCCTGTCGGCAAGTCAGCCACGCAGTTTCTACTTCCCCCCCCCCCCCCCCCCCCCCGAGGGATGGGGAGGAGAATCAAAAGAATGTAACTCCCACGGGCTGAGATAAGAACAGTCCAGTAACTAAGGTATAACACAAACCACTGCTGCTACCACCAATAACAATAATGATAAGGGAAATAACAAGGGAAGAGAATACAATACCACTCGCCGAAACGAGCCCGACCAATCAGAGAGTGCCCTTCTGGGTAACTCCCAGTTACATCCCAGGCATGACGTGCTGTGGTATGGAATACCTCTTTGGCTAGTTTGGGTCAGGTGTCCTGTTTCTGCTTCCTCCCGCCTTCCCCTCCTCCCTGGCAGAACATGAGACTCACAAAGTCCTTGGTCAGACCAAACATCAGTGTTATCAGCTATGTTCCCAGACCAAAAGTCAAAAACACAGTGCTGCAACAGCTACTAAGAAGGAGAAAAAATGACTGCAACTGCTAAACCCAGGACGTCAACCTTGCTATATTTTCTTACTAGTCTGATTCCCACAAGAATATTATGGACTAAATTCTAATTGAAGCATCTATATCAGTGGCAAATGTTGTATAAATGTCTGGAAGATTGTGATGTGATTTTTTTTCTCAACCTGCATAACCAATCACAACTTCTTTTAGTCAGTTTAAAAATGAGCAAAACCTAATTCATGACCTGAATAAACACGTTAGAGATACTATTGATATGAAAAAAATAAGGACCCTTACTATGTTATTTATGTCATTGCTTTTCTGAGTGCCTTTTGAAATGGTTTGCTTTGATTTAAAATGTGTGTATTGGGTTATAAAACACCTCTGTACAAATAGAGCTGAATGCATTGGGTAGTATATTGTAAAACTTATTTCTATATTTTGGCTTGTGAGACAACATTTGCATTCATTATAGAATCAAAGATTGAGCAGAATAAATTTAAAGCCTTTTAAGTCAACCATATGCAATATGAATCTATTGATTCACCATCCCTGGCGGTGTTCAAGGCCAGGTTAGACGAAGCCTTGGGTGGCATGGTTTAGTGTGAAGTGTCCCTGCCCATGGCACGGGGGTTGGAACTAGGTGATCTTAAAGTCCTTTCCAGCCCTAACTATTCTATGATTCTATGATTTTATATTAATATGAAAAATAGCTAGTGATTTTTATTTTATTTTACTATATTTACATATTTAAAATTTTTGCCTTTTGGACCATTAATAAGATTATATGTGCAATCTTCCTGGACCATTGTATTTGCTGTATTTATGAAAGGCAGCTGATTGCACCTGACATGACTTAGGCTCTTTAGAAAAGACAGGCCTGGCAGGCGGGGAGGGGGAGTTACTATTTATGTTAGGGATCGGCTGGAGAGTATGGAACTCTGTCTGGGGACGGGTGAGCAGTCAACAGAGAGTTTGTGGGTCAAGGTTAAAGGGAGAGCAACGATAGGGGACGTTACTGTGGGGATCTGTTACAGACCACCTGATCAAGAGGAATCTGTGGATGAAGTGCTCTATAGGCAGATAGGAACAGCCTCACGCTCACAGGCCCTTGTTGTCATGGGAGACTTCAACCACCCTGACATCTGTTGGAGTGAAGGTACGGCCCGGCACAAGGAATCCAGGAGGTTCCTCGATTGTGTGGAAGACCACTTCCTTCTGCAAGTAATAGAGGAGCTGACAAGGAGAGGTGC
Source organism: Psittacula echo (assembly GCF_963264785.1). Classification (NCBI taxonomy): domain Eukaryota; kingdom Metazoa; phylum Chordata; class Aves; order Psittaciformes; family Psittacidae; genus Psittacula; species Psittacula echo. The sequence goes on along the minus strand of NC_137738.1, from coordinate 64,174,825 downwards.
CATGCTTGACCTCGTGCTCACCAACAGGGAAGGGCTGGTTGGAAATGTGACGCTCCAGGGCAGCCTTGGTTGCAGTGACCATGAGATGGTCGAATTCGAGATACTCAAGACAATGAGAAGAGCGTGCAGCAAGCTCACTGCCCTGGACTTCAAGAGAGCAGACTTTGGCCTCTTCAGGAGCCTGCTTAGTAAGGTTCCATGTTATATAGCCCTGGAGGGCAGGGGGGCCCAAGACGCTTGGTTGTTATTCAAGGATCACCTGCTCCAAGCTCAGGAGTGTTGCATCCCAACTAGAAGGAAGTGCAGCAGGAGGGCCAGGAGACCTCCTTGGATGGATAAGGAGCTGCTCAGGAAAATTCAAAGGAAAAAAGAAGCTTATAGAAGGTGGAAGCAGGGACAGGCGGCCTGGGAAGAATACAGGGATGCTGTCCGGGAAGCTAGGGACCAGGTGAGGAAGGCTAAGGCCCAGTTAGAATTGAACTTGGCTAGGGATGTTAAGGATAATAGGAAGGGATTCTATAGGTACATAGCAAGTAAAAGACAGACTAGGGACAATGTAGGCCCCCTTCGGAAGATATTGGAAGAACTGGCTACCCAGGATTTGGAGAAGGCTGAGGTTCTTAATGACTTCTTTGCCTCGATCTTCACTGGCAAAGTCTCTGACCACACCACCAAAGTCTTGGAAGGCGAATGCAGGGACTGTGAGATTGAAGACCCTAGGCCCACTGTAGGAGAGGATCTGGTTCGAGACCATCTTAAAAACCTAAACATACACAAGTCCATGGGACCTGATGAAATCCATCCACGGGTCCTGAAGGAGCTGGCGGATGAAGTTGCTAAGCCACTGGCCATCATATTTGAAAAATCATGGCAGTCAGGTGAAGTTCCCGACAACTGGAAGAAGGGAAATATAACCCCCATTTTCAAGAAGGGGAAAACGAGTGATCCAGTGGACTACAGACCAGTCAGTCTCACCTCTGTGCCTGGCAAAATCTTGGAGCAAGTTCTCCTGGAAGGCATGCTAAGGCACATGAAAAACAAGGAGGTGTTTGGTGACAGCCAGCATGGCTTCACTAAGGGGAAACCCTGCCTGACTAATTTGGTGGCCTTCTGTGATGGGGCTACGAAACTGATGGGCAGGGGCAGAGCAGTTGACGTCATCTACCTGGACTTGTGCAAAGCGTTTGACACTGTCCCACACAACATCCTTGTCTCTAAATTGGAGAGACATCAATTTGATGGGTGGACCACTCGGTGGGTAAAGAACTGGCTGGTTGGCCGCATGCAAAGAGTTGTGGTCAATGGCTCGATGTCCGGCTGGAGACCGGTAACGAGTGGTGTCCCTCAGGGATCGGTGTTGGGACCGATCTTGTTCAACATCTTTGTCGGTGACATGGACAGTGGGATTGAGTGCGCCCTCAGCAAGTTTGCTGATGACACCAAGCTGTGTGGTTCAGTTGATACACCGGAGGGAAGGGATGCCACCCAGAGGGACCTTGACACGCTTGTGAGGTGGGCTGATGCCAACCTTATGAAGTTTAACCATGCCAAGTGCAAGGTCCTACACCTGGGTTGGGTCAATCCGAGGCACAGCTACAGGTTGGGCAGAGAAGAGATTCAGAGCAGCCCTGCAGAGAAGGACTTGGGGGTGTTGGTCGATGAAAAAATGAACATGAGCCGGCTTCAGCATGCGCTCACAGCCTGGAAAGCCAACCGTATCCTGGGCTGCATCAAAAGGAGCGTGACCAGCAGGTCAAAGGAGGTGATCCTGCCCCTCTACTCCGCTCTCGTGAGACCTCACTTGGAGTATTGTGTACAATTCTGGTGTCCTCAACATAAAAGGGACATGGAACTGTTGGAACAAGTCCAGAGGAGGGCCATGAGGATGATCGGGGGACTGGAGCACCTCCCGTATGAAGACAGGTTAAGAAAGTTGGGGCTGTTCAGCCTGGAGAAGAGAAGGCTGCGTGGAGACCTCATAGCAGCTTTCCAGTATCTGAAGGGGGCCTACAAGAATGCTGGGGATGGACTATTCATCAGAGACTGTAGTGACAGGACAAGCGGTAATGGGTTCAAACTTAAACAGGGGAAGTTTAGATTGGATATAAGGAAGAAATTCTTTCCTGTGAGGGTGGTGAGGCACTGGAATGGGCTGCTCAGGGAGGTTGTGAATGTTCCATCCGTGGCGGTATTCAAGGTCAGATTGGATGAGGCCTTGGGTGACATGGTTTAGTGTGGGGTGTTCCTGCCCATTGCAAGGGGGTTGGAACTAGATGATCTTAAGGTCCTTTCCAACCCTAACTATTCTATGATTCTATGATTTTACAGTTATGGAATGAATTATGAGGCTACAAAGGTGAATCTGAAGAGTTTTCATGGTGTTTCTCTTATCTAAAACCTAACTGTGCAAAATCCTTTGAGTTTCTCTGTATCACTGAATACTCCGGACTTAGGCACATTTTATTTGGAGAAAGGACATATGTTTGTGCAAACAAATCACACCTGCTAGGGTAGGATGTTCTTGGAAAAAGGCAGATAGACCAGGCAAATATTCTGTAAAAGTTTAGTAGATAAATTCCTGGCAAATATGGGAGGAAAGGTGGAGAGTAAACAAACTGGAGATCAGAAATATTCTTGAGGTTTCAAGTCAACTGACCTACCACATTCTTTTGCATACTGATGTGGGAGAGGGGTTGGTAGGCATCCAAAGTGAATGAGTGGATTTTTGGCTGTGTTTGCAATCATAAAAAGAAATAAAGACAGTTGAATCTTGTTGATGATTTGCATTGGTACAATGTCTGCTGCATGTAGGTTTGTATTCATATAGCAATGCTAATTATTAATAATCCACTAGATATTCCTTAAACTTGCAAACTTTTTGTTGCAATCAGTTTTCCAAATAAGTTACTTAGAGATTAATAGGCTTTTACAGAAGTTTATTATTTTTCCTTTTGTTTTTTTTTGTTTGGGGTTTTTTTGTTTGGTTGGTTTTGTATGTTTTCTTGTTTGTTGTTTGCTCTTTGTTTTTTGTTTTTTGTTTGGGTTTTTTTTACATTTCAGAATTCTAATTCTGCAATTGGATTGTTTCCTTACTCTTTAACTTCTTGATAGTATAAAGGTATACCTCCACAAAAAGAATGAAATCTGTTTTGAGGTTCTGTTTTTCTTCAACAGTGATAAAAACAAATCCTTTATCTTCCTTAATGACTACAATTTCTCTTGGTTTAATAACATTTTATTATCCTTTGTGTGCTTTACCAGATTATACATAATAACTGCAAGAGCCATGAACATCCATGATTATTACCTATTATCTTATATGGCAATAGAATAATCTCCAGAGAGTTTGCTATTTCATTTGCAAAAAATAAAAATTAAAAAAAAAAAAAATCCATTGTAATAGTAATTTTGTCTTTTTTTCTGATGAATCATAGAATCATAGAATAGTTAGTGTTGGAAAGGACCTTAAGATCATCTAGTTCCAACCCCCTTGCAATGGGCGGGGACACCTCACACTAAACCATGTCACCCAAGGCCTCATCCAATCTGGCCTTGAATACCACCACGAATGGAGCATTCACAACCTCCCTGAGCAGCCCATTCCAGTGCCTCACCACCCTCACAGGAAAGAATTTCTTCCTTATATCCAATCTAAACTTCCCCTGTTTAAATTTGAACCCATTACCGCTTGTCCTGTCACTACAGTCCCTGATGAATAGTCCATCCCCAGCATTCTTGTAGGCCCCCTTCAGATACTGGAAAGCTGCTATGAGGTCTCCACGCAGCCTTCTCTTCTCCAGGCTGAACAGCCCCAACTTTCTTAACCTGTCTTCATACGGGAGGTGCTCCAGTCCCCCGATCATCCTCGTGGCCCTCCTCTGGACTTGTTCCAACAGTTCCATGTCCCTTTTATGTTGAGGACACCAGAATTGTACACAATACTCCAAGTGAGGTCTCACGAGAGCGGAGTAGAGGGGCAGGATCACCTCCTTTGACCTGCTGGTCACGCTCCTTTTGATGCAGCCCAGGATACGGTTGGCTTTCCAGGCTGCGAGCGCATGCTGAAGCCGGCTCATGTTCATTTTTTCATCGACCAACACCCCCAAGTCCTTCTCTGCAGGGCTGCTCTGAATCTCTTCTCTGCCCAACCTGTAGCTGTGCCTCGGATTGACCCAACCCAGGTATAGGACTTTGCACTTGGCATGGTTAAATTTCATAAGGTTGGCATTAGCCCACTTCACAAGCGTGTCAAGGTCCCTCTGGGTGGCATCCCTTCCCTCCGGTGTATCAACTGAACCACACAGCTTGGTGTCATCAGCAAACTTGCTGAGGGCGCACTCAATCCCACTGTCCATGTCACCGACAAAGATGTTGAACAAGATCGGTCCCAACACCGATCCCTGAGGGACACCACTCGTTACTGGTCTCCAGCCGGACATCGAGCCATTGACCACAACTCTTTGTGTGTGGCCATCCAGCCAGTTCTTTACCCACCGAGTGGTCCACCCATCAAATTGATGTCTCTCCAATTTAGAGACAAGGATGTTGTGTGGGACAGTGTCAAACGCTTTGCACAAGTCCAGGTAGATGACGTCAACTGCTCTACCCCTGTCCATCAGTTCCGTATGTTCAGTATATTCTTGATAATAATGTTTTCCGCTCTTTATCTTCCCCACACCCCCCCCCCCTCTGGTTAGCATTTAGGCATCAGCAGTCTCATTTATATTATTTAGCCTTTTATCTTTTGCATGTGAAAATTCTTGAATTCACTTTGATTCACTTTTTGTGATGCTTTCTGTTCTCATTATTCATTTTTCATGAAGTCGTGTGATGTAGATATTTGGCAATTCAGTTCATAAGGCACTGTCAAATAATGTATTTCTAGACTTCTGCACATGCCTATTAACCTGATTGACCTCAACCCCCTTTCCAATTTATAAGTTTCCTTCTATAGCAATACTTCATACTTTGCACCAGATCCAGTCTTTTTATCCATTAGCCCATTTTAACCCTTATTCTTTACATCAACCGCTAATCTCTGGTTTGGAACCTTGTCAAATACTTTTGAAAATCTGCGTATATTACATCCACTGAATTTTCCTTATCTCTTACAGCAGAAATATCTTCAAAGAACCCCAACAAGCTAGATAAGCATGACAGTTCCCTGCCAGAATCCTTCCTAGTTATCCTTAATCAAACTATGCTTCTCCAGGTGTTCTCCCTACTGCAAAGGCCTGTGTGAAATAGTTTAAATTATTTTCTTCATGAACTACTGTCTACAGTTTGCTGTTAAGCCATTTCTGATTACTTCAAATTTAAATCCATGGCTTTCCTTAGCTTTAGCTAGTGTTGGGGGGTTTCTGTTTTTGCTTTTGCTTTTGTTTTCTTTCTAACTGGCATATATATGCTATGGCAGTATTTTTTTGCTCACCTTTTAAATATTATTATGAATAGATGACTGCTGTTTGTTTTGTATCTGGTCTAACCAGATTTGTTACTGTGAGCTGTGGTTGTTACTGAAAGAGAAACTTGAAAAAGGGTTCTGCTGTCTGCTAAACAGATGAATTGCTGCTTTAACAAATTGCAAAGAGATTCCATTATATTGCCCTAGAAATTTTAATCAAAATTTATATTAATTTTTGCTCAGTTTTGGACCACTCCTAAATTCACACCAAATGATGTTGTGAGTGTTCTTTTATGAAAAATTGTGAGGGATAACTCTTCTTCTTCTTCCTCTTCATCATATGTTTATAAAAAACCCAAGACTTAGTTACCATGATCTTTAACTTTGCCTCTTATTCTTGCATATACTGTCCTAACAACTCTAATAAACAAATGTAAAAATCATCCATATATTTCCTTATTTTCATATAACTATTCTGTGAACTGCTGTGTAAATGTATATGGCTTCACTGGTAGATATGGTAGATATATATGTATCTGATAAGAAATATGACTATAAATATAACTTGGGCATGTGGAGGGCTCCCTTTCTTTTCATCTTTCCTCAACCTCTCCTCAACTTCTCCCCTCCTCTCCACCAGACTGAGAGAAAATATGGTACTGCTAAATTTAAATTATCCTAAGTCTACAATATCAGTCTGTAAAAGTTGGGTTTGAGACTGATTGTTTTCTTTATTTTGGCCTGTCAATTTTATTCCTTACCTTCTTGAGGAGTCAGTAAACCCCATATGAAACAGTGTTTCTATATGACAGATCAGAAATACCTTACAGGCTCTTCTTCAGGCTGTTCCTGTCAAGACATCAGAAATTAATGGATTAAGAGATTCATTCCCTCCCCAGAGCAGTGTAGGGTACAAGGGGATGTGCATGATACATAATTTGCCTGTCCTATTGGTGCTCTGTTTCTTCATTGCTGACTGTTGGGTTGAGGTTGTCAATACAATCCCACCGTAGACATTTTTGTTCTCACAGGACTATGTCAGGTTGGTCTTTGTGATTAACTACAAGGTTGCTAGTCACAGTTCTGTAATAGATTAGCATTAGATAAAGATTAGATAATTAGATAATGGAAATGGCAAGCACTTCATCCTTCCTTCCATACAGCTGTCTTTCCTTCCTTCCTTCTCTCTGTCCTTCCCTTGTTCTGTATGGTTAGTCTAAAAGTTTTCTGCTTAAACAGTTGCCAGAGACTTCAGTAGACCAATCACTTGAGCCACTTCAGCTGAAGGAAGTATATTTTGGGATTGTTTCTCAATCCATGTAACTTTTATCAAGACTATAGCACTGAAGCACTTAGTTTTCTGCAACTTCACAGGGACAGCGTCTCCCATGCACAAAAGAGCCACATAAGTCATTTGCAATTGAAGATTTCCTTGTCCTCCTGCCACTTTCATGTTCTGAGCTGCTGTGATTGGATGTGGCTACAGCTGTTTAATGGCTCTTTTTGCATCTGACATGCTTTATTGGTGCTCTTTATTGAGACAACACTAACTGCCTCTGCTATTAGGAGAAGTCTGGAAATCAACAAGTGAGGTACAATTTCTGTTGCTTAACAGCGATGTCTAAATTGCTATTAGCTTTCAGCAGTGCTTAGCCGATGATTTGATAGTGGGAATATTTTCTTTTTTACGATTCTTTCTCACCACACTTATAGTTAAAAAATTTGCCGCCGTATAATAATTGCGAAGACTTTGGAAACTGGTTTTTGGGAATGATTTCTATTTGCAGCTCTCTGATAGACCTCTGAAAAGTGATTTAACAGCAAATTGTCTTGCTAATCAAGGCTGTACTATCTATGACAAAGTTAGAGTAGATAACTTTTTAAGAAAAAACATAATTCCTTATTTTGATAAAGTTGTATGGCTATCATTTATTTGAATAGCAAGACAAAATATTTTAAATATAATAATTAGGAAAGAATATTGAGGGTTTGATGAATGAATCTATAACATCATCTATTCAATTTTTTTGTAATTTTCTTTGTAACTCATGTTTATGACTGTAGCTTTTACCATAAGGAAGCATCCATTTCTTGAAGCAGAAGTTTGCCACCTCTTGAACATGTTGTTGGTTTGCTCTTCTCATGCCTCAGACTGGATGCATTAGCTTCTTACCATGTGCCTTTGTTCTGTACTCTGTTGACTTCAACTGAAAGAGTTTGGACTCCCTCAGAGCTGTCTGCTCAGAGCACAGGCAAGACCTGACAAAGATGGATAAGGTTGTCCATAGTATGTCCATAAAGTTTCTTACGTAAGCAAGGGCACTTCATACATTTCTAGTACTTTGTAGACATATTGTGTGACTAAGAAACAGGACTGAGCACTCGGGAATCAATCTGCAGTGTAATATTGGTGCTGTGTGAATGTATCATATTGCAGAGAGATATACTTGTTAAACTGTGTTGTGTATTCTCTGCCATTGTCTTTGGTGGTTATAACTAAAATGTAGTAATGTAGCCTTAGTGAAGACTTCTGAACAATCAGCTGTTAAAGGTGCTATATAGCATTTAGTTCTGAATGTAGGCTGACAGACTTCAGCGTCAAGCACCTTTTGTTAAATAGTATCTGCATCCAAAAACTGTCCAGACTTTGTACAGAGAAATTGTTTAAAATAATTATCCAATTGATAACTATTTTTAATTCTTGTGAATTAAAGAGAAAGTTTGGTCAGTTAAAATTTTGACAAACATCACAAATTCAGGATATTTTCTGAAAATAGTCTTTATACTATAAAATTATGCTTAAGGCAGCATTACATTGCAAGGTTGAAGATTACTTTGGAAGAATTCTCTCCTTAGTGTCAATCTCCGTTAACTAGACTGGGCAGAGCAGGAGTCTGTGACAGAGAACTGTATCTAAAGACAGGGCCTCACAGCACATTGATACAAGTTAGATTGCTCCTCCTTCTAGCTGGTAAGCATTTTACTCATAATTTTAATAGCATTTTCCCTGAAAGAAGAATGAGGATAGGATGACCTCCAAATAGGAGAGGTATTCAGTACCTTCACTTTCATAAAGTATCTGTCTTTCTTAAGCTAGCACTTAAATAGAGGTAAGGTCTGCATCTTGCTGACAATGCTTATTCCATGAAATTCATAAAACAATAAATGCCTATATGTCTTTAAAAGAACTACCCTTACGGTATTGTCTCAAAAATTTAAGTTTCTACTTTGATCAATACAGCAGAACATAATTATATTATCTTCTAATCGTACACATAGACTTTATTTGTGAATTTTTTACAATATTGTCCTTTTTGTTATCCTGCCTGTAGCACTACTCTGCATCCTTACTGTCTTTGAACTGGATCACGAATGAAAATTCTTCCTCCAACGCATTTTATTTGCAGTATGGTTATTTTAACTTGGATCAATTTGCTGATCCAGTTCACTCTGTGGCCCTACAGATAGTTATATTTACAAAAGCAAATGAGCAGCACAGATGTGGAAACAAGCATAAGGCACAAAGAGGAGAATAACTGCTTAAACTTGTACTGCTGCAGCGAGAAAAGTCTGTGGACACACAGTTTCAGTTAAACATTTATGAGGAGATGTGTAGATATACTGTGCACATATCTAGGATCAGTGCAATTTTTCTCTCTTTCATAAAGCGCTTGTCATCGATCTTCTGCAAGCAGTAAGTGAAAACAGAAGCTGTCATCTATGCCGTGGTATTTGCCTTACACCCTGCAGGCAGCAAATACCAGCTCAGTTGTCTTAAAGACCAGCCCTTTCTGCTTTGCTTTTTGGTAGCTAGAAGATTTGCTTTGTCTGTCATACAGTCCAGCATACAGACCTGTGTGTTAGATTTTATTTTTCCTTCCCTCATTTTAAGGAACCAAAGAATAATTAAGAAGTTTTCTCTCAAAAAATACTCCTCTCTCATCCCAGCTGTGTGTAGTACCTGCTAGGCATAGAAAGACAACTGTATCTGGGAAAACTAAATTCAGGACATAAAAGTCTGAATTAACATAATAAATAAACCAGAATACAATAAAGCTACAAAAGAAAATGTCAGTGAAACATATGGTTTGACTATGGAGACTTTCAGAGAATAAAAGTTTTGCCTCAAGAATTACAGGCTCAGGCTTTCAATCTTCATTACCAGAGATGAGTGCATGATATTAAGCATTGTGTTCTTCAGCATTTGGATGTAATGAGATACATTAAGGAGAGTGTCATTCTTGATATTCCGCCATAGATCTAAATTGCTTATTCATTGCCAATTTGCATTACAAATGTGTTTCTTTGCCTAAAGTAACATTAAAAAAATATATATTCCTTTTTGTTAGAAAACTCTCCATTAGTAGATGTGGTTTACAGACTTATGCTCCAAATTATGAAATGAGTATATAACAATCTTCATGGGTTATTGAGAAAAGAATGTTTATGTCATGTTTGCCAGATAAACACAAAAGGAGAGATTTTACAGAAGGACTCTTATTTTTCTGAATTCTTACACCCCCAAAGGAATCAGGACCTGATAAATCATAACAGCTATTTTTAGTCTCTTGTCAAACAACCTACTTTTAGCTTTTAGAAACTTCTAGCTCATAGATTGCTTTGATGATCTGCACTACCATTTGTGGAGCTGTTAAGATCAAGTCAGATGTACCTTTAAAAATTATTGTAGACTTACTTGCTACTTCTTCATTTCTTCAAATAGTTTTCCAGTTTTCAAAAGGCTTCAGTACAAACAAATAAAACATGAATGTTAAGAAGTGGTGACAGAGATACTGCTTTTGGACTAATATGAATGTTATACTAAATGTAGGGTACAGAAGAAACATAGGTATTGATTGGGTTCAAAATGGCAATCCATGTTTTCCAGCTTTCTGTCTCAGTAAACGTACAGTGAGGATGTTGCAGAGACAGATGCAAGAAATCTTTTAATGAATGAGTTTTGAATAGTTGTTCACACAGCAACATAGGGTAAACAAAATACTCCATTAGGAGTGTGCTGTTTTATTTCAAAACAGGTAAATATTTGTTTCATTTTTAATCTGATCTTGCACAGTACATTGGCA